>NC_090810.1:17221118-17539332 GCF_036512215.1 Solanum lycopersicum
TCACGCCCCAATCTACCCCTGAGACGCGGACACGGAACGTAGGATCACAAGTGATCCCAAGATAACCCTATAGACATGATCATGAGCATATTAAAGATAATAAACTGATGCGGAAGCTAAATCATAATTAAATCGAATACCCATATTCCGTAACTGAGATATTTGTAAATAATGAGTTTAATACAAAGGAAATATTAACTCAACACTAAGCTGAATCTAACTATGTTTTAAATAAGCCTCTAAACTAGACTAGAAATACTGGGAGAAGCTCTCAGCTGAATCCAACAAAAACTAAAACTAAATGACTAAAGGCTGAAATGACACTCATGACTGTTGTCCTCGGAGAATGAGGAGTCATCACTGAATCTGCTAAAATGGAGATCAGAAATCGGTCTATGCATGCTCTGGATACTGAGAACCTGAACCTACATCACGAGAAGATGTAGCGCACGTATGCGTCAGTACTTGAAAGGTACTGAGCATGTAGGATAGAGAAAGCTGAAATAAAACATAACTGAAGAAGCATAAAACTGAACAAGCATAAAAGCAAGTATAGTAATCTGACACGATAAACTGAATTCTGAGCTAACTGGATGAAATGACCAATTTATAACATGTTAAAACTGAATGCTGAATATACTGATAAATGGTCAATGCAGAGAGTCTGACTGATATGTGGGAGCTACTAATAATCTATAATAAAACCACATGAGCTAAATGTGGAGTCCGATGTATATGCCCCATCGAGAGGATCTAATATACACTGCCGAAGGTATAAAGGCATGTTGGCGTGATAATTAAATTGATTGCCCACAGAGGGGACTTACGACGTACTTGGCTAGTAGTTTTGGGACTAATTGGGTACGTTGAACCCTAGTCCAACTCGGTATTATGCTACTCCCAATGAATTTTGTAAATTAATTGATTATGTTTGAGTTTTGTGTAAATATTGGATAGCTCGAAACTGAACATGCAAACTGAAAATGCAACAATTAATCTGGTAATTATGCATTTATAACTGAGACATGTATATCTAAAGTGTCTGAAATATCTGACCTAGCATGTGTAATCCAAGAACTAAAGAAATACAAGTTAGGGTTCTGAAATTCATGCAATAAACTGAATAATAACATGATAATCTGATTTGAAATATATAACTAATATTTTCATGAAGTTCTATTGAAGTTCTAGTAACTCTATGTCTTATCATGATATGGAAATCAAGAATCTTACTGAAAACTAGAGACCTAATGGGTGAGAGGAACCCACTAGTGAAATCCCACCTGCCTGGTGATGAAATTCAGGGAAAAACACTTAATTTTGGGGATTTAACAGCCGGAAACTTGCTTCGTTCTTGAACTAAGGTTCTTGAGCTTTTTCTCCTTTCTTGCTTCCAATTTTCTAACTTTTGATTTAATGACTTAGATATGTTTTAATTATGTTTCTAGGCTTAAAATGACTAAAATATGATGATTTAGTATCAAAAGACGTAACTTAGGGTTTAAACAAAGTCGGAAAAGACCAAAAGACCCCTGGGTAAGTTGCTGTTGGACCAAAAGATGGCCAGGACTGACGGTCCGTCGGCTGACCGATGCCCGTCGTTGGGTCCGTCGACTGGGCCTGTTTGACAGGCCTTTACTAAAATGGGCATAAAATTTTACTCGGAGGTTTGATTTTTTGTAAACGTCGGTGGCTATGGAAATCTAATTGAATTATCTATCTGTGAGTAGGTAATGGGACACCTAATTCATTTTGTGCTAAGATATATGGACATTTTATGTTGACCTCACTACATTTTCCCTTAATTGTCTGCAAATTTTCCAATTATGGTCACACCTACGAACCGTGTTGGTCATCCGTAGCTCTTGTCAGAGAGTGGGTGAATGGGGATCTCAATCGACGATCATGGACTACGGACCCTCGTCAGACCTACGAATCGTAAGTCCTTCCTTCGTCCAAGACTTAACCGATTTTCTGGTCTGAATTTTTGGGAGTTTCTGATCGCATCGACGGTTGTGCAGGACGGACCATGGGTCAGGCTATGATCCGCGATACACCGTTGGTTACACTTGTAGATATTTCTATAAAGCTGGTTTTTGGTTTGTTTTGGCTACGAGGTGTTACCATACCAAACACACCGTAAATATTAAGTATATTTTCACATCCTCTCCCTAATTTATAAAATAAAACAAAGTACTAAATTAACAAGAAGGAGATAGACTGAGAAAATGAATAAATGTACTATAACAATATTTTTCTTCACTCCTTTATTTTAACAGTTAAGTTAAAACACACCTAAATTATTCTAGTTTTTTAATTTCATTCTTGAACTATTGAGAATATGAGTTTCTTACATGAACTATGATTTAATGGTTAAGGAAACAATCCTCAACTATTTTCTGATGATGTATGTACACCATCTTTTTTGTTTAAAAATTCTCCTACATGACACTCCACGTGGAAAAATAATCTCATCATGACAAATCTAATAAATTAAAATTAGGTTGAAGGCTAAAACAACCATTGTATAAATTAATTTACTTCAATTGTAACATTCACCATCTTAGTTGTGATTTCGTCTCTAGCGTGGCGTCAATATCCCACCTTGAAAAGGAGAAAGTTTAGTGTTTTAAAGATATAAATTAAAAATATATTTAAAAATGTAATGTGTAAGCAAATAGAGTCGTTATATGTGTTAGATGGACGAATATTTTATGGACAAACACAACAAAAAGCATTTCCAAAAAAAACCTTTAACTATTAAACGTCAAGGTGTATTTTGCTAATTATTTGTTTATAATCGAACATTCTCAACACTTTGAGCATGAAATCCAATAAATGAGACAGATTTCTAGGAAAAAAAATAAGCAAAGGGCAGGAAAATTTTCTACATGTCTAGATGTACATACAATTACAAATGAATAAAAAGAACTTTCTAACTCTATACAAACATACAGTTGTCATATACATGATTGGTTATGGTTTCATATACATGATTGGCTATGGTGTAACTGACTTATTCTTTATTCTTTACCATGTAGAAAAGAATAAAATAGGAAATCTAGGTACTACATTTCTTAGGTACTATTTATGAAGTTAGGTTGAACTCATTCTTCTAACTAAATTGTGAATTGATATTGGAACTAGGGATCGGCATAAACACCGAGAAATTGAAAAATCGAATAGAACCGAATTATTTTGGTATTTCAGTTTTGATATTTTCGGTTCGATATTTGGTACATAATTTTGTATTTTTTTATATTTTGATTTGATTTTCGGTATGTCATTTTGCATATATTGGTATTTTGGTATATCAAAATATATTATACCATATTTACAATATTATTAATATTTTATTACTATTAAATAAAAAATAGGTAAAATTAATTAGGTCCAACTTTAATTTTTAAGTTTTCACACCTCATCCACACATCAATCTTCAGTTTTGACTCTTTTCCACTTCACCCTTGGTACTTCTCACGTCTTCCGACGACTGACCGATTAGAAACAATCCAATGACCGGACGACCAGAATGTTGCAGGCCAGCAAGCACCACATAAGCAACATTCATTACACAGCAGCGAGTTAGCGACCAACAATCCAACATCATGCAACATCGATCGACATCACCTAGCAGCCGAATAGGGATCACCATCGACCGACCGGCGATCACCATGAATGAGGTATTGTATTTGATGGGTTGATTGTTTTTGTGTTGTCTTCATCCATTTTAAGTTACCAAATTTTAAAAAACAAAAATTTTCTTCCATTTATTTTTATTTTTTGATTTTTGATTTTGTTACTGTCTTACTAGTTAGATATTAGCGTTGAATTCATTGTGATTTTTTTTGCTTTTGTTACTGCCTTATTGGTTAGCTGGTTAGCTGTTAGTGTTGAATTCATTGTGATTTGTTTTTTTGATTTTATTACTGCCTTACTTGTTATCTATTAGTCTTGAATTTATTGTGATTATTTTTCTGTTGTTACTGCCTCACCTTCTTGGCTATGTAACACCTGTTAACTCATAATAGCCAAGAATAGACTAAGAAACTAAAATTTATCACTTTTGGAAAGATAAGGGAAAACCTAAAAAATTTCCTAAGTTAAGAATGTGAGTTTTTGTCATTTTCAAACGGTCATAACTTCTAGCTCAAGATAAGTTAGGGGTAGTTCTTGATATGGTTGGAAATCCCTTATAATGATCCTGCCAACGGCACCGAGTTTGCACGATTTCAATATCGTATGAGGAAGATATGTCTTTCGCACATTGGGTTGTTGAAGTGAGGAAAGTCCGATTCCGGATTTATGTAAGGGCAAACTAATCTTTTCACCCATCTATTTCCTAATTCGTTTTAAGGATTTATTTGGGGTAAAATTAAGTTTAGTTTAAATTATAAAGGTATTTTACGCTTAGGGATTGGAGAAAAGAAAAGATAAGAAGGAAAAGAGAGAAAGATCAAGGATTCATCACAAACGTTAAGGTTTTGTGAGTGGAATTCGTCGAGGTTAATCCTTATTAAGGTACGTGAGATCTTCTCGTATTGGGTTAGTTCACCCGCACACCAACTTGTTTGATTCAACAATTTTGAATAGATTGAATGATGAAAAGTGAAGTTCTTGAAGAATATTGTTAAATTCTTGTTGGTTGAGTTGTTGCATGCCTAGAGTTGATTTGATTCGCGTTTACATGTTGTTTTTCGAGTTGAATCTATTTTTTATTGAGTGTATTAGTGATCCTACGCGTTTGGGAAAAGAACCATGAAAGCTTAGAGGGTTAAGAGTTGAAAAAACAGAGAAGAAAAGTTAAAACGCTTGTCTGTAGGTCCTTGGGCGCCGCGCCTCCCATAGCCTTCATGATAGTCTCTGTCCATAAGGCTTTGGGGAGGCGCGCCTGCTAGAGCTCCCTAACTTCGTCTCTAAAGCTTGAGGCATGGCTCCCCATGCCTCTCAGAGCGCCAAGGATGGTTGGACACTCCATTCATTCCCCATATTTTCGTACTAGTTCCTAAGTGATGTACCCATGTTTCCTTGTCGATTCCAACACTCTAAGGTACATCTAAACATCATCAAATCATCAATAAACATGAGATCATGAACATTGAATCCATAATCTAATTCAAGGAAAGTTAAGATCAAAGTCAAAGAAGTTAAGAGTAAAGTCTTAAAGTTAGGAAGCAAGTCAAAGCAAGTTCTTAAAGTTTCCAAGAGTCTTTAACAAACATGTTAACTTTGTTTTAAGGCTCAATTTACAAGTTAAGAAAAGATTAAAGAGTTGAGTTCAATTCTCTAATCTATAAGGGAACTAAGTTTCCTAAGAGTTAACTTGAAAGTTAAGGAAAAAGTAAAAAGTTGAGTTTATTTTTCAAAACTTATAAAGGAACTAACTATTACCTATGAGTTACAAATGTTTCCACATTTTGAGCAAGAAAGGATTCTAGACTTCAAACAGAGCCTTTGGCTAGTTTTAGCAAGAAGGAAACTATGATTTCCAAGAGAGCTTTTAAAGATAAGTTTGAGCAATTACCTTAAACTAGAGAAGAAGTTATGTAAAAACATATTATCTAAGTATTTTAGGAGTAGTATTGAGCATCAATATGGGGACACAAGTTCACATTAACTCAAACCCCCATAAACCATGTAACCAACATGGATAGAAGATGGGTCATACTTTTTAGATGATTCTTTAGTGCTTTTTAGCATAGACTAGTGGATCCACTATGTAGTTTAGGTTCTATATTAATGGCAAGGTATAAATGATCCTCTTGTAATGTGAGGTAAGACGTTGTACCATTGCTTAGACTTATATTGATGATTGTCGGTTAGAGAATCTCCCACGGAAACTATATTACTTTAATATATATGTAATATTGATTTTGTTATTGCATTTTATTTAACGAGCTAAGTTTTTTTTACTATTTTACAAATCTTTATATATATTGCATGTGTTTTATTGCTTTATGTTAAGCTCAATAATTCATGAGTTGAGTAGAGTCAATGTAAGTTTTTTCTTATTCTCTTCAAGCTTAAGTTATTGTTTAGCAATCCAACTACCATATTCGTACATTCAATGTACTGATGTCAATTGGTCTGCATCATCTTAAGATGCAGACGCAATCAACCAGGATCAGTATCCATCGCATCATTGATCCAGTTCGAGCACTTAGAGTCAGTGGTAAAGCGCGCCACATCTATGATTAGGAGGATTTGACATCTAGGAGTTTCTCACTTCTTATATTCACTTTTCATCCATTAGAGTTTATCTCTAAAATTCTCTCTCTTATTCATGCTTGCGCGTGTTTCAGATTACTATGCCTCCAAAAAGAGCAGCACGAGGTTGTCCATCTAGGAGAAATGTTGAACCTTAGGAACGAGTTACCCAATGCACCTAAAGTATAACCTCAAGGGAAACTTACCAACACTGAGTTCCGTGTGGGTATGAGTATGCTGAGTCATGGTGGGACTAAATAGGTTGGTCAACATAGGGGAGCTCGACAAGAAGGGGCTGACACTTCAAGAATTTGGGAATTCTTAAGGATGAATTCCACAAGTTTTTATAGTTCGAGCACTACTGAGGATCGGAAAAACTTTGTGGAAGAGTTGAAGAAGGTTTTCAATTTGATACATGTCATTGATGTTGAGAGAGTTGAGCTAGTTTCATACCAACTGAAGAATGTGGCTAGGACTTGGTTTGACCAGTGAAAAGAGGGCAGAGAAGAGGATGCACTACATTCGAATTGCACTTGTTTCGAAGAGGCATTCTTGGGGTGTTTATTTCCTCGAGAACTGAAATAGGAAAAGGTGTGAGAGTGTCTTACTCTGAAAAAAAGACTCTTTGAGTGTGCACGAGTATGGGCTGAAGTTCACCCAATTTTCTCGCTATGCTCCTGAGATGGTTAAGGACATGAGTAGCAGAATGAAATTATTTGTTGCTGGTTTGGGTCGTGCTTCAAGAAAAGAGGTCAGAGCTGCAATGATGATAGACGGCATGGATATATCCTTGTTGATAGTATATGTACAACAAGTTGAAGACGAAAAGCTGAGGGAAAGAGAAGAGTACAGGAAAAAGAAATCTAAGACTAGGAATGAGTTTAAGGTAGCATAAATGTGGTTCGAATCGGCCATAATTTCATAAACAAAAGGGGCCTATACCATCTACTAGTGCACTTGCGCCAAGAAAGAGAGTAAGCATAATGGCTAGAATTTGCAGAACTTCAAGGCTAGACCAACACAGTCCCAAGGTAGTGTGGCACAGGAGGTTGTTGGGCTCCGGCATGTGGTAGTTGTGGTACAAACCACGCCAGTAAATATCTTGATCTCCAGTCAGGTTGCTTCAAGTGTTTGTCAAGAGGTTCATTTCATGAAACAGTGCCCTAAGAATAAGTAAGTTGGTGGAAATTCGGGCAATAGAGCCCAATATTCATCATCTGTTCCACTAGAAAGGGTTGCACCTAGAGGAGCTACTTCCGGCAATGGTGGAGGAGCAAATCGCCTCTATGCAATCACTAGCCGCTAAGAATAAGAGAACTCTCCAGATGTTGTCACTAGTATGATCAAAGTCTTTACTTGTGATGTTTATGCTTTTCTAGACCTAGGAGCAAGTTTGTCTTTTGTAACTCCTTATGTTGCAAATAAATTTGAAATCTTCCTAAGAAACTTTCTGAACCTTTCTGTGTTTCTACCCTTGTTGGAGATTCTATTCTAGCGGAAAGAGTTTATTGTGATTTTCCTATTTTTGTCAATCACAATAACATTATGGCTGACCAAGTGGAGTTAGGCATGATAGATTTGATGTCATTCTTTTTATGGACTGACTTCAAGCCTGTTATGCGTCAATAGATTGTAAGAATTGAGCTGTCAAGTTTCAGATTCCTAAAGTAGCGTAGTAGTTCATCAGTGCCAAGGGTCATTTCATTTCATACCTTAAGGAGATAAAGTTAGTTTCAAAGGGATGTATCAATCAGTCTTAGTTAATGACTCAAGTGTTGAGGTACCTTTCCTTCAATCAGTTTCTATAGTAAAGGAGTTTATAGAAGTTTTTCTTGATGATATACTTGGAGTCCCTTCTGAGAGAGATATAGACTTCGTCATAGACATCATTCCACATACTCGTCCTAGTTCTATTCTTCCATATAGAATGGAACCAACAAAGTTAAAGGAGTTGAATGAACAACTGAAAGATCTATTAGATAAATGTTTCATTCGACCAAGTGTCTCACCTTGGGGAGCTCTAGTCTTGTTTCTAAAAAATAAAGATGGTTCCCTTAGGATGTGTATAGACTACCTCCAATTGATAAGGTTATTATCAAGAATAAATATCCTCTCCCAAGGATAGATGATATTTTCGATCAACTTTAGGGTGTCTCCTATTTTTCAAAAACTTATCTCAAATCTGGCTACCATCAGTTAAAAGTTACATAATATGACATTCCAAAGACAGATTTTAGAACTAGATATGGAAATTATGAGTTTTTTGTTATGTATTTTGGGTTGACCAATGCACCAGCACCGTTCATGGATCTTATGAACAAAGTCTTCAAACATCATTTAGATATGTTTATTATCGTCTTTATTGATGACGTACTAATCCATTCAAGGAATGAAGAAGATTATGCTATTCATCTCAGAATAGTACTTAAGAATTTGAAAGAAAAAGAGTTGTATGCCAAGTTCTCCAAGTATGAGTTTTGGCTTAGGCTTGTGTCATTCTTGGGACATATCGTTTTCGGTGATGGGATTAGAGATTGATACCCAAATGATAGAAGCAGGTCAGAGTTA
This sequence comes from Solanum lycopersicum, assembly GCF_036512215.1. Lineage (NCBI taxonomy): Eukaryota > Viridiplantae > Streptophyta > Magnoliopsida > Solanales > Solanaceae > Solanum > Solanum lycopersicum. Next base: position 17,229,894 of record NC_090810.1, read on the forward strand.
GACTAGACCCATGTCTCTAACACATATTACGAGTTTCTGGGGTTTTGCTGGCTATTATAGAAGGTTTGTTTAGGGGCTTTTGCCTATATCATCTTCCTTGACTAAGTTGACTCAAAATATGGTTAATTTTTATGGTCTGAAGTTTGCGATAAAAACTTTCAGGAATTGAAAAAATGGTTGACTACTACCCCAGTTTTGACTATACCAGAGGGTAACCTAGGTTTTTTGGTGTATTGTGATGCATCTAGATTTGGGTTAGCCCGTGTTTTAATGTAGAATGGAAAAGTTATAGCTTATGACTCCAGACACTTGAAGGTTCATAAGAAGAATTACCCAACCCATGATTTAGATTTGGCTTCTATAGTATTCGCCTTGAAAATATGGTGTCACTACTTGTATGGTGTTCATGTCGATATATTCATTTATCACAAGATCCTACGATATGTGTTCACCCAAAAAGAGCTCAATCTCAGACAAAGAATATGGTATGTGTTCACCCAAAAAGAGCTCAATCTCAGACAAAGAATGTGGTTAAAATTACTCAAGGATTATGACATGAGTTAACTTTAACACCCAAGTAAGGCTAATGTGGTTGTTGATGCTTTAAGAAGGTTATCCATGGGAGTACCGCCCATGTTGAAAAATAAAAGAGGGAGTTAGACAAAGATGTGCATAGACTTGCACGCCTGGGAATCATACCTATGGACTCCACAAAAGGAAGAATAGTTTTGACTAGTAGGGCTGAATCATCAGTAGTTCCATAGGTGAAAGAAAATCAAGACCAAGACTCATTTTTATTGATTTAAAGGAGAATATTCATAGGCAAAAAGTATTGGCTTTTGAACAAGGGGGAGATGGTGTACTGAAGTATCAAGGTATATTGTGTATACCTAGGGTGGATGGACTCCAAGAGAGGATCACAGAGAATTCTCATAGCTCCTGATATCCATTCATCCGGGTTCCACAAAAATATACTGCAATTTGAGAGAGGTATATTGGTGGGAAGGTATGAAGAAGGACATTGCTGAGTTTGTTACTAATTGCATGAATTGCCAGCAAGTGAAAGTACAACACCAAAGGCCTGGAAGTTTTGCAAAGATATAGAACTTCACGAATTATAGTGGGAGATGATTAATATGGACTTCATCATAGACTTGCCAAGGTCTCGCAAATAACATGATTCAATTTGTGTGATTATCGATAAAAATGACAAAATCAACCCATTTCCTGCCAGTAAAGACAACTCATTTGGCGGAAGATCATTGGTAAAAGTTTATGGAGTTTTGGTCTCCATTATTTCAGATAGAGGTGCACAATTTACTGCTTAGTACTGGAAGTCTTTCCATAACGGTTTGAGTTTGAAGGTGAACTTAAGAATGTTGTTACTTTCTTTTTACTGTTGAGTATTAAACTTGATGTTACTATTTTTATCTTAGTGCAAGAAATCTCATTTGAGGACAAATATTCTCAAGGGGGAGATACTGTAACACCTCGTAACTCGTAATAGCAAGAATAAGCTAAGAAACTAAAATTTATCACTTTTGGAAAGATAAGGAAAAATCTGGAAAATTTCCAAAGTGAAGAAAGTGAGTTTTTGTCATTTTCAAATGGTCATAACTTCTACCTTAAGTAAATCCCTTGAAAATATCTTTCCGACGACACCGAGTTTGCACGATATCGATATCGTATGAGGAAGATATGTCTTTCACAAGTTGGGTTGTTGAAGTGAGGAAAGTTTGATTCCAAATTTAAATAAGGGCAAACTAGTCTTTTCACCTTCTATTTCCTAATTCATTTTAAGGGATTATTTGGGGTAAAAATAAGTTTTATTTTAGATTCGGAAGGTTATTTTACGCTTCGGGCTTGAAGAAGGGAAAATTGAGAAAGATCAGAGATTCGTCAAGATGCTAAGGTTTTGCGAGTGGAATTCGTCGGGGGTGATCTCTATCAAGGTATATGGGATATTTTCATGCTGAGTTAGTACACCCACACACCAACTTATTCATAAATTTAAAGTAAACTGAATGATGAAAAGTGAAGTTCTTGAAGAATATTGTTGAATTCTTATTGGATGAGTTGTTGCATTCCTAGAGTTGATTTAATTCATGTTTCCAGGTTGTTTTTCGAGTTTAATCTATTGGGTATTGAGTGTGTTAGTGATCCTAAGCGTTTGGGGAAAGAACCATGGAAGTTTAGAGGGTTTAGAGTAGAAAAAATGGAGAAGAAAAATAAAAATGCATGTCCGTAAGGCTCTAGGGCGCCTCGCCTCCCATAGCCCCACATGACAGTTTTTGTCCGTAGGGCCTTGGGGAGGAAAACTAGAAAAATCTCCCCAACTCGGTCTCTGAAGTTTTGGGTCTGGCGCCCCACGCCTCTCAGAGTGCCAAGGACGCCTGTACACCCATTCATTCCCCATCTTTTTGTACTAGTTCCTAAGTGATGTACCCATGTTTCTTGTTGATTCCAATACTCTAAGGTACATCTAAACATCATGAAATCATCCATAAACATGATATCATGAACCTTGAATCCATAATCCAATTCAAAGAAAGTTAAGATCAAAGTCAAAGAAGTTAGGAGTCAAGTCTAAAAGTTAAGAAGCAAGTCAAAGTAAGTTCTTAAAGTTTCCAAGAGTCTTTAACAAACATGTTAAATTTATTTTAAGGCTCAAGTTACAAGTTAAACAAAGATTAAAGAGTTGAGTTCAATTATCAAAAGTTATAAGGGAACTCAGTGTTCCCTAAGAGTTAAGTTGCAAGTTAAGGAAAGAGTAAAAAGTTGAGTTCATTTCTCAAATGTAATAAGCGAACTAAGTATTCCCTAATAGTTATAAATGTTTTCACATCTTGAGCAAGAAAGGAAGCTAGACTTCCAATAAATCCTTTGTCTAGTTTTTGCAAAAAAGAAACTATGGTTTCCAAAAGAGGAGCTTTTAAGCTATGTCTGAGCAATTACCTCAAACCAGAGAAGAAGTTGTTTTAAAAACATATGAGCTAACTATTTTGGGAGTAGTATTGAGCACCACAATGGGGATGCGAGTTCATATGAACTCAATCCCCCATAAACCTAGCAAATATGGACAGAAGAAGGGTCACAGTTTTTAGATGATTCCGTAGTGATTTTTAGCATAGACTAGAGGATCCACTTAGTAGTTCAAGTTCTATACTGATAGAAAGATATAGGACGGTCCTCTTGCAACGTGGTAAGACATTGTACTTGCTTAGGTTTATAGTGATGGTTCTTTAATGAGCTAAGTTGTTTTACTATTTTACGAAGATTTATATATATTGCATGTGTTTTATTGCTTTATATTAAGTTCACTAATTCATGAGCTGAGTGAGCCAAGGTAAGTTATTTCTTATTCTCACCAAGCTTAAGTTATTGTTTAGCTCACCTACTCGTAAATTCAATGTACTGATGCCAGTTGGTCTGCATCGTCTTATGATGCAGATGCAGGTAACCAGAATCAACATTCATTGCCTCGTTGATCCAGTTTAAGCACTTAGAGTCAGTGGTGGGCCTCTTAGAATTCCAGAGGACTCTTTTATTGCTTTCAGACTTTTCATTTATAGAATGTTGAGGGGTTTGTCGCAATATTTAACTTAGTATTAAAGAAATTCCATAGACGCATAGTCAGTTAGATAATCAGTTTTCAGTCTCTATTTATCTCACATTTCATATATTTCATTTTGAGACTTAAATATCATTTTGGCCAAGACATGATATTTAAAGTTATCCTTTTGAGAACGATTCTTGTTTATTATTGAGTTAAGTCTTCTGTTGAGTTAAGTAAATCAGGCCAAGGGTTTGATCAAGGCCAGCAATGGTCATTGGGTGTCGTCCACATCCAGGGGGTAGGCTTGGGGCTTGATAGGTTAGTTGTTGCTGAATTCGTTGTGAATTTTTTTGCTTTTGTTGCTGCCTTGCTAATTAGTTGTTAGTGTTCAATTCATTGTTATTTTCTTTATATAGATGGTTGAACAAAATTAATCAAATATCGGCGTGGTTGATTAAAGTTGAATAAGTATGGTTGATTCTACTAATAATACACCTACTAATCGCAATGATGTATCAATTGGCACAAAGGAAACAAAAAAAGAAATGGATCCTAGATCTCTTGTTTGGCAACATTTTGATTTTTTTTAAAAAAATGGTGTAGTAGTTAAATCAAAGTGTACATTGTAAACAAAACTATGTTGCTGATACAACTAGAACTGGAACAAGTAGGTTGTGACAACATTTGACTAACCAATGTAAATTGTATAAGTTCCCGCCTGTTGCATCTGGTATTAAAAAATTGTTAAATATTCAAAGTAATAGTATAGAGACATGGAAATTTGAGCAAGAGGTTTGTAGGAGAGCTTTAATTGAGATGATAATTTTGGATGAATACCTTTTAGTTTTGTTGAAAAAGAAATCTTTAAGAAGTTTATGAGTAAAGTCCAACCTTTGTTTCACATTCCTTCTCATAGAACCATAACAAGGGATTCTTATGAAGTTTATGGTGAATTGAACATAGATTTGAAAATGTATTTAAAAGAAATAGAACCAAGAATTTATCTTACAACAGACACATGAACTTCGGGTGCGAAGAATCAATTATATGTGTTTGACGGATCACTTTATTGATAAGGACTGGTGCTTCATAAAAAGAATATTAATTTTTTTCCTATCACTAGTCATAAATGTGAGCATTTGGCTGAGTGTATTAGTAATTGTTTACTTGATTGCAATTCAGACAATGTCTTTACTGTTACAATAGATAATGCATCTTCAACTGATATGGAAGTTTTAGAGTTGTTCAATAAATTAGATATTTGAGGAACTAATATGATGGACGGTAAACATCTTCATGCTATATATATGACTCACATACTTAATTTGATTGTGCAAGATGGTGTGAAAGAAATTGGTCCTTCTATTAAACCGGTGAGATACATGGTGAAATATGTTAGATCATTTTCTAAAAGGAGAAGAAACTTCTTGAAATGTATTGAATCGTAAAAGATAGAATGTGACAAAATGTTGTCTGTAGATGTGTCTACTAGGTGGAATTCCACTTATTTGATGTTTGACACGACATAAAAGTTTGAGAAGGCTTTTGAGAGGTTTGATCTTTATGATGATAATTTTAATTCTTTTCTTTCTACTGATGTCTGTGAAGATGGAACAATTGTAGATTCAGTTCAAAATGAGGATTCGACTAATGTGAGGAATGTCACAGTTTCCTGAAATTTTTTCTGGGCTCACATTGAAAGTTTCAGGTTCACGATATGTTACTTGTGATGTTCATTTTGAGGATATATGTGAGCTTGATGCTTATTCGAAAGTATGTATGGCAAGTGATGATGTTTTAGGTAAAATGACTTCAAAGATTAAAGAAAAGTTCAAGAAATATTGTGGTACTCATGAAAAGATGAACAAAATATTTTTATTGCTTTTGTTTTGGTTCGTCATAATAAATTTGTGTGTGTTAGTTTCGCTCGTAATTTCTAGGGGAATAAAAGGGAAAGATAGTGAATGATGAAGTGGATTCTTACTTGAAGAAATTATTTCCGATCTATGAGTAAGTATGCAAAAGGTTCTAAAAAATATTTATCTTCATCTGACTCATCTGATTCATCTACTTGTGGTCTTTATCAAATCGTGAAACAAATTCTTTGAGAACTAAGTTGTACGTAAAAAAATAAAAGCAAGATTCTTGAAGTTTAGTGTTAAATCTGAGTTGGATAGATATCTTCTTGAAGACCAAGAGCCTGAATCTAAGCATTTTGATATTTTGATTTGGTGAAAAGTTAATTCTCCTAGATTATTTGTACTTCCATAGTTGGCTCGAGATGTATTGTTTATTCCTATGTTGAGAGTGGCATCGCAATGTGGATTTAGCATCAGTGATCGTATTCTTGATCCCTTTACAAGTTTATTGACTCCTAAATGTGTGTAATGCCTTATTTGTGTCCAAAATTGGCTTAGACAAGAAACTAAGCCTATTTGTGTTGAAGATAGTTTGAAATTTCTTAAAAAATTTAAACTTGATAAGACTTTTTATTTTATTTGTTTTTGCAAAAAATAAAATATTATTGTGTTGTATGAGATATTTGATTTTCTTATTTATAACGATGTCAAATAGTCGAAGAAACTCTTCCATTGTTGATCTATGATTGTCTTGCAAGTCTCAAGTATTTAATAGTAGTGATTTTAATACGTCATTTATTTAATCATGTCATTTTTGTTAATCTTAAAAGTAGTATTCTAACATTTGAATTTATTTTAAGGGGTCCAAGAGTTAAGACAATGAAGAAAGGTGTAAAGTACCAAATTTTGTTAGTGTTTTGGTAATTTTATTGGCACTTGAGACTTGAAAGTGATTTCATGGAAGAAATGGAAGAGAGTCACGAAACAACATTATTGTTATTTGTTATTGTTGGCACTTGAAACTTGAAAGTGGTCTCATGGAAGAGGTTACATTGTTTGTTGCTCATTATTGTTGTTTGTTATTGTTGGCACTTGAAACTTGAAGGTGGACTCATGGAAGAGGCTATATTGTTTGTTGTTCATTATTGTTATTTGTTATTGTTGGCACTTGAAACTTGAATATGATCTCATGAAAACTACATTGGTGCATTATTGTTACTTGTTAGATTGTTATTTCGTTGTTGTTTAATGGTATGATCAATTGATCATTGTATTTGTGAAGTGTTGTGAAGTTTAATTACTTGTAAAGTTGTTACTTGTTAGTGCCTTTTTGGCCTAAAACTGCCACATCATTTTGTATTATTATGAGGATTCTTTCATTTTGATTTGATTTTTGAGGGGGGTAAGATGAATTTAAATGTTTCCTTGAATTCAGGAAATTAAAGATTGATAGTTTAATTGAGTTGCCCTACATTCATTGAGCAAAATTATGATATTTTATAATAATGTTAAAGAGAATTGTATCAGTGCTCTTTGCCCATTTGTATAATTGTGTTTAACTTTTTGAAAAAATAAAAGGATCAATGGACAATTGTGGAACTTAGAAGTTGGAACTACTCACAAGTCACAAGGCTTTTTCAGTAGTATTTAATTTAAATTTGTAATTTATTGGTTCTTAGTAGTATTTGGTAATTTATTGGTTCTTAGTAGTATTTCAATTATAATGTATTAACAAGGGAAAATTTTAATTTGAATCATACAATAATTTAAAAAACAAAGTAAATAAAATAAATTTAAAAAATTACAAAATTTTAAAAAGCCCACAAAGTAGACCCATAAAATATCGAACTAACAAAAACTTAACCGAAATAACATAGACCTAACCGAAATAATAAAAACTGAACCGAATTATATTAATTTGGTGTTCGATACGCGCTGTACAAGAATCGAAAATTGAAAAAAAAATCCCTAAATCCAACCAAAATATCGAATGTCCATCCCTAATTGAAACTTATGTTAAACTTGAGTAGGACGTCTAAATCTTTTCGGAAGTCCAAGAAGAGCTAAAGTGAAATAGAAGATAAATCCTTTTTTTGTTTGATTCATATAGACGAGAAAGTCATCTCCCTTAATGTCACGATGTAGTGTATACTCTAGGTGTAACATGGTGTATATGCCTCCGAGAGACCCTACACAAGCCACATAGCATACATCATACAAGATAATAGTATAAAGAATTCAAAATTCTTAGTCTTATATCATAAAAGAGTTTTGGCAAAGCATAAATCTAACATAAGTCTCCATAAGCCATATAATATTAAAAAAAGTGGTTTGGGACGTAATTCATGCACCACGCACATCATCCTAAAAATAATGAAAGACATGAACAAGTAAATTCTCGGTCCTCGGAATATAAGGACTCACCAAATTCTTGAAATTCAGAAGAAATCAACTAGCCATGAGAGTGAGAGGTAGTAATGTTGGACCTACATTAATGAAACAATGTGGGCACAAATATGCTTCAGTACATAGAATATACAAAGTATGGGGCAATATGCATAAAATAGGCATGGTGACGTAAATAGCTTGAACATGTAATCCATGACTTATAATTGAACATTTAAAATCTTAGAGAAGCAATGACATATAAATCATTAAATATAGTTAATGCATTTAAAATAAGAGACATAAGAAAAACATTGAAGAAATATGGTCATTTTGAGGGATATTAGTTTTAATCGACAATAAGAGCATGAAAACTATATCATGGAATCTGATATATCCCTCACACCAAAAGAAGGGATTCTACTTACCAAGGTAAAAATCCGTACATATCATCTTTTTCTAAAGTGAATCCACTACGTAGGCCTATTAAAATAATCATACGGGGCACATAATTTTGGGACTAGAAGTTACTACTACCAAGAATCTCCACCTCAAATTCATTTCGGTGCTAAGTCCAAATCCCAATAGAATAAATAAAAGTAAAATATCAATACAAATGAAATAAAATGATCAATACCAACCCACACTCATTATATCAAAACATAGGATAACTCCTCAAACACAATTCAACATGGATGACAGAACCTTTTACCAATGTGCATACATATATGAGAAGTACCTTTCACAATCGTGATCATATTTTGTATGCAAGTAAATATTTCACAACAACATTGATACTTTCATTTAAAGCCCCCTATCATCATAAACATCATTTTCATAAGACATGCACAATTCTCACATATGGATTCACATTGGTTGAACTAGATGTATTTCACTGTTCATTAATAGTGAGGAGAGATACCAACATATTGAATTTTGGGTTAGTTTCAAACAATATTGATCAACTTTATTGCTCAAACTCTTCAAAAATATGAAAAACATATGAGATTCTCCAAAAATAGTATACTTTTAAAGAATCCGAACGAATACGACATCAAAAGTGAAAAATCTGCTAGTGGAGAGTACTTCGTTGATTTCTTTTGTTACAACTCCTATAATTTGTTAATCCTTGACATACTGACTCTGAAATTTTGTGTTCATTTTTTTCTGCTTTGCACACATAAATCAGCTTGCCTGTATTGTTGATTCACTACCCTGCAAAGTTCAGGTAAAAACATTTAACTGCATTGTGAGCTTCAATGACAATTGGCTACAAATCACTTTGAGATAAACAAACAGTACAAATCTCTTTCTTCCAAGAAATGCCAAAGAGGTAACCACCATAATTCTTTAATGTCATATGGACAAAGGTTGCATACCATAACATTCATGGCCCTAATTATCGGAGAGGACAAAGGAATAAAATGATTTTACAGAGGAAAATTCTAATAAAAATGAGAAAATATTGAAATCAACGAATATTAGAAGTACTTTGCATTTGTGAAATCATTCTAATGGTTGTTCCAACGATAAATATTCATAGTATAGGTAGCCCAAGCATAGATTGAAAATGCAACAATTGAAGGATTAAGTATCGCTTTACATTGACAAGAGAGAAGTTGCTCAATTTATTAAGTGTTTGCTTTATATTTATTCCAGTTTCTCGACACGTGTGTTGCACGTGTATTTCTAATAATAGTACACACAATGTAAGTTATATTAAAACATGTAATGAATAACGAAAAAATAATATAAAGACTACAAGATAAGATTCAGGCAATGTGCTGCCGTTACTATTGGAACTTGAGCGGTATCGAAAATCTTCCACATTTTTTAAACAGCAAAACTAAGTTATGGGCTAACATGTTATTTGGATGGATGCAAATAACTAAAGTCAATCTCTAATTTTTTTTATTTTGGAAGAAAGGAAACGAGCTAATACATAGTATACAAAATACAAAATCTTTTTTTTTTCCAGATAATTCTTATGAGTGAAATAAAAGCTATCAACATAAGGTCAAATATAGCGCTACCTCTTTGAGAGAATAGAGGTTTTGAATGTCTCCCGTGTCGGCAGAACAGAGAGAATTCAAACGAGAACTGAGGCTGACAAATTACTAATTTTGATGTAGGGTTGTCGTCACTCCCACTTCTTGTTTCTTCAACAACGAAATTCACAATTGTTGCTACTTCCAAATTCATCATTATCATGGGAAGGATTCTAGGTCTAACAGAATCAAATTCACTTTGTTTGCCTTGTCAAATCATTCTACGGGGTTACCAAGAATTTATTATGAGGTACCTAGAATTTATTATGAAGTTACCCAGAATCCCAAGAAAAATTGAGTTCTTTGAATAAGAAGTGAGTCTGACAACTTACTAATTTGACCTAGGGTTTCCGTCACTCCCACCTCTTGTTTCTTCAACAAAGAAATTCTCAAATTGTTGCTACTTTCAAATTCATCATTGTTGCTGGAAGCCATGATTCTAGGTCTAAAAGATTCAAATGCACTTTATTTTCCTTTTTTAAATCATTGCACGGGGATACCAAGAATTTATTATGAGGTTACTCAGAATTTATGTGGTTACCCAGAATCCCAAGAAAAATGACTTATTTGAACGAGAAGTGAGTGTGACAACTTACTAATTTGATTAGGGTTTCCATCACTCCCCTTTTTATTTCTTCAAAAAACAAAAATCTCAAATTGTTGCTACTTCAAAATTCATCATTGTCGCTAGAAGTTATAATTCTAGGTCTAAAAGAATAAAAGCACGTTGTTTGTCTTGTTATATCATTGCATGGGGATACAAAAAAATTACTATGAGAATACTCAGAATTTATTATGATGTTACCCATAATCACAAGAAAATTGACTTCTTTGAATGAGAAGTGAGTCTGACAACTTGCTAATTCGATCTAGGGTTTTTGTAACTCCCACTTCTTATTTCTTCAACAACGAAATTCTCAAATTGTTGCTACTTCAAAATTCATCATTGTCGCTAGAAACCATGATTCTAGGTCTAAAAGAGTCAAATGCGGGGATACCAATAATTTATTATGATGTTACTTAGAATTTATTATGAGGTTACCAAGATTCCCAAGAAAAATTGAGTTCTTTGAACATATAGTGAGTGTGACAACTTACTAATTTGATTAGCCTTTTCGTCACTCCCACTTTTTGTTTCTTCAACAACAAAATTCTCAAATTGACGCTACTTCTGAATTCATCATTGTCGCTGGCCTGGAAATCATGATTCTAGGTTTAACATAATCAAATGCACTTTGTTTGCCTTTTTAAATCATTGCACGGGGATACCAAGAATTTATTATGAGCTAGGTTAATTAGAATTTAGGGTCTGTTTGGCCATGCGATATGGTATCATGATATGGAATTATGAGATGAAATTGAAATTTTGTTTGGATATGCGATATGAAATTTTGGTGTTGTATATTTTCTAATAAACATAAAAATCTCATAAGTCAAAACTATTTAAATAGCCCCAACTGTTAATTCAATCTTATCAAATAAACAAAAAATTATAAAATTGTATAATAAATTATTACAAACCTATTTGTTCTCCACTCAAGTAATTGTTTCAATCTAACTTTCTACCTAACTTTCACTTCTCATCAATACATTTGAGTAAAAATGAAACACCTTTCACGGGCTCTTCATAATTTTACTACTCAACTATTGTGAAGTGTGAGTTAAAGTGACTATATGTTGGTGAGAATAATAAATTCTATGTCGGTGAGAATAATAAATTTTAAAAAATAATGATGTGATTATAAATTTTATTTACATGTGAAATAAATGGTTAGTAGATATAAATGTGGGGTTGTTTTAACAAAATATAAACTCGTGGACCAATTTTTTTATTTTTAAATATCTTAAATTATGATATGGTATTTCCGTATGCTTTCATATCATGGTTTTGGAGAATATGGAATCACATCTCATGATATGGAATCAACGTAAAATCGCATGTTCAAATGCTGATTCCATCTCACAATACCATATCATGATATGGTATCGCATGGTCAAACGCTACTTATTATGAGGTTATCTAGAATCCCAAGGAAGTTGACCACTTTGAACGAGAAGTGAGTCTGGCAACCGATAATTTGATCTAGGTTTTCATCTCTCCCACTTCTTGTTTCTTCTTCAACGAAATTCTTAAATTGTTGCTACTTCCAAATTCATCATTGTCGCTGCAAGCCATGATTCTAGGTCTAATAGAGTCAAATACACTTTGTTTTCCTTGTTAAATCATTGCAAGGGGATACCAATAATTTATTATGAGTTATCTAGAATTTATTATGAGGTTACCTACAATTCCAAAAAAAATTGAGTTATTTGAACAAGAAGTGAGTGTGACAACTTACTAATTTGATCAAGGGTTTCCGTAACTCCCACTTTTTGTTTCTTCAACACGAAATTCTCAAATCGTTGCCACTTTCAAATTCATCATTGTCATTGGAAGCCATGATTCTAGGTCTAAAAGAATCAAGTACACTTTGTTTGTCTTGTTAAATCATTGCACGGGGAACCAATAAAGTCACAAATGATAAATTTGAACTGATTTAAAAAAAAAAACTTCCTACAGTTTGAAATTCATTCAAGAGGTGTAATAGAGAAAAAACACAAAAATAAATTGAGAAGAAATAAATACAATACATATCCTTCTTAAGACTTTAATCATAATAATATAGATGGAAATAAAAAATATTAAATCAATACATAGTGTTTTGAATTCTTATCGACACATTATCATGTAATCATCAAAATCTAAGAGTCCTCCTCATCGAATCAAATCAAAGCACGATTCAAATAGCAAAACAATCAGATAAGTGTTTTGCTATTTAACAACAGAAACAAAAAAATAACCTTGAATAGGGGCCTCTTGAAACAAAAAGGATGAACTTATATAGATAATTTTTTTAAAAAAATATCAAAAAATATCTTAAAGTTATAAATTAAATATTTAAAAGTTATGAATATGAGAACATGCGAGGAATGAAGTGGCAATAAATAATTAGATCAGATATGAGCTATACAACATGAGAATATTTTTAAAAAATAATAAACAAATGAATGAGGAAAAGAAGAATGAATAACAAAGTAAGAACCAATAACAACCAAATTAATGAGCCTTTTGATTTTTTTGATGGCTTTTGGCCTTCGAAATATTAAGTTGAATAGAATCAAAATAACAGAGGGAAATGCCCATTATTTAAGGTACTTTATATTGGTTGGAAAATAAATATATAAAACTAAATTAAAAAATGTAATTAATTTAATTTGTCAAAGGATAAAAATATTTTACAATTCTTCATGGATATACTTGCTTTTTATTTTTGCATAAAAATAATTTATTTATCTATGTTAGTTTTTGTAATGATATATTGAGTTGAGTGATTTTAGTTATACAAATGTCTAAATTGAGTGATTTTGTTGGTATTAAACAAAGTTTAATGACTTTACTAGATATATTCTTAAAGTTGAGTGATCTTTTTGAGATATTTACTAGCAAAGAGACTAACTTTAAGTCTTCTGAAATTACTATAATTAGGACATCCGCTCATATACTAATATAATAGGAAATTCATTATAATAAAAAATATAATCTTTATTTTATAAATAGATTGTTTTTAGTAAATAGGAGAAAAATGAAATATAATTTTTTTTAAAAAATAAATTATATAACGAATATATTTCCAAAAAAGATAAAAATGTTTACAAATTCTTGGATGTTTTTTATCTTTCAACTTTTGACTAAACATCTTCCCACTTATAGTATTTAGTATAACATGATATAATTAATATTTAATATTTAATTAATAATAAATATTTATAACATTTTAATTTGATATATGGGTAAAACGGTAATCCAACTTTATACTTTTGAAGCTTTATACTTTTAATAATATATGAATATGAATGAATATCATATGATGATAATGAAAGAGAACCTTTAGCCCGATGATGTGCCATATGATGATAATGATAGAGAACCTTCAGCCCGATGATGTGCCACATCCACAAGTGAGAATTTTCTTTGAACTTAAACATTGGCAAAACTACCCTTCCCCTCTGCCCCATAAACGCCACACTCAAGTGTCACTTTCGATGCATTCCTTCAAAAGCTACTATGACTCTTCACAAACAACGTGCCTAATCTTAATGACCTCCACCGTAAATAAAATCACTGCTTCTTCATCTTCTCCAACTAAATCCTTTAAACGATTCAATTTCCTGATCCTGTCCACTACCTTCCATACCCTTCCTTATTCTACGAAAAAAATTCTTCAACCAAATCTTGTCCGGATCACTTCGTCTGCAAAGTAAGGTTTCAACAAACTATTACGGAAAGTAGGATGAATCTTTAATCTTTCTGGAAACTTTAGTCCATAAGAAACTTTACCCACTCACTTAACCACCTTAAGGTTGTCATACTTATGTATCAACCCTAGATGGTGAGTCTTACTCACAATTTATTTCCAGATTTGGGGAACTGAGTTTCAGCAACACTTGGTCACTCAAACTGAAATCTAGTGAGAGAAAATGTCGATCAACATAATTCTTCATGTGCCCCTGAGCATTGCGCAAACTGTCTTGTACCTCCGATCAGAGGCGGATCTAGGATTTAGAGTCACTGGGTGCCAAGCAGAGGCAGACCCACATGATTTCAGAGGGGTGCACATCCATCCGTTAACTTCAAAAAAATCACGTGTAAATATTATATCAATCGTGAGAAACTGACATAAAGTAGGGTATAATCAATAGTGCACCCATAAAAAACGTAGGGGTGCCCTTGTTAAGTTGGTACAAGCTAGAGGAACCACTTATGAAAATATGGTTTAGTCTTATTCATTATTTTTATTTTAAGTTTACCTTATAAATCATATTTGAGCCATTAGTTACCAATCAAATACTACATTATTCGTTAATTGTAGTAAAACTGTCGTTAACTACCTAAAATAAAATAGTATTGGTGCATCAAAATCTTCAAATCTTGGATTCGCCTCTAGTGCTCAGTAGACTCATCAATTAAATCAATTTTAGATTCAGATAGAATTATTCGTCTTGTGGCTAGATGGGATAACAAGATTGGGCGACTGATGGAAGGCTGAAGCTTTAGTTAATGACAATTTTTTTGTTGTTTACAAGTTTAATAAAAGACTTAGGGTTTTAATGATAAAGAGATTATTCCGACATAAATATTAGATGAGCTTGCCATATTCTGGGACAACTATTGGATCGGTTACCATGTTTCAACATGAAAATGGGATCGATTGCCACGTTCCAGCAAGCTAACAGTTTGGGTGTGGGTACCATGAGAGGACCGTTGAATTGGGTTACGTGAGAGGATCAATAAATTGTGTTGTATATCTACTTGTGATGATTATGTTCATATCTAATTATGATTGATATTGAAAAACTATTTGTTGATCTAAAATAATTTAATTGTATATTGTTGAGAATTGTGAAATTGTTCGTTGATGTGAATGATGATAATACTGTATATGATTGGTATATGCTTCTTTTATTATGTTGTGGTCACTTATATAAGTTTCACTTAGTGGGATAGCCGCGTGATCCTATCAGTACACTATGGTTGTGTACTGATTCTTTACTTTCTCTTATTTTTGTTGAGTATACGGCATCTTCCGGCGGCTATTATAATGTCTCGTTAAGAAGATCAGTGACCATTTTGAATTCAAGGGTGAGATAGTTCTTCTTGGATGCATTGAGTTCTCTTTGTTTAGGTCCATTCTCTTCAGACTCAAACTATTACTTAAGGTGTTGTTTAGTTTAGAGGTTGCACCCCTTGTTCTTAGATTTATCGTTAGTAGAGTTTTTGGTATAATGACTTTCAGATTCTAGGTATTAAATACCGCATTTGTTTAGTTAATTAACTTGCCTTCGTAACTGAATTGCCTCAGTTTTGGTTTAATTTCTTAGTTGGGTTGTAGTAGTGGTTCTCCCACCTAATGGTTAGTTTGGGTGTCAATCACGACGATCTAGACCCTGACACTAATACCTTCTTATTATCTCTTCTTGAAATTTTCTCATCCACTTTTCATAAGGTGAGTCATTAGAAGTACACAATCTGATTCCATCTAAGAAATTAGTCTTAAGTTCAAAACTAAAATATATCGACAACAAATACCTCTTTCGCCATAAGGCATCCACAAGTTGATTGAGCTTTCCCGGCTTATGTTCCCGCATGAAATCACATTATGCCAAGAATTTCAGCCATATTGCTTGCTTTGGGCTTAGCCTTTTTTGGGTCATAAAAAGTATATTTGTCATATTATCAGTCTGCACGACAAAACGAGTACCCAACAAGTATACCCTCCAAGCTTGTAAACAATGTACAACAACAGCAACAACCATTTCCTTCTCATGGGTGAAATACATATGCTCTGCACCATTCAACTTTTGCTTTTGAAGGCCATAGGATGACCCTCTATATCAATACGCCTCCAACATCCTCATCTGACGCATAAGGCTGCACTTTAAAAGATAACTCAAAGTATAGAAGCCTAAGTATTGGATCTCATACCAATTGAAACGTTGGGTAATTTTTTCCATCTTACACCATTGTACGACAATCTACAACACTTGTAAACTTCAGCCTCGCAACCATCACAATTTTTACTAAGTTTCGAAGACTGTCTTATTTTTTTGGCAGTGTATTATATTGATAAACACAAAGCAACTTAGGGGAGCAATCCCAACGTTCATTAATCTCAAAACTCAACAAAGGAAGAGTCTTACAAATTTGTCCAAGGCACATAACACTCTTGAAAATGCCTTAGACGAATTTCAGCCCTATTTATAAATATGCATACGGCAGTTACAACAACAGTTACATCTATCTTGAGTCTAAAACATGTTTTGACCAGATTTAATCTAAAAAATCTGTCAATTTGTGTCAACACTTGAAATTGTCTTTGTCTTGTTGTTGTCAAGTTGCTTTCACAAGCCAACACACTGCCTTGTTTCGTTGATGTCATCATCCACACGTATGTCCAATTTGTCTTGCCACACCCAAACATCTTGAACACCTTGCTACCCTCTAACACTTAGCTGCACAACTGCACTGTTTCACCCATGCACGTGTGTGCGCGGGCGTGCGCGTGTGCACTCACCTCAATCAACATAGATCAAGACAATTTTCTCTTTGAATTGTAATTTTCATTAAAGGATGAAACTTGAACAATATGTTCTGATCCTCAAGTTTGTTTTTAAGAGTGTATGACCAAATGTTCGTTTGGTAAAGTGTATTAGCAAATATTATGCATGTAATTAGTAATACCTTTTTGGTACACTTTTTAATGATATGTGTACACTCTATTGTGTATGAAGGTGTATATTTGTAATATCAGGAATTTCTAGACATTAGTAATGCATGGGAATTTAATGCATGCATTAGCATGATTAAAGACTCAATTACCCCTCAAAACCCTTTTTATACCTGTTTCACCATAATGTGGAGAACATCTTTATAAATAAATATTTGTATGCAATGCATGTTATTTAAAATACAAGAAACTAAAAAATGCAGAATAAATAATCTATGTATAATAAATGCAAATATAACTAATACAAAAGTTACTAATGCAACCATTACTAATATACTCTATTTAGCATAATTTTATACATTCTATCAACCGACCTCTTAGTGTACTGATCAATGAAAACATAGTAATATCATATTTATTTTTCCTAGATTAAAGGATGATGGACTTCACTAAAAAATATATGAAGTGGAATAGTGCTAATTAGAGACAAGTAATTGAATGGAAAGCACTAAACATTATTTGAATAAAAAAAATTTATTTAAAGTATTACTTGTCTGTTAATGAAATTGGTAAATAATTATTCAAAACAAAAACTTGAAGATTCTCGAGTCAAGGAACTGTTGCACGTAGTGGTGAGTGAACAACAGGCACTGTTGTACGTAGTTGTGAGTTGAAAAATAGGCTTATTACTGATGAAACCATGATACATATTGTGACATATTCTCAATATGAACATGTTTGTTGATGAACAAGGTTATTGATCTAGGGGTGGCAAATTGTAGGGTTGGATCAAATTTGGATGGGTTGAGAAAAAATGGTTTGGATTACAATTGATCCAAATATAATATGAGCAAATATGAATTAAATCAAAAATGATTTGAGAAAAATGGTTCTAACCCAATTAAATAGATTTGTTTTTCAAAAAAAATATTTACCCCTCCTCACAAACACCCCCACCCCCGGGGTGCCTCCCCTCCACCTTCCACCAATCTACCCCTATTTTTTTTTTGTTTTTTTCAAAGATAAAAAAATCTTTTTCATTTCACTTATATGAGTTAGATATGAATTCTCATGTCAACTCATTTTGTTCATATATATATGAACAAATAGCTTGAAGACCATATTAACCCATTTTTTTAAAAAAATATGAGTGATCCATTTAATTTAATTTGAGTAAAATGGTTTCACTTCACTTATATGGGCTGAAATTGTCACCCCTATTTTGATGCAACACTCTTGAGCAATAAAATTTGTATGATAGTAATAATGACTTGGGACGCAGGCCACAAAAGTCTAAAATATAGTAAATGACATAAAGGGAACATAAGGGCGTTATCCTCGAATGCTATGATCAGGACTCACCAATCTTCAATCTTCTCCAAACTTAGGAACCTAGCCTCCAAACACTCAATCTCTCCAAAGCACCTACATTTGTTTAGAAATGTAGGCAATATGCGTAAGTAGAAAAGTACTAAGTAAGAAAGCTAACATATAAAACATAAGATATCTTAAAGGGTTAGTCAATATAAGACATAATTATAAGAGACAATAACATAATCATAACATAACTCCAACATAAGCATCTTAACATATCAATTCAACTTAAGACATGCATAAGTTAATATTCTAAACTATTTGTCCTTCTTACTCAAGTGAACTACTTCACAAGCCACCTCCAAGTATACTTGTGCAAGGCCAAGGTAACATTCCATACTACTACCTAGGCTAAGTACCTCTCTTTGGTCATTCTTGATCATAATCCACTTTTATAATCAAGACCTAAGTTCTTCATGACATACGAGCACCATATCCCTAAGTTACCTCAAGGCACACTTGTGAAATGCATATGGGGCATCCCGCTATAGCACACATTCTAAGCATATCTTGAAGTCCACCTTATTCATATTAACCATCTCTAGGTGTCATTTTAGACCTACTTCATAATGACAAGAACTACCAACCTAAGTCAATCATGTCATGGAATACAACTAAAGAAACTATCCGAGCTAGACATACATCAATAAGAGGTCATTTAATACGTAGCTTCAAGTCATACTTGTGCCATGTATGAATGACATTACATACTACATTCATAGTAAGTATTCTTTTAGGCTATCCTAATCCATGCTAACTTATCTTACATCCTAGTGTATTAAGCTTAGCATACTAACATGATAGACCTACAACTAAGGAAAACATCAGAACATACAATCCAAGATAACAACGGAAGGTATAAGAATACCAACCTAGCCACCATTCAACCATTCATATAGATTCAAGCTATCCATAAGGGAGAATAAGTCCTCAACCCTAAGCTATTCTTAGGAGAGTGTAACATCTCAATCCTAAGCTACCATGAAGTCGTCTTGGCCTTACCAAATCAAGCTCCCATGAAGGCATTCTAGTCATGCTACTCCAAGCTATCCTTAGGGGAGTATCAATACTCTATCCTAGGCTACCTTGCCTACTACTAATGCAAGCTACCATGACAAGCATTTTACTAATGCAAGATCAAGATAACCTAAGGAGAGCTTAATTCCTCAATCCAAGCTATCATGAGACACACCATCCCAAGCTACCATGAGACTACCATCCTAAGCTACATAATCCAACTATCTATGAGAGAATTGGTAAGTTCAATATCAAGCTATTCTATTCTAACAAGCATGATTCATTTTTGGTGATTAACCTTTCAAATTCAACATACATGCAATATACTCATCATATTAGATTAAATCTACAAACCCTAGTGATAAAAAATATAACTTCAAGCCCTACATTCAACCTTTACCTCATTATCCTCATACTAGTCTAGATTTCAAGACATATTAGTTCTAAGCCTTAGTCATAGACCAATTCGAAGCATACTTCATCATAAAGTCCCAATTCTAATCAATCATATTCACTTTCTACCATACATGCATACATCTAGGTTAGTTCATGATTTCATAATACTATTATTGATTAAGTACTATACATATTAACAGTTCAAGAGAATCTAACAAGAATCATCAATTTCTCATTCAAAGCCTAACCCATATAATCTAGAAATTAGGGTAAATCAATGAACCCACATAAATTCTTCGTAATACCATGAATAAACATCAATTTAACCATATATGAATAGCATCCATCCATTTGGATTCATACTCACCTAAAACCTATGCATTGTAAGTAACCTTACCATAATTGGGAATCTTTCTTCACTAATTAGGGGAAATTCTAGGGGACTCCATGGGTGGAAGAACCCATGGACGAAAAGATTTACGTACCTTGAACACTTCCTCAGAACAATTCTTAAGTATCACCCTTTGTTCTTGACTCTAACTTCAACCTAAAGCTTCTTATTCAATTGTGGTTCTTCTTAGAGAGAATTTTTGGAAGAGAAGAGGGTTTGAATTTTTGATTTCTAATTAGAATAAATGGTTTTTTGATTGGGGAAGGGTCTATAATGACTTAAAACACTTTCTAACTAATTCCCAAAGTACCCAAAACATCCCTACACTCTTTGGACTTTATACTAAAAGCCTACCTTGACTTTAATTGTTGCAGGTGTCGTCATTGAACAAGCCCGCGACGCGGAGTTATTACCTAGCTTCACAAAGATAGGCGTGTGGGACAAAGGAGTCCACGACGTGGAGGCAGAATTTAACCTTTGGTGGAGCAGGTTCGTGATGCGGAGCCACTCCCTAAAGTTTCTTCCCATGCAACTTCTTTTACCAACATTTAGGTCCTCCTCGAGAACCCTTAGAGTGGTGCTCGGGGAGTCTTACCCAAAGGTTTTGACCCTAAACATATCCATCTAGGTGTAGGAACCCTTTACACTTAATTTCACCTCCATATCACACTCAAGAACTCAACTACAAGACCCTATATCACACTAGTTCAACTAGGCTAGTTTTCATATGTCTTGGTCGTCCTTTGTTGTTTCGCTTCTAAAATTACCAAAATAAGTAAATGGTAATAGAATAAGTCTAGAAACATCATTTCAACCATTTTTAAGTTATTAGACCTCATGTATGGCTCTAAATCATCCTATTTCATTTTGAGGGTAATAACAATGATGGTCTTTGATTCATGGTTAGCTTTCATCCATGAAGTCCTCAAACTGTCACGGACCGTGCTAACCCTCGACATGCGGACAAGTGATGTTGGACCACAAGTGATCTCAAGTTAACCCTATTGGCATGATCATGAACATACTATAGATGATAAACTGATAAATAATTGTTGCGGAAATTTGTAACTCAGAAAAAGAAAATGATGGGGAATACCCATTCTATATCTGAATATAAGTAAAAATGAGATTTTAATACAAAAAAATATCAAACTCAAATAATAAAACTGAAGCTAACTATATATGAAAATAAGCTTCTAGACTTGATAGAAATGTTAGTACATGCCCAACTAGATCTAGCAAAACTGAAACTAAAGCCAAAATATTCAAAGGATAAACATGTCACTATTGTCCTCAGAGAATGAAGACTCACCACTGATGTTGTTGAACTAGAGATCAAGAAGCAATCTATGCGTAATATGAATATTGAGGGCCTGAACCTACATCAGGAGAATATGTAGTGCAATATATGAGTCAATACTTGAAAAGTATTGAGCATGAGGGATAGAGTAAAACAAACATCAAAATATAACTGTACAAAGCAACAAAGCAATATAATAATCAGAACATGATATAGATTCTAATGTATTAAACATGACTAATCTGAATGCAATGACAAAGTTATAACATGTTGAGGCTGAATACTAAAACGTGGCAAATGCAATGGGATTTAATGAAATGTGAGAGATACTGATAACCAATAATAAAACCACAGGAGCTACTTGTGGAGTCCGACTATACGCCCCATCGAGAGGACCCAATATACACAAACAAAGGTATAGAGGTATGCTCGCATGATCATTGAAATAATGCCCCCGAAGAGGACTTACAATCTATGTGGCTAATAGTTCTGTACTATTTAGGTATGATGAAACCTAGTCCAACTCGATATCATGCTACTCCCAATATATTAAGTGATTAACTAATTATGATTGAATCTATGTACTATACTAGATAGCTCAAACTAACATGTAAAATGAGAATGTGCATTAATAAACTAATAATGGCACATTCTTATAATAAGTCATGCATATTTGAAATAACTGAATTAACTGAAATATCTTATGTACCATGAGTAATTCAAGAACTAAATAAATTCATAGCTAGGGTTCTGGAATTCATGAAATAAACTGAGTAGTAACATAATAATCTGATTTGGATCATTTAAATAACTAGTTTATGATAGTATGGTGAAGTTCTAGAAATCCTAGGTTTAATCATGATAAGGAAAACATTAATCTTGACTAAAAACTAGGGACCCAATGTGCTAAAGGAACCCACTAGTGACATCCCACATACCTGCAACATATCCCACTGATGAAAACTTGTTCTGTTCTTGGAACTACGGTTGGTCGACTCTTTCTGCTTTCTTAGTTCTAATTTTCTAAGTTTTGATAAATTATTTGACTCAGGTAAGTTCGAGTTAAGTTTCTAGGCTAAAATTGACCAAAACTACTAAATTTAGGGTTAAAACAACAACTTTTAAAAGTCTAACAAAGAGGGAAAAACCTAAATAACCCTAACTTTAAGCTGCAGACGGGCTGACTACAGCTACCTTCACGGACCGTAAAAGAAACCACGGACCGTGAAGTTGGTCTTGGTCTAGACTTGTTACTAAAATCCTAGGGATGTGGACTACGATAACTACCATGGACCGTGTGATGGACCAAGATAGTGAAAACATCTGTGGTCTTCACTTGTGTTGGAGTTTGAGGGGTTGGCCAAGGGAGGACATTGTATAATTCCCACAGGCCCTTCCACGATCCGTGTGAAGACCACATATCGTGAAAGTATCGATGGTATTCACATAACCTAGGGTACCTATTGACCGGCTGGGGGGTCTAATGGTTTGACACCACAGACGCTAGCACGCCACATTGATGTTTGCGTAATAAATTACATAACTTCTTGTACAAGTGTCTATGATCGTGCAATAGTATAGTAACCCAACCAAGGGTTAAGATTGTGTCTCAAGGGAGTGTTCATGAGAATTAGTAGATAATTAGAATGGTAGGTAAAGAAATTAACGATTAAAACATAGTAAATTCTATGGGTGACACAAAATATCAAATATCAAAAGGGGGGGGGGGTTGTCACAAGTAGTAAAAAATAGCAAAAAATTCTAAGCAATGAGAGATGGAATTTTTGGTATATAACCGCAATACGAATATATATTATCGGGTGTATGCTTTCAATAGAATATTTATAGAAATATTTAAATGGGAATAGTTCTCTCTCGAGCAAGTTACCCCATTTTGAATGGATTCCTATCGCACACCCACTTGCCACATGAAGACCAACATGCGTCTTACCCCATTCACTCTTTGCAGCTGAGTGTTAGGATATGGGACTAGGGTCCACTATCTCAAGTTGAAACTCATGTAGACCCACTCATTTAGTCATCAATCTAGTAGTCTTGGTTTAGCGACTTCTCTCTCGAGCAGTGTTACAAAAGGCAAGCGCCTCCTCGCCATTCTCCACTGCGGCAAGGCGAGATCAAAATGGCGATGTGTAGCGATGTATGGCAACATAATGGCGACAGCAAAGGCGCCGCCTTTTTAATTAAAAAAATTTAATAATATTTGACTTAACAATATTAGTCAAAATTAGGGTTTTTTTATACATTTGAAATTGCTGGTTTCTCCCTCGCGATTGACCTCTTCTACCTCGCGATTGAACTCTTCTCGGCTTTTCCATCACAACTCTCTTCTCCCTCGCTGTCTTCTCCCTCGCGACAGACTTCTCCATTTCTCCCTTGCTGTCTTCTCAGTCGCGAGAGACTTCTCCATTTCTCCCTCGCGATTCTGTTCTCCAGTTCTCCCTCGCGACTCTCTTCTTAGTTCTCCCTCGCGAATCTATTCTGAGCTCTCCCCTCGCGACTCTCTGCTGTTGCGGCCTGCGAGGTATATCGTTTTTCTCTGTTCTTCTTCTTCTTCAATTATTTATTCTAATATTCCTAAACAGTGAATTAATTGAATTCAATAACCATGGCGGATGCTAGCAAAAAGAGGGACATTGGATGGAATTATGGCACTCAAGGAGCGACGAAAGATTCGGTTACTTGTAACTTTTGTGGGAGTACTTTTAATGATGGAATAACTCAACACAAAAGAACATTTAGTGGTGGTTTCAAGAATGTTAAACAATGTACCGCTTGTCCGTTGGGGATTAGAGAAGAAGTAAGGGCTTATATGCAAAAAAAATAGCTAATAATCCCAAATTTCAAGTGAGGTATCCAGAAGAATATATTGATGTTTATGATCTTGATGAAATGGATGATTATGAGAAAATGATGCCTCCCTCAAAAGCTCAAAAGATATATTCTAGTGAAGGTTCATCCACCACACGGAATGTGACGAAAGAACCTTTGAACCTCTATTTTTCCTAGAAATCAACACAAAAAGGAGGCTTTGAAAAAAGGAGGAATTAATGAAACAAAGAAAATTCTAAGAGAGCCTGCGGTAAGTGCTTTTGCAATTTGGATGTATGATGTTGGGCTCCCTTTTAATTGCGTCAATCACAAATCATTCGATAAATTTATTGAGGCGGTTGGACAACATGGCCCCAGAATGAAGCATCCTACATTCCATGAAGTTAGAGTCACTCACCTTAAAAAAATAGGTGGATAAAGTAGAAAAATTGTTGATGAGCATAAAGTGCAATGGACAAAGTTTGGATGTTCCATTATGATGGACAAATGGACGGCACGAAATGGCAAAATGATCATCAATGTTTTTGTTAATTCTCCTATCGGTAGTGCATTTCTTGGTTCTGGTGATGCTAGTAATAAATCTATCGATTCCACCAAATGTACATGTTATTTGAAAGCACTATCGAAAGAATTGGCCCGAAAAATGTTGTACAAATTGTCACCGATAATGCTAGTGAGAATGTCAAAGCGGGAAGTATGATGATGGGTGCGTACCCACACATTTATTGGACTCTATGTGCCATTCATTGCATCAGCTTGATATTTGGTGACATATTCAAGGTTAAGCCATATGCTTCTTGTAATCAACCTATCCTTTAACTTTCTTTATAGTCAATAATTCATTAGCTACTAATTAATATAATTTAATCTTTTTGTAATAGTTTTTAAGGAGGCCATCAGAATCCATTCTTACATTAGTCAAAGGCCATTGTTGTTAAACATGATGAGAAAATTCACCAAAGAAAGAAATTTGGTGAAACCGGCAAAGATAAGATTTGCAACAACATTCTTAATTTTGAGAGCTATGTACATACAAATAAAAAACTTGAGAACTTTAGTCCTCTCAACAGAATGGAATTCAAGTAAACTTGCAAAGGAAACTTTGGGGAAGAAGTTGCCAATCTTACTATTTCTGTCCACTTTTGGAATGATGTTGCTCGGGCACTTACAGTTTGTGGCCCTTTGACAAAAGTGCTTCGTTTGGTGGATGGGGAGAAAAAACCACCAATGAGTTATATTTATGAAGCAATGGATAGAGCCAAAGAAGCTATTGCACATGGTTTTCGTGGAGTTAAGAAGCAATATGATAAAGTGTATGAAATTATTGATACAAGGTGGTCAGAACAACTCCATCGGCCTTTGCATGCTGCAGGCCATGTTTTGAACCCAGGATTATATTATAAAGCTCAAGAAGAGGGACCTTTAGCAAAGACTCTATGGACCGAGTATATTGCATGTGTTAAGAAGTTGGTCCATGATATAACAATACAAGATGCACTAGTCGTTGAGCTTTCTAAGTACAAAATGGTGGATGGACTATTCGGTTGTGGTCCGGCTAAAAGAGCTAGAGACACAAGGTCACTGGGTAAGTGGGTTGATTTAGATCTTAATTAAATTATTTGACTTATTTATAGTTACTAACCTTTAAATTTATTTTATTATAGTTTAATGGTAATCACTATTTGGTAGTGAAACACCAAACTTGCAAAACATTGCCATGAAAGTATTAAGCCTAACTTGTAGCTCATCCGGATGTGAGTGAAATTGGAGTGTGTTTGAACACGTAAGTAAAAATTTATATCTTAATTTTCATATTATATTATTATCAATATCAACTAGTTAATATCAATAACTTATGCACAGATTCATCCCAAATAGAGGAATAGGCTTACACTATCGTGTCTTAATGATCTAGTGTACATTAAATACAATAGACCATTGAAACTTTTTTTATAATGCTCGTGATCTTACTGATCCAAATCGCTTGGATAACATAGATGATTTAAATGAATGGTTAGTTGGATGCCCCGAAGATCAAGATGATGAACTAGTATATGAGGATGATGATCTTACTTGCGGTAGTGTTGCTACGGCAATTGGAGAGGACGAGAGTATCTATCATGTTAGTTGACTTTCTTCAAGATCAAGAGCATTTGACAAGGGAAAAGGAGTAGAAAGTACATCTACAAGTTCATCTTCAAGTAGGACTCAGACACTAATTAATGAAGAATACGAGGAGGAAGAAGATGAAGAGCAATATAATGATGTAGAGGATTTTAATCTTCAAGAGTTGGATAATTTTGAAGAAGAATACACTTTTAAAGTTTTAGTTTATTGTATTTTGAATTGTTTGGTCTTTGACGTTTTAGACATTTTAGTAAATACTATTGATTTTTGAATTGAATATTTTCTAATATGTGTTATTGCTATTAAGATTTTGGATAAAATATGCAACTGAATATTTTTAATTTTTGGTATTAATTGGCGCCTTGATTTAAAAAGGCAAGAGCCTCGCCGCGTGGCGAGACAAACCCTTGTCGCCTTTTATCGCCTTTCGCCGTCCACAACACTGCTCTTGAGCAAGCCAGAAAAACATAAATAAAATTTTATTTGAAACAACAAAATTGTTAAATTCATCCATAATTACAAGGCAAAATCATTATTGAACTACAATTAGTCTATCAACAAGTAAGACCCAACAACAATCTTAACCTATATTTGCTAAATCACACCCCAAGAATGGGGATTTTTAGCCACACATCAAGAAATATAAATTATACCTTCAACTATATTGAAATCAAATGGGTATGAGAAATTAAGTCCTGATTTAAGCAAATCAAGAAAAGTCAAAGAGACCCACTTCCGGATCGGAAAAAATGAAATCCTCTTCTTCTTCAAGTCTTCAAAACCCTCTCAAACTTGGAATAAAATTATCAAAAACTAATTTTCTAGACAGAAAATAATAATAATTTTTTACTCTCTAAAATATTACAACTCTACTGGTATTTATGGTTTTCAGACTTGTGCTGCAGTGGATCATTTGGCGGTGTTAGTCGGAATCACCGATAAACTTGGCGATTCTCTTATTGGTGCAGTTCATCGCCTTCTGGTACTACCTCCAACATCGTCATACTTTGGTCCATTAGGTGATATGGTACTACTTCGTGGAGCTACTCGGCGACGTGCCTGCTCTTTTTTGAGACGGTTTGATGCTTTTCTTTAGGGTTCAACACGCTGGAACAAAAGGCGAAGTAGGTCTCTTTAATGATCCACTAAGTGAACTTGGAAATACTCAAGCTTCTATTTCTTCGTTCTTTTCAACCTTTTGTTCTTTTTTGTGATACAGTGTGTATGCTTTCCTTCGAACTTCAAATACCTGAAAGTTAAGAGTTTTCATCGAATATTAAGATAAAATAAGCATTTGAGGAAGCTATTTCTAATAAAACATAGCACTAAATAAGTCCAATTTGTTGACTCATCACACGTCGTCGTGACCACGACCCATGAAGGGTCCCGTGGTCTGACGCCTAGTCTATTGAAGTCCAAGTATATGCCACGGACAGGTCTATATACCATGGACACTATCCCGGTCTTTGAACCCTACGCGTTGATCCCTGCTATAGGTAAGTTTTTGCAATTATTTTCTGGGTCTGAGTTACAAGGTGTTACATTATCTCCCCATTGGGATCATTTGTCCTCGAAAAAGACTAAACTAGCTGGAATGGAGGAAAAGGACTGCAAACCCTACAACTAAACACTAAAGACTAAATCTCTTACTAAAATAAGTTCTAAAAATATGCAAATATGCTGAAAAATGTAAGTACAAACTGAAGGAACATGACACCAAGACTGAATTTACACATGAATAGTATAAAAACTTAAGAGGAACTATTACCTCAAGTTAGAGTGGAATCGAAAGGAAAGAGGTGACGATATTTGGCCTTCATGACTGCTTGAACTTCCCAAGTAGCTCATTTTATGAGCTGACTCCTCCACAAAAGCTTGGCTGAAGCGACTTCTTTGTTTCTCAACATGGTCACCTGACTATTCTTATACATCCTAATAAGAATTCTATCATTTAAAACCACACTCTCTAATGGCCAACGGATGCTGGATTACCCACACACTTCCTCAATAATGAAATGTGAAAGACTAGAACTACTGTTTGTTGTGCAGGCAACTCTAACTCATAGGTCACTTAACCAATCCTTTTCAGAATCGTGTAAGGGCCTACAAATCTAGGAATAAGCTTTCCTTTCATGCCAAATTACATCATCCCTTTCATATGTGACACTTCAAGAAAACTGAATCATCAACTTGGAACTCTTGTTCCATCATCCATACATATGCATAGGATTTCTGGCAACTCTGGGTTGTCTTAAGTCTATCTCGAATGAGTTGCACTTTCTCCATAGCTTCAAAAACTAAATTTGGTCCTATAAAGAACGCTTCACCCAGTTTGAACTAACCAGTAGGATATCTACATTTTCTCCATACAATGCCTCATAAGGGGACATATGAATGCTGCAATGGCAACTATTGTTGTAGGAAAACTCTATAAGAGGAAGGTAATCATCCCAACTACTCTTGAGGTCGATCACACAGTCTCTCAACTTGACCTCTAAGGTCTGAATGGTATTCTCTGCCTTCACATCTGTCTGCGGATAAGATCTTGTGCTAAGATAAACTAAATACGAAGACCTTTCTAAAATGACTTTAAAAAATGAAAGTTAAAGTAAGGAAACCCATGCAACCTAACTACCTCATCAATGAAAATCTTGGCGTAGTCCACTGCCGAATCTTTAGTCTTTACCACAAAAGAGAGCAAGGATTTAGTAACTCTGTCAACAATCACCCAAATGGAATCATTATGCATGTGAGTACGAGGTAAACGTGTGATGAAGTCCATGTTGATAGCTTCCCACTTCCAAGAAGGAAGGTTAATCTTTTGTGTCATACCTCCCGATTTCTGATGTTCTACCTTCTATTGCCAACAATTAGGGCACTTAGCTGCAAAATATTCTATATACCTTTTCATATTATTCCACTAATGGACTTCCCGCAGATCGCGGTAAATTTTAGTGGCTCCTGGATGAATAGAATATATGGAGTTATAAGCTTCTTCAAGAATCTGTTGTCTCAACTCACCCACCTCAGGAACACATAATCGACCCTGATAGCGAAGCACACCATATCCCTTTTGGGAGAATACCTCAACCCTCTGTTGGTGGACTACACCCTTGAGTTAGAGCAACATCGGATCATTTGTCTTGCTTTTCCTTAACCTCCTCTACCAATGAAGATTCTGATATGTTTTGACCACCATCTGATATGCTCATAAAATGTACTCCTAAACGAGAAAGCTTGTGAACATCATTTTCTAGATCTTTTCTTTCTTCATCAATATGTGCTATACTACCCATAGATAGTCTACTAATGGCATCTTCTACTACAATTTGCCTTACTAGGATGATAATGCACACTCATGTCATAATCATTGAGAAACTCAAGCCATCTTCTATAGAAAAAATTCAAATCTTTCTAGGTCAACATATAATGAAGGCTCTTATGGTCTGTGAACACATATACATGAACACAATACAAGTAGTGTCTCCATATATTGAGTGAAAACACCACTACTGCTAGCTCAAGTTCATGAGTCAGATAGTTCTTCTGATGAACCTTAAGTTTTATTGAAACATAAGTTATAACCTTACCCTCACTGCATCAACACACAACCTAGGTCACCTAAATACATCACAATAAATGACATAACCGTCTAAACCCTCTGGTAGAGTCAAAATAGGAGTTGTAGTCAACCTAGTTTTCAATTATGTGAAGCTTTTCTCACTATCATCTAACCACAAAAACTTGACCTTTTTTCTAAGTCAACTTAGCCAATGATAGGCAATAGATGAAAATCCTTCCACAAACCTTCTGTAATAACCCGCTAGACCCAAGAGAATTTTCAGATTTCTAGGAGAGTTAGGTTTGGTCCATTGTTTAACTGCTTCTATATTCTTGGAATCCACCGGATCACTTATCTAGATAAAATATGACCAAGGAAAGCTACTGACTACAACCAAAATTCGCATTTACCTGAATTTAGCAAATAAATGGAGATCCTTGAGAGTTGTTAGGAACACCCTAAAATGACAGGCATATTCCTTATCACTCCTAGAATAAATGAGGATATCATCAATAAAGATGATAATGAACAAGTACAAGTACTACTTGAAAAATTTGTTCATCAAACCCATGAAAGTTGCTGGAGCATTGGTTATTCCAAATGACATAACTACAAATTCGTAAAGACCATACCGAGTTTTGAATATTATCTTCAAAATGTCACAATCTCTGACTCTAAGTTGATGATACCCTGATCTAAGGTATATCTTTGAGAAATGACTATCACCCTAAAGTTGGTCAAACAAGTCATCAATCCCGGGGATGGTATACATATTCTTTATTGTGACCTTGTTCAACTGTCTATAATCGATGAACATTCTAAGAAAACCATCTTTCTTATTTACGAATAACACTAGTGGACCTCATGGAGAAATACAAAGTCTGATGAAATCCTTATCACGAAGGTCTTTCAACTACTCTTCAATTCCTTAAGATCAGCTGGAGCTATTCTTTAAGAAGGAATTGATATAGGTTCGGTATTTGGAAGTAAATCATTCCAAAGTCAATTTCCTTTTTAGGAGGAACTCTAGGAAGATCTTTTTGAAATACTTTAGAAAACTCCTTGACTACTGGGACTGACTCAAGAGTTGGGGTTTCGGAGCTTGAATTCTTAACCTTAACTAGATGATAGATATAACACTTATATATAACTTTTCTAGCCTTAAGGTAAGAAATTAATTAACTTAAGGCACTAAGCTACTACCCTTCCTACTTCTACAATTGACTAGGGCATAACAAGAATGTAACTAGACCATGCCTATAATGACATCGAAATCTTTTATTTCTGACTCTACAATCTGTTGAGGTGAATTTCTGAGCCTGTGACAGGGCAATTTTTGTATACCAAATCTAGCTATAACTAGGTCACCGACTGGAGAAGAGACTGAGAAAGATTATAAGAGAATTTCAGGACTAACACGGAATTGAACTTCTATGTAAAAAGTTACAAAATGTAGAGTAGCCCCGGTATCTAACAATGCATAAACATCACGATCAAAGACTCATATCTACCTGTGACTACATCAGTAGAGTTTTCCTGATCTTGGCGATCCTAAAAACCATAGAGCCTATTGTAGTATTTTCCGCACCTGCACCATATAAGTTACCCTAGTGAGTCAATTGACTTGCTGGTGTTGCTGAAGTTGTAGACTGAGCTCTATAATTATTACCCTCTTGACCCTGTTTAGAAGGACAATCCTTAAATCTATGACCAGAATGACCATACCCAAAACATCATTCCTTTCTTGCAAGATACTCGCCCGGATGATTCTTACTAAATTTCGAGCAACTCAGATATGTTTTGGTACCTGATACACTTCCTTAAGACTTAGAATTAACGCCCTACCTTTCTGATCGTGACGGAACTTAGAGGATGGAACATTAGATAATGAAGGGCTAGAGTTGAATGTCTCTGCTGAAACTATGAGCCATTTCCACCACCCGATTACTGTTGGGAATACTCAAAGTTGAATGTTCTTGCCTTTTACTCTCCATATCCTGTTCTTTTATCTTATCACCCTCAACATGCTGAGCATGAGTCATGATACTAGATATTCATATTCCTGACAACATAACGTTCATGTACTCTGTTTTCACTAAGTCTAAAAGCCCATAAAGAAACTTATTTATCTGAGTCTTGGAATCAGCAACCATGGGAAGAGCATATCTGGAGAGTTAGTTGAGCTTGAGCCCATACTCTTAGACTATCATGTTACACTACCTTATGTTCATAAATTCTTGGTCCTTTGCTTCTCTCAACTCTATTGGGAAAATCATGTCCATAAATGTCTCAATAAAGCAATCCAAATTAATAGGAGTTGCATTTATACCACTATTCTCCTTCCACTATGTATACCTTATACGAGCCACATCCTTAATTTCATACGATAGTAGCCCAACCCGATCATTCCTTGTTACCTGCATCACTTCTAAGATCTTCTTGATCTCACCAATGAAAATTTGGGGATCTTCTCCAACTTTCCACTCTAAGAACTCTAGTAAATTTATCCTAACAAAATCTCATACTTTAGCTGCAGTTGACCCAACATTGACATTTGCCTGAATAGGAACCCGCTGATTATTCTGGTTGTCCATATTCTAATCCAACATTTGAATGACGTTCCTGAATTCTACATTAGACACTTCTTGACCAAGGATCGAAAGGGCTGCTTTTGCGTTCCGGAAATTCCCATTCTTGGCATTAGCTATACGTAAAGGCATGATCACTGAAACGTAAAATGCCAAGTTATATTTGAATCCTTACATATGATAAATGTAATAAGAAAATGAAGATTTTTACTGAAATTCTTTGCAGCCTCCTTTGCGTTATTTGTGGTGCACTTAACACCGATACATAATCTGAATGCTAAGGTCTTGAACCTACATCATGAGATTATGCAGCGCAATATGTGCATCAGTACTTAAAAAGTATTGAGCATGATGGATTGTGTAAAACTTAAATGAACATATAACTTAACAAAGAAACAAAGCAATACAATAATCTCAACATGATATAGATTATGATATTAAACATGACTTATTTAAATTTGACGACCAAATTATAACATTATGAGACTGAACAATGAAACATGCTCAATGCAATGGGATCTAACTGAAATATGAGAGATACTAATAATCAATAATAAAAACACATGAGCTAAGTGTGAGTATTATGTATACACCTCATCGAGAGGACCTTATATACCCGACAAAAGGTATAGAGGCATACTGGTGTTGTCGCATCCTATTTTTTATCAAAACGGATTTTGTGCACGACCTAACAACTCTGTTGGGATTTTGGATTTTGAAGAGTCGCCACCTAACGAATTTAGGCGTGTTAAGGCACCTATCTAACCTAACTAAATCTAGCTAAGTTTAACGAACCAGAGACCAGGGTAAGGCTTCAAATTACCTCTAGCGGAAGGTGTTAGGCATCCCTCGAGGTCCACAAATATGGGTCCCGGCTGTATCTCATTCAATTTATGTGGGGTTTTACAAGATAAGGTCAGTTCATTATTTATTTAATTTTTAAGGTGCTAGCCAGGTGATAACATAACATTAAACAATTAGGATAAAAATATTATTTTAAATATTAAGCATGCGAGACTAGGCGATAAGATAAACAATTAAAAAATTTTTATTATTTTAATTGATTAATTAAGCATGCAAGACTAAGTGATAACATTAAATAAAACATTAAATAAAAATTTAAAGATAAGCGAGGGGATAGAAAAGAGACAATAAATTATTAAACAGTTAAGGTTATTTCAATTATTTGTAAATTGAGCATACGAACTAAGTGATAAACAAATATTGACCAAATATAAAGAAATTAATAAAGATAAAAAAAAAGGCATAATATGCATAAATATATATACAAACAAGAATAAGATATGCGAAAATAAAGTTTTGAAAAATTGACTAAATTTTGAATAGAATTTTTTTTTGAAAAATATTTGTTTTTGTAGGGATGATGCCACGATATTGTTAATCGCGCTCCTCCACCATAGAAACAATTTTGATTTGAGGTAGGTCTTAGAAAATAATAATAGTTTATGTTTTGAATATGATTTTAAAAAAATTAATTTGCATATAGGCATGTAAATATTTACATATAAATACATATAATCCCCGTTTTGAAAATCATGGGTAGGTGGTACTCTGGGGACGCGTCGGCTTAATTAAAAAAATTGGAATTAAACCTCATAATTCCTTTGACTTTCATACTAACGATTGGTTAGGAGATAGCGCTTATAATTTATTTATATATTTTTTTTAAAACAAATGTCATAATCAATCTTGAGTTTGAAAGGAGGATTGAACAATGACTAAAACAAAGTATGTTATAAATCTTTGTAAAAAAAAACTAGTAGAACATTAATGTAGTCAATAAATTAAATGCAAAGATTTTACTATGAAATTTATTTAAAAGTCAAGCAATTTGATAAATGCAACAAATGATTTTTAGCTTATTTTAAAGAGCAATTACTGATTAGCAACACAATATTAATTGATTTATTTATTTAAAAGTGGCAGAAAAAATATGCACAACAAATTTATTTTTATTATTGATATGCTGAAAAATTTATAAGCCTATTAACATGATTTTTAGGTGATTAAGATGCTGAAAAAAATTATTAAAACAAAAAAAAGTTTATAAAAATCTTATCGATTAACCTACTAAGATTATTAGGATTTGATTTAAACATGCAAAATTATTAGAATTTAACTTTTAAAAACTCATTAAAAAATTTAGATTTACTAGACAAAATATTAAGAATGTTGAAAATTGGTTAGATTACAATATCTATAAACAAGAATTCTTGATGGTTAAAAGATTTAAAATCGCATACCTAAAAGCATGATTCTAACTTTGAAAATTATGATAAATAAATAAACAAGTAGCATGTAATCCCCTCCCCTTATATGATCCCCTAAATACTTTACTTTATTTTATTATATTTTTTTATATTGAGAGGTAGAGTTGAGATTTACATAAATTATTACAAAGTAACAATTATACATTAGAACATAAACCAAATAAAACCGTCTTCTCTAGTCTTCTTTCTCTTGGCGACTCTTCTAGATCTTGAACCTTAAATTTAAACCTGCTAAAAGGGTAATGTGACACATATATATAAAAATAGACATAGTATCAAATATTCATAATAACTTATTATTTTCACATTAACAACACGCAAAAATAGATAAAGAATAATCATTTATCGCACTTAGAGGGAAAGGATAATGAAACTAACTCGGATGCTTCCTTGTAATTCCATCTTTCAACACACGACAACATTCATAATTATGAAAAATCAAATTTAATCTAATGAAGAGGGAAAACTTATAATATAAATGATAATGAAGAACACTAACCGGTTAAGCAGAATAGAGAATCAGCAATGAAGTATTAAGTAAGGTTTTTGATCCACAACCGCAACACAACAATACCTCCAAGAATGATGCAAAGTTTTTTTCACTAAAGTTCTTCCGTCTTTTCAAGAATAGATAGAAATATTTATAGTATTTCAAGAGACAGCAATGAGAGAATAAGAGAACTTGTAGTAAGAGTGAGTGGATGAGTGTTGGTAGATAGTGTGTGTTGAAAGAATGAAAAGGGGTTTCTTTTTATCGCAAAGAAGAGGAGCAAATTAAGGAAAATAAATAAATTAAGGAGTCAATTAAGTCACAATTTCCTTATTTTAAAGAAAGTCAAATCAAAATTATTATTTTCCTAAAATAAGCAAGTATGAAATTAGTCAAATTCCAGATAAGGAAAAAGGAATCGATTAGTATTACTTTATTTTATTTTAAGAGATCCAAATCAGAAAATTAAATATTTAATTACCAAATATAACTAGTAAGAATGAGAGTTAGGAAAAATAATAATAAAGAAGAGACAAATCTGATTTATTTTAAATTATTTTTACTTTATAAAAATAAATAAGAAAAAATGACAAAAATAGGGAGAATTATTATTATTATTTTTATTATAATAATAATAATAATAATAATAATAATTTAAATAAAGAAGATCTAAAAAATCATATTTTTGAATGATTATTATTATTATTATTTTACCAATATATGAGCAACTAAATATGACAAGAAAATAATTTAATATTGTCATATATAAACAAGTAAGAATTAGTCAAATCAACTATTAATGGAAGGAGGGGTCAATAAAAAATTATTTTCCTAAATAAGATAGCCTCAAATACGTAAACAAATATTTTCCAAGTGAATAAATCTTTTTTTTTCAAGAACAAACAATTTTATTAATTTTACCAAAATGAGCAAAGACTTATCAAAATATTCATCTGCCATGTATTGATATGTCAGAAAAGCCAACCAAGGTAGACCATTATAGTACTAACAATTACTAAAATTATAAATAATCAAATTATGATACAAATTATTTTAATTCTAATTTCAACAACACCTAGAAATCGATTAAGAGCCTAAGTAAAACAAGGGAGTTAACAAACCTTTTTTTGAAAAACAAACCTATGCAAATGAACCTTCAAAGGATCTCAAATTGCAATTTGTAACATTTAATCAACAAAACTATAACAAGTATAATGAACATAGTAAAACATTATTGACAAGAATATATGAATCATAAAGAATTGACCAGAAGAAGTAATAAATAATTAGATTTTTATACCGGGGATGGATCTGTTGAGATTCGTCTTAAACTTTGTCGGGGATGAGAAGAATAGAGATAGATGGGCCTTGCTGGTTCGTTGTTGTTGTTGTCCGTCCTTGCTGGCCGGAGCAGCTGCCTACGCTGGGGTTGCTGTTGATGTTACTGTGGCCTCGACGGCTTCAGCTGCTACTGGTTGTTGTGTGGGGCTGCTGCTATTTTCGCCGGAGAAGCAAGCAACTAGAGTTCTTTTGTCCCTGCAAAAAAAGAAGAAGGCGAGATTGGAGAGGGAAGGAGAAACGGAGAGGAGAGCCGCCAAAGATGGTTGCTAATCTCATGAGGTTGCTGCCCCACTGCTGCTGCCGCTCAAAGAAAAGCAAGAGAGTAGAAGAGCAGATGGGGCGAGAGAGGGGCGGCGCCACACTGCCTGGTCGAGCTGCTGGTTGCTCTTCTCACCCGGAGAATAGAGAAGATGGGAGGGGATAGAGAGAAGAAGAAACGAGGAGGAAGCATTATAGGGAGAAAAGAGAAGGAGGAAGCGGTAGAAGAGGGTGGCTCCGCCGGCTGCTTCTCGCTTGCTACTGGCTGTTGCTGGTGGAGCTGGAGAAAAGAGGGGAGAAACGAGAAGAGAAGATGGGACGAGGGGAGGTAAAGAGAGAGAACAGGGGTCACCAGAAAGAATGGGGAGCGAGAGGTGGTTGGTGGCTTGGAGGGAGGGTTGAAAATTGAATTAGAATTTTAGGTTTTGGGAATTTTGGTGTTAAAGAAAGAGATAGGAAAGTTGATCTCAACGGTTAGATTAGATAGAGATGGAGGGTTAGGATTCAATTAGAATTTAATTATTTAAATGGACGGATGAGATTAATAGATGAAGTCTTGAAATTAGATGGATTGGATATGGAATGGCTAAAATTGCAATAAAAATTGGCTAGAATTGAAATGAAAGGGTGACTATAATTGAAATAAAATTGAAATTGGATAGGATAGAATTAAAAGGAATTAGAATAAAATTGGCTACAATTTAAATGATTTTGAGGAGAATTTAGGAATTACTATTTAATTAAAATAGGGAAAATACCCAAGTACCCCCTCAACCTATGCCCGAAATCCCAGAGACACACTTATACTATACTAAGGTCCTATTACCCCCCTGAACTTATTTTATATGTAATTTTCTACCCTTTTTTAGCCTACGTGACACTAGTTCAAAAAAAAAGTCAACTATCGTTGGGCCCACAAGATAGTGCAACGTAAGCTAAAAAGGGGTAAAAAATTATTAATAAAATAATTTCAGGGGGGTAATAGGACCTTAGTATTGTATAAGTGTGCCTCTGAGATTTCGGACATAAGTTGAGGGGTTACTTGGGCATTATCCCATTAAAATACTACATATATTAAAATAATTTTATATGATTGAAAATCACTTAAATTTTAAAACATTCGAAATTCATTAATAATTTCAAAATATTGTAATAATATTTACAATAATTTTATTAAGTAAACATTCTAGAATATATAATTTTTCAATCAAAATTGACTAAAATTCTAAACTTTAAATAAATTCTAAAATACGTATTTAATCGAATAGTATTCCTAAAAATGGTTAAAGGTCGGTCAAAATTGGGTATCAATAGCTTCCCCTTGGTTGATTGAGAATGAAGAATGAATTGTTAGGCAACCAACGTTGACTTAGTAGCCGATTTTGTCCGACTGACGACAGATGTCAGTTGGATCAATTGAAGCGATGTAGAGTTGAAAAAGGGTACGATCGAGACTTTGGTATTAAGCCACCTAAATATCGCTGGTTATACGAGAATCAGGTCGTGTGTAGTTCTAGATTCAAGAGCAAAAGAAGCTCTTAAAAGTTGAAAGAGCGCTAAGGTATTCCGAGGGCACGATATTGATTGAATTAATAAGATTAGAGTGGCAACAAGAGAGATGGATAAGGGAGAAAATCATGATAGAGAGACGAGAATAGAGATCGATCACAGCTGCAAAATCAGAAAGTTAAGCATCCTTTGTAACGCGGACAAACCTAAACGTCGTTTTAAGGCAGACAAGCCTAAGTGTCCTAAAAGGCGTATGAGACTATATGTCTTATAAGGCGGAAAAGCTTAAATGTCCTTTTAGGCGGACGAGCCTAAATGTCGCATTGTAAGGTGAACGAGCCTAAATGTTGCATTATAAGGCGGACGAGCCTAATTTTCGCATTGTAAGGCGGACTAGCCTAAATGTCGCATTGTAAGGTAGACGAGCCTAAATGTCATTTTAAGGAAGATAAACCTTACAGAAGAAACAATAGGTCATCATAGCGAGTTGAGTCTGAAAATATCTCCAGAATAGCCTGAATAGTATCCTGAGTAGTGAATGATAATGCGAGTAGCCAAGAATTTAACAGTCTTTGTTTGTAAGCATGAAGGTGGTTGTTCAAAAGGCGGTTGATTTATCTGTAATCTGCACATCTGTAACTTGTAATATAACTTAAATACAGTGATTAGAGCAAATATATCAAAATAAGCGGTAAATATAAACATGAGGCAATTCCTAGGTTGACCATGAATGTTTGCCTTACGACTATGAAAAATGATGTCTTAGGCTATGATGTCTAGGGACATGATGCAAAATGTATCCTCAGATCATGAAAATGTCGTTTGTGGGCCATGAAGAATGATGCCATAGACAATGACACCTTTGGATCATGATACAGAATAAATAAATCCTTAGGCCAAGATATGTTGTCCGCAGGCCATGAAAGATGATACTTTTTGACTATGACGCCTTAGGAACATGATAAGCATAAATAAGTCCTTAAGTCATGACATGATATCCACAGGCCATGAAAGATGATGTCTTTGGACTATGATGCCTTCGAAACGAAAATAATAAGTGAAGAGAGTGTATCTGTAATTTGGCATCTGTTGATACTTGTGACTTGATTCGTATGGGCACATGCAAATTTCGAGCTCGATACCATCTCGGGCTTATGCAAACTTCGGGCGCAATGTAATCTCAGTCACATGCAATGAAGTAATTCTTAAATCATAGTGCAATCTCGGGCATAATGTAATGATGAAATTCTTCGAGTATAATGCGATCTTGGGCATACTGCGATCCTCGTGCACCATGCAATTCAGGCATATGCAATTTTTTTGCAGATGAAATCTTTGGTCACAAGTTAATTGAGGACATATGCAATTCAGGCGCCATGCAATCCTCGGGTAGATGTAATGCTTGGGCATAAAAGTTTATCCAGGGTATGTAGTAGCTTGGACATTCGCGTTGTTGGCAGGGTCGAGTGTCATTTGTCGGGCTCAAAAGTGGTATGTTGAAGTTGCCTTTGTATATGTACCTATATTTCTGCATTCAAAGAAATATAGTTAGTTTAAGGGGAGGTTGATTTGTATCCATCGTTTGACACAGTATGCTCATTTGGTGTCTGCTAGGAGCTCCCTCGAAGTGTTGTAAAATTTTTTGGGTCGTGAAAAAATGGTATCAGAGCCACAGGTTCATAGGTCTCACGTGTATACAAGCCGAGTCTACGTAGAGTTTCAAGGATCGGTACGTAGACGTCTGTACTTATCTCTGAGAGGCTATAAAGACTATTAGGAAAAGTCCTTTTGTTCATTCTTTCTCATTGTGCGTAGTTACCTTATTTAGTACTGAGTTGTTGTATACTCTTTTGACAGATGACAAGGACTACAACTAATGTTACTGATGGTAGAGGGGCGACACTTCATGAGGCAGTTGTTGAGGCCTCAGCTAAGGGTAGGGGCATATCTCGAGCTAGAGGTCGTGCTAGTGGTACGACAGTAGCTAGAGGTCATGGCCGTGGAGCAGAACCAGTGAGAGGTCGTGCTAGAGAGGTCTCTCCAGAACCTCAGATTGATGGCAGAGAGGACCAGGTTCCTTCAGAGCATGTAGTCACACCTTTGCTTGAGGATACACAATTGAGGGTGTTAAGTGTGCTAGAGGGCTTTTCTCAGGGTGGTGGTGCTACCTTCACACCACATAACTCTCGTACTAGAGAGGGGGATCACACCTAAGAGCAGCAGCAAACTCCTGTTGTTCAGGATGCGGTGGGGCAACAACCAGTGGATCCCGCGAGTCAGAATGATGTTGCACCAGCTTTTGGGGGTCAAGTTGCACCAGTGGTTGTTCTGACAGAGGATGAGCAGCGTAGGTATGAGAGATTTAGAAAGATGGACCCACCTCAGTTTCAGGGTGGGAAGAGCGAGGACGCTCACGAGTTTCTAACTACCTGCCGAGAGTTACTAGAGGTGGTTGGATTAGTTGAGTCACAAGGGGTTTGATATGCTACACTCCAGCTTCGTGGGCCAGCGAGAGACTGCTTGGGGACTTATTCGGGGGTTTATCCAGTTGGATCTCCTCCACTAACTTGGGAGCAGTTTGCTAGTGCATTCCAAGATCGTTTTATCCCTTGGAGCGTGAGAGAGGAGAGTCGCTTTAGGTTTGAGAGTCTGAGACAAGATGGTTTATCGGTTACAGATTATGAGGCGCATTTGCCCAGTTGTCTAGGCATGCGTTGGCCAATATTCCAAATGAGACAGAGAGGATTAACAGATTTGTGAGGTAATTAACTTTCTCAATCAGGTCAGCTGTATTAAGGACATCTAGGAAGGGGGCTTCTTTCTAGTCCATTGTGAGCACCGCCAAAGAGGCGAAATTGATGAGAGAGAGGAGTTTGGAGACCCTAAAAGGGCCCGTATATCAGGTTAGTTTCATGGTGCCTCATCTGTATGTAGGGGATCATAAAGAGTGAGTTGTTTTTTTCAACAGCGGGGACCTATTCATTCATCTATGCCGACATTTGAGGGTGGCCAGACATCTAGGGTTTCTTATAGCCCGGGTCAGGGCTCGTACGGTTCACAACAGCGACCTACAGGGCGAGGCAATTATAGTGGGTTTTCAGGGTCCATACAACAGTTTCGAGGTAAGAGATTTTGTTTTACTTGTGGAGATTTCGATCACCTAATGCGGCAATGTACTTCTCAATGGGGTTGTGTTAGGCCTCGATCTAACTTTTCATTCCAGAATAGACCACTTGCACCAGAGGGTAGAGTTCGTGGAAGAGTTCAGTTAGGTAGAGGTGATAGAGTTT
Organism: Solanum lycopersicum; assembly: GCF_036512215.1. Classification (NCBI taxonomy): domain Eukaryota; kingdom Viridiplantae; phylum Streptophyta; class Magnoliopsida; order Solanales; family Solanaceae; genus Solanum; species Solanum lycopersicum. The sequence continues at coordinate 17,271,791 of NC_090810.1, forward strand.
CTAGTAGTTGTGTTACAGCTCAGCATAGTAGGGGTAGAGGTACCACCTAAGCTGGAGGTAGACGAGGAGGCCACTAGTATGCTTTCCTGGGGAGACCTGAAGCGGAGACCTCTGATGCTATTATTTCAGGTATCATCCAGTATGCCATCGACCTGTGTCTGTGTTTTTTGATCCAGGTTCTACATTCTCTTATATGTCAATGTAATTTTCTGCTTAATTTGATGTGATATGTGATAGCATGATTGTACACATTCATGTTTCTACACCCGTGCTTAATCCCTTAGTGGTGGATCGAGTGTATTGATCTTGTCTTATTTCTTTGGCTGGGTATGATAGGTAGACTTAATCATTCCGGGGATGGTAGACTTTGATGTTATCTTGGGTATGGATTGGCTTTCTCATTATCATGCTATCCTTGATTTTAATGCTAAGACTGTGACTTTAGCAATGCTTGGTGTTCCGAGGGTTGAGTGGAAGAGTGTTAGTGGTTCTTATCCTAGCAAGTTATCTCTTTTATCCGTGCTTAGATATTGGTGGAGAGGGGGTGTTTGTCTTACTTAGCGTTTATTCGGGATAATAATGTTGAACCACTCCCATGGACTCTGTTCCCATGGTTCAGGATTTTGTCGATGTATTTCCTTCTGATCTTCCAGGTGTTCCTCCCAATAGGGATATCGATTTTGCGATTGATTTGGAGCCAGACACTAAGCCTATTTCTATACCTCCATATCATATGGCCCCATCAGAGTTGAAAGATTGAAGGATCAGTTGCAAGATTTATTGAGTAAGGGTTTTATTCTCCCTAGTGTATTACCTTGGGGTGCCCCTGTATTGTTTGTGAAGAAGAAGGATGGGACTATGAGAATGTGTACTGATTTCAGATAGTTGAACAAGGTAACAGTGAAGAATAAGTATCCTCTTCCACGTATTGATGACTTATTTGATCAGTTACAGGGAACATCATTGTTCTCTAAGATTAATTTGAGGTCTTGGTATCATCAGTTGAAGATTAGGGCATCAGATATCCCTAAGACATCTTTTCGGACTCGGTATGGGCATTATGAGTTCCTAGTGATGTTCTTCAAATTGACTAATGCCCCTGCAGCATTCATGGAGTTGATGAATGGGGTGTTTCAGCCATACCTTGATTCTTTTGTGATTGTTTTCATCGATGAAATCTTGGTTTACTCCAAGACTGAGGACGACCATGTCCGACAACTGAGGATTGTACTTTAGAGGTTGAGAGAAGAGAATTGTATTCCGTGTTCTCAAAGTGTGAGTTCTGGCTTACTTTTGTGGCATTCTTGGGACATGTGGTGTCCAAAGAGGGTATTAGAGTAGATTCGGCCAAATTTGAGGAAGTTAGAGGCTGGACGCGACCTACTTGACCAATTGAGATTCAGAGTTTTGTGGGATTGGCAGGCTATTATCAAAAATTTGTTCAGAGTTTCTCTACTAGTGCAGCTCCATTAACTAGATTGACTTGACAGGATGTGCGTTTTCAGTGGTCTGATGAGTTTGAGAAGAGCTTTCAAAAACTCAAGACTTTGTTGACTTGAGCTCATGTGTTGACTCTACCCGAAGAGGGTGTAGACTTTACAGTATATTGTGATGCTTCAAGAGTTGGATTGGGTGGTGCGTTGATGCAGAAGGGGAAAGTGATTACTTATGCTTCTAGGCAATGGAAGTCCCATGAGAAGAACTACCCTACTCATGATCTGGAGTTGGCGGCTCTGGTATTTATACTTAAGTTATGGCGTCATTATTTGTATAGAGTGCATTGTGAGATCTTCACTGATCATCAGATTCTTCAGTATATCTTTAGTCAGAGAGATTTGAACTTGAGGCAGCGGAGATGGCTTGAGTTGCTGAAGGACTATGATGTGACCATTCTGTATCATCCGGGGAAGGCCAATATTGTGGCCGATGCTTTAAGTAGGAAAACTTAAAGCATGGGGAGTCTTGCATCTCTTAGTATTGAGGAGAGACCATTAGCTAGAGATGTTTAGATGTTAGCCAACAGTCTTGTCCGATTGCAGATTTTAGAGGAAAGTGATGGGATGATTGCTTTTATTGAGGCTCGGTCTTATTTAGTCAAGAAGATCCGTGAACACCAGTTTAATGATGAAAAGTTATGTCTCATTCGAGACAAAGTATTGAGAGGGGAAGCTAAGACGGCTGTCCTTGATTCTGATGGTGTCTTGAGGATCGGAGGCAGATTTGTGTGCCCAAGACAGGCGATTTGATTAGATTGATTCTTGAGGATGCCAATTGCTCTCGGTATTCCATTCATCCGGGAGCGGCGAAGATGTATCATGATCTGAGTCAGCATTACTGGTGATGTGGGATGAAGAGAGATATTAAAGACTTTGTTTTGAGGTGTTTGACTTGCCAGCAGGTCAAGTGTGAGCACCAGCGGCCCGGGGGTGTATGTCAGAGGATGCCTATTCCTACTTGAAAGTGGGAAAGGATTACTATGGACTTTGTTGTGGGCTTGCCTACCACAGTGGGTGGTTATGACCCTATTTGGGTTTATGTTGATAGGCTGACGAAGTCTTCCCACTTCATTCCGGTTTGGGTGAAGTATACGACAGAGAAGTTAGCCGAGCTATATATAAGTCAGATTGTGCGACTACATGGAGTTCTTGTTTCTATCAAATCAGATCGAGGTTGACTATTTACCTCTCATTTCTGGAAGGCATTACAACATGGTCTGAACACTCAGTTAGATATGAGTACAACCTTTCACCTTCAAACAGATGGTCAGTCTGAACGGACGATTCAGGTGTTGGAAGATATGCTCCGAGCGTGTGTGATCGATTTCGGAGATATATGGGATCGACATTTACCCTTAGCGGAGTTTTCCTATGATAAAATTTATCACTCTAGTATCCAGATGGCCCTATTTGAGGAGTTGTATGGAAGACGGTGTAGGTCTCCGATTGATTAGTTTAATTCGGCGGAGATGGACTCTTTGGATACAGACTTGCTTAGAGATGCTATGGAGCAAGTTCGTATGATTCAGTGTCGATTATTAATAGCTCAGAGTCGACAAAAATGTTATGCAGACCAGAGAGTTAGAGCCTTAGTGTTTATGGAGGGTGATCATGTTTGGATCTGAGTATCACCCCTGAAGGGTGTGATGAGGTCTGGAAAGAAGGGCAAGCTTAGCCCTAGATTCATTGGACCTTTTCAGATTTTTAGCCGAGTGGGAGAGGTGGCCTATAAGTTGGACTTGCCACCTAATTTGTCAGCAATTCATATTGTTTTCCATGTCTCTATGCTTCGGAAGTATATTCCGGATAAATCTCATGTGCTTTCACTTGACTCTATGGAGTTGGGTCCAGACTTCACATTTGAGGAAGAGCCTATATCTATTTTGGATAGGCAAGTTTGAAAGCTTAGGACCAAAGAGATTTCTTCAGTGAAGGTGCAATGGAAGCAACGATCAGTGGGAGAGGCAACTTTGGAGACTGAGTTTGACATGCGTGCCAAATATCCTCAACCTTTTGAAGCTTCAGGTACTTTCTGTTACTTTATGTTCGAGGACGAACATGATTTTTAGTGGTGGATGATGTAATGACCCGCTAGGCCATTCTGAAAACTAGTTATGTCTCTTTAATAAAGGCCCCTTTCCGTAAAATTTTAATGGGAATTTTGAATTACTTGTTTAACTATGGTTATTTAATTAGTGAATACAATTTTAATAATTTATTTAATATTCTATACTATTTGGCCCATGTTTTAAAAGTAAGTTAGTAGGGTTTAATAATTTTAGACTAAACAATCTAAGAAGAAAACAAAACTTGGGAAAACAGAAACGGCGACAATCACTTCGGCAAATTCCAAACTTACCGGTCAAATTCCAAGGTAATTCAAACATAATCTGGTATTGTATACATGAATGAATAGTCTAGTATTATTATTATAGTAAAAAAAAGTGTCTTTGAAATAAAAAGAAAAGAAATTGGATTTGAATAACCTATGGTAACATTTTTTTAGTGGAAAATTGTTAATGGCTATTAATGGCATGATGATTGAGCAATGATTGACCTTTTTAGTATTAATAATTAGGAATTAGGAATGAGATGTGCAGTAATGACATTGTGAATTGATTGAGTTATGAGGTCAATATGTGTACGAAAATTTAAGGTTGAGGTGAAAAATATTATTAATAATAATATTGAAATTAAATAAAACCTAATAGCATATAACTTATGCATGAAAAATAATATGCTAATAATAGCAAATGATTGTCCATGATTAAACAATCACCGTGAGGGATAACTTCAACTAAGTTTTATGTGATATTCTGCCGATTTTAATGGGTTTGATATTATTTTTCGTGGTTTAAAAATTGTTGGATCTTCCTTATCACAAAGATAGTATTAAGTAAGTTTTGTTGTATTAATATATATAGTTAAATAGTATTGTATGAATATCATTAGATTTATGATATTCAGAGAAATTGAAACTTAGTCTTGGACTTGAAATTAGTAGAAAATTTAAAGGGTTAACATGTTAATTGACAATTGACATCAAGAATTACAAACTTGATTATAAATTTGGGGTGAATTTTTTGGTCAAGGTTAAACACATAAAAGTGTGAGTGTTGTTAGTTTTGAAACCTTATTGTGAATGTATACTTTAATAGATTCCATTGGTTTGGAAGATCAACGGAAAGGGAAGGCTCAAGTCCAAGACTAATTATTCGATTGGCTAAAGGCAAGTGCATTTCTAAACTCTTGTTAAGCGTATGAAATTCGTGTATTTCTTTGTGTGATGTTGAGATTGATTTGGAGATTTGTTGCTTCTTTGTTGGTGTTGTATTCCTTGTTGCAAATTGTGCTTTGTTATCAAAATGGCTATCTCCTCATTTTTTTCATTTTAGTATGTTATTCACACTGCATTTGAGACATAGTTGTGATAAGAGTTATGTGATAAGAGGATGTACCATTTTGCGGGTCCTATCGCACGCTGCGATGGATATTATATTTCGAGGGACATATCACACACTGCAATGGTTACTATTATCAAGGGTCGTGTCGTGCGCCGCGACATATGCACGGACAGATATATCCTTCATGGATCCCAGACGGAGAGACAACGGGTGTGTTCTTAGGGAAGACATGCATCACTATACTTTACATTGCATCTCATGGCATTACACATTTTTATTATTGATGAACTTGAATATGTGATTTGCTGATCTTGTTAGTGTTTCTCTGTGAAAATTGTCACTGTTGAATATTGAGTTCTTATTGAGAATATGTACACTAATATAGTGTGGTTAATGAGTTGTGTGTTTGGTAAACTGTGAGATGTTTGTAGTGTGGAAGTTCAGATAGGGTGTAAGGCGTACTCGTGTTTTGTTCCCTTAACTTGTGTTTAGAGGATTGCTTGTTGGGTACCGCGTTGCCTGGTACCCACCCCTTGCTTCTATTTTTTTTTTTGTAGTTTACGAGCGCGGATTTTTTGATACCTTCCATTCTCTTCGTTCCGAGGCATCTTGTGGAGGATTGTGAAGTAGCTACTTGTCATCTCAGCGAACTTTCCTACTCCAGTTTATGACTTTGTTTTTACTTGAAATACAACTTCATGTTAGACTCGTATTTTTATTTCAATTCTAGTATTTACATTAGAGTATTGTGCACGTGACTACCAGGTCATGGGAATTGAATTAAATTGAATTGTTTTCGTATTAGTAATCATTATCAGACTTTGGTTTTATTTTTGCATTTTATCAAAATTATTGGGTTATGCTGACTTGTGTTGGTGGGATAAGACAAGTGTCATCACGCCCGTTTTTGGGTCGAGATATTTTTATTTTTTTATATAAATTTTTAATTTGTAATTTAGATATAAATTATCTTTTCGCGATTAAAAATTATAAATTAAAATAGATAATTTACACCTTACTTCTCTTTTATACTTTTTAAAATTTTTCTTATCACTAAGAAATAAGAAATGAAAAAAATAAACTAAAAAGAATAACTAAAAAGGAGGGAAGTTCAAATTGAAAAAAAGATACTTTTTTTTATTTTTTTTACTACTGCAACATGTATATTATAATTTTATTTTAGATCTTGAAAATTTCAAATGCGAAGAGTGTGTGAGAATTACGTTTTTTTTTGGTGAATTTTTTGGTTCCTTTCCCATATTTAACTATGAAATCAACAATAATTAATCTCATTAATCATTTTAAATGTCTTGAAAATATAATTGAATAATATATTTAATATTTAAGTTAAAGGACAAAAATATCTAAAAGTAAACTACATTATAGTGTGAACATATCATCTTACCATTCTGACCAAATTATGGCCAAACTTTTCTGGCCAAAAGGATTTTTCCATATCGAAATCAACGATTATTGGAGGTACTTTCCATTTGGGAAAACATTCAAATGGTTGATCCTATCATAAAAACTCATGATATAGGTAGCCCCAAGCAGAGAACACAACAATTGAAGTATTAAGTGTCGCTTTACAGTGACAAAAGAAAAGTTGCTTGATTTATTAAGTGTTGCTTCATATTTATTCTAGTTCCTCGACACGTCAGTTGCACGTGTGTTTCTAGTAAATAGTACATACGAGGTAAGTTATATTAAAACATGTAATGAATAACGTAAAATACTACAAAAAGTATAAGATAAGATTCAGGTAACGTGAAACCGTTACTATTGAAACTTGAGCGGTATCAAAAATCTTCCACATTATTTAAAAAATAAAACTAAGTTATCGGTTAACATGTTGTTTGTATGGCTACAAATAACTGCAGTTAATCTCTAATTTTTTTATTTTGGAAGAAAGGAAATGGTCTAATATATAGTCTACAAAGGATACAACATCTTTTGTTTCTAGATAATTCTTATGAGTGAAATTGAAGCTATCAACATAAGGTCAAACATAGAGGTACCTCTTTGACATAATAGAGGTTATGAATGCCTCCTGTGTTGGCAGAAAGGAGAGAATTTGAACGAGAAGTGAGTCTCACAACTTATTAATTTGATCTAGGGTTTTCATCCGTTCCACTTCTTGTTTCTTAAATAACAAAATTCTCACATTGTTGCTACTTTCAAATTCATCATTATGCTGGAAGCCATGATTCTAGGTCTAAAAGAATCAAATGCACTTTGTTTGCCTTGTTAAATCATATACCAAGAATTTATTATGAGGATACCTAAAATTTATTATGAGGTTATCCATAATCTCAAGAAAAATTAAGTTATTTGAATAAGAAGTGAGTGTGACAACTTACTAATATGATCTAAGGTTTCCTCACTCCCACTACTTGTTTCTTCAATAATGAAACTCTCAAATTGTTGCTATTTTCAAATTCATCATTGTTGCTCGAACCCATGATTCTCGGTATAAAAGAATCAAATGCACTTTGTCTTCCTTGTTAAATCATTGAACGGGGATACCAAGAATTTATTATGAGCTTACTAAGAATTTATGAGGTTACTCAGAATCCCAAGAAATATTGACTTCTTTGACCGAGAATTGAGTGTTACAACTTACTAATTTGATTAGGGTTTCCATCACTCCCACTTCATGTTTCTTCAACAACAAAATTCTCAAATTATTGCTACTTCGGGATTTATCGTTGTCGCCGGAGGTCATGATTCTTGGTCTAAAATAATTAAATGCACTTTGTTTTCCTTGTTATATCATTGTACGGGGATACCAAAAATTTATTATGAAGCTACTCAGAATTTATTATGAGGTTACCCAGAATCCAAGAAAAAATGACTTCTTTAAACGAGAAGTGAATCTGACAACTTATTAATTCGATCTAGGTTTTTCGTCACTCTCACTTCTTGTGTCTTCAACAACAAAATTCTCAAATTGTTGCTACTCCCAAATTCATTATTGTCGCTAGAAGCCATGGTGCTAGGTCTAAAAGAGCGAAATGCACTTTGATTTCCTTGTTAAATCATTGCACGAGAATACTAATAATTTATTATGAGGTTACCTAGAATTTATTATGAGGTAACCAAGAATCAAAAGAAAAAATTGATCATAACACGAAGTGAGTGTAAAACTCACTAATTTGATTAAGATTTCTATCACTCCAATTTCTTGTTTCTCCAACAACGAAATTCTAAAATTTTTACTACTTTGAAATTCATCATTGTCACTGGAAGTCATGATTCTAGGTCTAAAACAGTCAAATGCAGAAAAATTAAATTTTTTGAACATGAAGTAAGTGTGAAAACTTACTAATTTGATTAGGGTTTTCGTCACTCCCATTTCTTATTTCTAGAAAAAAGAAATTCTTAAATTGTTGCTACTTCTGAATTCATTATTGTTGCTAGAAGACATGATTCTAAGTCTAAACGCGTCAAACGCACTTTGTTTTCCTTGTTAAGTCATTTCACGAGAATACCAATAATTTATTATGTGTTAATGATGAATCCCAAGAAAAATTGAGTTCTTTGAACAAGAAGTGAGAGTGAAAGCTTACTAATTTGATTAGGGTTTCCGTCACTTCCATTTCTTGTTTCTTCAATAACGAAATTCTCAAATTGTTACTACTCCTGAATTTATCATTGTCGCTGGAAGTCATTAATGTAGGTTTAACAAAAAGAAATGCACTTTGTTTGCCTTGTTAAATCATTTCACGGGATACCAAGAATTTATTATGTGGTTATCCATAATACCAAGAAATTAAATTGACTTCTTTAAACGAGAAATGAATATGACAACTTACTAATTTAATCTAGGATTTCCATCACTACCTCTTCTTATTTCTTCAACAACGAAATTTTCAAATTGTTGCTACTTCGAAATTCATCATTGTCGCTAGAAGTCATAATTGTAGACACGTAATTTTTGACCGAATTTAAGTTTTATATCCTTTGTAGAGCTTAAATATTTTTTATAAATATTTTGACTTTTATCTTATTTTATTGAGTTTATTTTTAACAGATACGAAAACCACAAAAAAATAGAATCACACTTTAAGGTATATTTTTATTTATTAATTCAAAGTTTTAATAAATTAGTGATTTTTATTTTTATATTTTTTTTATTCTAGCTATTTAATTTTTCTTAATTAATAATATTATTATTTTATTTAGTAAAAAAAATAATAGTTAAAAGAAATTAACCTACCCATTATCCCACCCCCACTTCACCATTTTTCTCCACTTACCTCATACTCGACTCCACTAATCCAACTCTTCCATACACACGTACACACATATACATAACTAAATATAGATTAATAAAAGGAGGAAAAAAAAAGGAGAAAGCAGGGGAAAAATCAGCAATAGAGAGGAGGAGAAAAAGGAGAAAGAAACAAAAATAGATACCTATATACAAGCAAAAAACAAAAAACAAAGGAAAACACTACAAATCAGAAAAAATTTCAGCAACACTATACAATAGTGAATTTTTTTTCTTCACTCATACACAAAAGTGAAGTCAAGATTTTATTTGAGGTTCCAAGTTCGTGGTTTATGAATCCTTTTTTCTAGAGAAAAAATTTTCACAAGAGGTAACACTTATTCGTATTTTACTGTGTATTAGTTTTAGATCATGATCGCGTAGGAATTAATTTCAATATATAGAAGTTTTTTTTCAGATTTCGTATGTGTTTAACATGTTAATATTATTATTTTTGTGTACCGAGATATATCTGAACATGTTGTATGAGGGTATTTCTCACATGGAGTCCATTCCTCGTTATTTTCCTTAATTAATTATCAAAGTTTTATGTTCCTATCATTCTAATTTGAATGAATTATTTGTTTGGTAATGCTTAGAAAGCATTAAATAATGTTTTATGTTATAACATGAGTCTTGTCTTGATCTTTCGGGTACTAACAAAAATAATAATAATAATAATAAACTTGTTAGGAAAAGAAAAAATAAAAATAAAAATATAATGTACAAAATCTCGAAAGAAAATATATAAAAAAAAGGGAAACAAATGTAAGAATAAAAAAATATTTATAATATATATTATTATTTTTTTAAAAAAGTAAGAGAAATGTTTGAGAGAAAGTCAAACAAAATGTTATAAACGGGAAATGTGAAAAAAAAAAGAAAAAAAATAGAACACTACTTATAAAAATTTTGGAAGAGAGAAAATAAACAAAAAATAATTAAAAATTATTTTTTTGTTAAAAAAACAACGTGTTAATGAAAAAGAAGAAATATTCTTTTAGAGGTCTTTGTGCAAAAAACAAACAAACAAACATAAAAAGTAAATAATTAATGAAAGTTTAAAAATAATAATAATAATAATAATAATAATAATAATAATAATAATAAAAGATGAGAAGGTAAAAAGAGAAAAAAGAAACGTAACAAAAAAAATAAAATAAAAGAAAAAGTAAAAAATAAAGAATATCTTATTTTATTCTGCTTTGTTTGATTTAATTTATATGCGTATATATATTTTTAGTTAAAGGCATATATTAATAAAATAAGGTAGTTTTTAATATATTTAAATAAATCATAGAATGAGCGTAAATGACATTTTTACTATTAAACTAAATGATATATTATATAAAATTAAGTCAAGTCATATAAAAAGTCAATAAAGCGACGGTGCTAGAATCATGGGACTCGAGAGGTGCCTAATACCTTTCTTTCGATTAACAGAATTCTTTACCCAAATTTCTGGTTCGCAGATCAAACAAAGAGTCATTTCCTTTTGATTAGGGATTAAACAAAACAGGTGACTTGGAACATCGTAACTCAATTCCAAGTGGCGACACTGAAAAAATTAAAATAATCCCTTAATTAATAACGTCACTTAAATTAGAAAAATCCTTACGCCGCCGCGCGAAAAAGCAGTGTGACATCTCTAGCGACTCTGCTGGGGAACTAACTAGAATTCGAGCTTGTAAACGTGGACTTCTACATGACTTTATTATTTATTTACGTATTTATTAGTTTTTGGATATTGTGTTTAATGGCATAATATGTTATTTTCTTGCTTATTTACCCTTTTGATAATATGTGAATAATTATATTACTGTCTTTCCTCGCGCATCCATCTGACTCTTCTAAGATACTTTATTTGGAGATATGATAAGGCTCCCTAGCCATGAGATACCAGAAATGCGGCAATGCTCCTGGGAAGGATTCTATAGTAACACATGTCTTAGGATGGGAAGGACAAACAGTGAGACCGGAAAGCCCTGCTACTGGTAAGTTGTCCCTTCTCGACTCGAGTGGGCCACTCGTTTTACAACCAATCTAGACACCTGCTCTATTAGGTTGTTTACCTAGTAAAACAAGCCTCAACCATGAGTATTTTTAATAGGATTTGATTTATCTGCATCATGCATATTGTTGAATTAATGGGGAGCTCGACACAGGGATCGAGCCTGTCAAGGAGAAGTATCCCTACTTAATACTATCATGTACATTATTTGGGTTACTTGTTGCATTATTGGGAAGGCTATACAAATGTTAATCGGATTGATATGAATTAATTATAACAAAATTTATTATAACAAAAAATATAAAATTAAAGTTTTGATGTATTTCTTTTATTAAACACATTTTTCTCTATCAAAATTTATATTTCTTTAACAAATAAAAAAATCTATCATTACCATCATGTTTTTTCTATATAAAACAAAAAAAATATTGGAAATTTAATTAATAAAAAATAAAATATAATCGAATATACTATGATTTTTAGAAAAAAAAGGGATCTGGCTTGTTTATCTAATAAAAATTTTTTTTTTTGAAAAATTTGACGGCTACTTATATATATTATATTTTTCTTATTCTTCCTTAATAACCATATTTTTTTAAAAAAAAAATAAAAAAAAAATAAATATGGAAAAATAAAAAAAATTACTTTTTTTGTGTATAATTTTTACGTTATTCTTATTTAAAAAAAATATATTTTATTAATCCTAATTTTTCAATATCATAATATAGGAAAATATGAAACCATATGGAAATGGAGATAAGAGACAAAGGGAGGATCAATTACCTCGATTCATGATATTAGATAAAGCCCCGACACTCTTGAAGACATGGTATTAAAATATGACAAACCATGGACAAGGAATGGTGTTCAAACGCTTGGGATTTCTATGAAGCCTTTTGTATGTTGAGCCACGACGGGATTTGATAGAAGCACTAGTGCATTTTTTGGGACCCGTTAAGGAATGTATTCTGTTTTTCTGGTAGTGAACTCACCCCCGCACTTGAAGAGATAGGAGCATTCATTGAAAAGGGTAAACATCTTAACAAAGGAGAGCCTATGATACTAAAACATGTTAATTGGAGGAGGTTTCTAGAATTACTGCATATAAATGAGTATGATAAAGGTGGTTGTCTCGATAATGGATGGGTTCCGTTAGAATTTTTGTACAAAAGATATGGAAAAAGTGATGGATTTGAAGTGTATGAAAAGAAACTCAGTAATAATGGGTGTCGTCTGACCTAGGAAGCACACAATTATGATGCCTTCGTGGTGAATTTTTTGGAGATCATGGTATTTACAAAAAAGGGAGGAAATATTAGCATGAACTTGACTGCAGTCATTACAGCTTTTGAGAAAAAGCCTAACATCACCCTCGTACCAATGATTCTGGCAGACATTTATCGTCTTTAACAATTTGCAAGGACTACTTTAAGGGATACAATATGTTATTACAACTATGGATGATTGAACACATTCGTCATCACCCTTATGAAGTGGACTTTAAAGTAGAATGAAATGATTATATTGGAGGCCACAAATATAGAATCAAAGATCATAGTTTTCTGAAAGGTATTGAAGCTTGGAAGCAAAACCTCAATAATTTGACTGCTGACAAGATTGAGTGGAATTATCATTGGTTTCCGTCGGCCGAGGTGATATAAATGTGTACTTTTCGATCATTCATCGTCCTAATGGGTCTTCGAAGTGTCAAACCTTACATGCCACTTAGAGTTATGCGACAACTTGGGGGACACCAGTTTCTACCACCTAATGAAAATATGCGAAAATTCATGTATGAGTTTCATCCCGAGATACCTTTAAGACAATATGGTGAAGGATCACACCAAATCCGAGGTTGACCAAGCATACTTCGAGTGGGTTCATGATCATCCCCTTTCTAAGATTATGCCAGAAGGGTCAATAAAAGGACCCATAGATCGAGAAGCAGAAATTGAGGTTAGGATTAAGCAAGCTCGCCTCGAAGTTGAAAGAAGCTATAGATCTACTCTGGATATCCTAAGTAATAACCTGAAGAAAGTTAAAGACGAGTTGGCCCAACATGATGCGATATTTGAAGTTAGAGTTAGAAAACACCGTTCTACCATTCTGACCTTACAAGAAGACTTGGGCATTTCCACATGCGCTATGGAGCAACAGGAAGAGAAGTATAAAAAAAAAGGCCCAGCTTATCTGCACACAGTCTAGACTCCAGACTCAAGTTAAAGCCTCTATGGAACGGGAAAGAGAAATAGCAAGGCATTTTAGTGCTTATCAAGCAGACTATGAGATTGAGAGAGGTCAAAGGATAGCCGAGCGAGATGCACTCCACCTTCAAATTAAAGAGCTCAAAGAACAAGGGAAAAATTTGACGCATGAAGTCAATACTGCTCACCACTGTTTACAGAATTGTTATGTCAGTATGGATGAATCTAGAGATCAAATACTACAACTCAGGGATGAACTCAATAACGTTTATGCTGGATATTTGCACCAGAACGATGAGAGGTTGGGCCGATAGTCCCGTGCTTTTGCTCCATATCTACCGAAAGCATTGACGAAGATTTATAAGGGTCTTGGAGATGATTAAGATTCGAGGATTTAGTTTCATTTAGAGTCTATTTTCATAGTAGTTATGGTATTATGTATTTTATTATTATTAGAATTATTATTATTTTATGTTTTATCTTTCTTTCTTTTTCATTTTTGTCATTTTATTTGAGTCCATCCAAGTTTTAGGTACTTCTGTTTTTTATGTTTTATTCAAATCATTATTTTGAAAATATTTGAAATGAATGAAAAAGATTTGTTGTTGGTCACCTTATGCACATATGTCATGAAAAAAAAAGTAATATCTTTCTCGAACTACGCATGATCTGATTCATGTGCCAAACATGATACGTAGGCAACCCAAAAGGTTCGATCCAATTTTTTTTCTCTAAAAAGAAAATAATACTAATAATAATAAATAACTAAATAAGTAAATAAATAAATAAATAATAATAATAATAAAAAAAATCACTAAGGAAGAGAAGAATGCCTAGGTAAGCGGGAACGAAACATAAGGTCCTCTATATTAGAAGTATGTATGTGGATGCAATGTGCATAGCTTAAAGGTAGTTGGTTTGTGGTTGAACTGACATCACATCCTTACAATACAAGATCGGAAGGGAAACAGAAAATGGCCCCCAAAGACAGAAATAAATCGGACAATGATGAGATCCAAAACCAGATGATTTCGCAAGAAACAGGGACAACAGAAGAGATAAGGGCATTAAAACAACAAATGGCATAGATGTATGAGGCTTGGATGAGTGCACAACATCCACCGTCTTCAATACGGGACTATTTTAATACAAGTATATCTCCCCATATCAAGGTGTCGACAAGTGATCCGATATATCCCCCTGGATTCGGCCCCTATGCTAACACATCCAATGTCGTTGTGCGCCCTTTGAATACACCTATAATAAGTAATCCACTCTTTGTGTCAACTTCCAACTAACAGCGTCCCGCAACCAACGATGGTTCCCAAATCCAACAGCGATCTTCCGCCCAAAGTTCGGCGTGATCACAGTTACACTTTTGAAGAGGCCATTAAAATTTCAAGCTCTTGTCCCCATATTCATCAATATAGTTTAACTGTCGAAATTGACAAGATGGTCAAGAATGAGGAACATGAAGAAATGACTAAGAAAATGAAGAGTTTGGAGCAGGGTATAAGAGATATGCAAGGACTAGGAGGCCACAAAGGCATCTCGTTCAGTGACTTGTGTATGTTTTGTCACATCCATTTGCCTGCTTGTTTTAAAAATCCAAAGTTTGAGAAATACGATGGTCACGGAGACCCCACAACTCATTTGAAAGGATATTGCAATCAATTGTGGGGTGCAGAGGGAAAAGAAGAGTTACTTATGGCCTATTTTTGGAAAAGCTTAGTAGGGATTGAATCTGAATGGTTCATAGATCAGGATATCGCCAACTGGCACACATAGGATGATTTGGCTCGATGTTTTGTACAACAATTCCAATATAATTTTGACAATGTGCCAAATCGCTCCTCATTAGCCAACACGAGGAAAAAGACCACAGAAATGTTTTGTGAATATGCCATAAGATGGAGGGAGCAAGCTGTTAGGGTTAAACCACCAATGAAGGAGTGAGAGATGATTGACATTTTTCTCCAGGCACAAGAACCTGATTACTTTCACTATCTACTTTTTCCTGTCGGGAAGACATTCGCTGAAGTTATTAAGGTAAGGGAAATGGTGGAAAATGGAATCAAGTCAGGAAAGATTGTAAGTCAAGCTGCCTTAAGAGCCACAACACAAGTGCTTTCAAAATTGTTCTGGAAATATTGGAGGGAAGAAGAGAAGGGAGGATGTAGCAACTATTGTATCAGCGCCTAGGACTCATGTCCAAGATAATTCCCCACAACACTATTTTCCTTCCCACGCTCCACAATATTCTGTCCCATACACTCTATATCATGCTTTTAATTCACAACCAATTGCACCTCCTTCTTATCCACAATGGCGTGCACCAATTCCCCAAAATCATCCACCCCCCACAAGTTCATCAAAATACTGCTAGAATTTCTTTTCATCCTAGACCACAATACAAGAAGGGAAATGGCGTTAAAGATGAGTTCACTAATATTGGAGAGTCATATGCTAGCTTGTTCCAAAAATTAAGGACATTGAATGTTTTGAGTCCTATTGAGAGAAAGATGTCGAATCTTCCTGTGAGAAATCTGGATTATTCTCAACATTGCGCATATTGTTCTAATGCCCCAGGGCACAACATAGAGAGATGTTGATATTTGAAAAGGACCGTTCAGGATTTGATCGATTCAAATCAAATTATAGTTGAAAGTCCAAGTGGACCCAACATCAATCAAAATCCACTACCGAGGCATACTGAAACAAATATGCTAAAAATGATGAAGTGTCACGAAGAATTTGCATCTTCGTATAAGTCAATCCTTAAGGTTGGAACTGGCATTGAGAAGTTGGAAAATGTTGTTGATTTAACAAAAATGATGCCTTTAGGGGCGGAAAGTTGGTTCGAAAAGTTGAGTGCATCAAACACAGCCATCTTAACTGTGAAAGGAGCACTTGAAGATGTTTGGGGAAGTTAGAGTAAGGAAAGATCTTTTATCCCAAAAAGGATAAACAAACATATCTTTATCGTGCAAGGGGCCCATATTCCTCCTGCGATTATCAAGCCAGTATCCCAACTCCCATGACTAACCCCAAAGTTGTTCCTTTGAATTATGAGCCTATTGTCGTGACATACAAGGGAAAAGAAGTTGATTAAGAAATAGATGAAGTAGGAGGAATAACCCGTTCAGAAAGATGTTATGTCTTGATGGAATTAAGGAAAACTAAAAATGACCAAATACAAATAAAGAGTCCGGTCACTGAAGTAGATACAGAGGAATTACTAAGGAAGATAAAACTATTAGACTACTCCGTGGTGGAACAATTAAGGAAAACTCCAGCCCAAATCTCTTTATTGTCATTGTTAATACATTCTGATAAACATCGTAAGGCTGTAATGAATATTTTGAATGAAGTACATGTTCCTAGTAAAGTTACAGTGAGTCTGTTAGAGATGATTGATGGGAGAATATTTGAGGTAAACCGCATCACCTTTTATGATGATGAACTATCCAAAGAAGGTACAGGACATAACCAAGGCCTCCATATCACTGTAAAGTGTGAGATTTCATATGTCACTCGGTTCTAATAGATGGAGGATCTGGACCAAATATTTGTAATTTATCAACTCTACAGAATTTGAGTGTTAGTGCTAGAAGGGTCCGACCCAATAATGTATGTGTTAGAGCTTTTGATGGGTCAAAACAGATGTCATTGGTGAGATATAGCTCGTACTAACCATAGGGCCTGTGGATTTTGCTGTGAATTTTCAAGTGTTGGATATCAACGCGTCCTACAATCTATTGTTGGGGAGGCCATGGGTGCATAGCACTAGGGCAGTCCCTTCCACGTTGCATCAAATGATAAAGTTTGAATACGACCGACAAGAAGTGATTAGACATGGTGAGAGGGATTTTTCAATCTACAAAGACTCTTCATTCCCTTTTATCAAGGTGAATAATGAGAATGAGGCACTGGTTCGTCAAGCTTTTGAGGTACTATTTTTTGAGCATGTCCTTGAGGGGAGTGTCATTTCAAAACCAAAGATGCCTATCACGTTTGTAACGGTGGTGAATGAATTGCTGAAACATGGGTTTGAGCCGGGTAAAGGCTTGGGAATCTTCTTGGAAGGGAGAGCTTATCTATTGAGTCTATGAAAAAGCATTCGTACTTTTGGCTTAGGCTACCAACCTAGAGTCGAGGAAAAAATGAAGGCAAAGAAGAAGAAGAGAGATGTATGGTCACTTACCAAGCCTATACAACCAATCTTCTAGATTTGGAACACCAAGGGCATTTAATTGTAATGGCAGCTCACATTTTTGTAATAGAATGTCCAAAGAGTTGCTAAAATAATATGGTGTTCGTCACAATGTGTCTACTTCTTACCACCCATAGACTAGCGGGCAAGTGAAGGTGTCCAATCAGGAGATCAAAAATTTTTTGGCAAAAATAGTGAGTGCCAATAGAACGGATTGGTAAAGGAGGTTAGATGATGCTCTTTGGGCCTATCACACTGCATACAAGACTCCCACAAGTATGTATCCCTACCAACTTGTATATGGGAAGGTTTTTCACTTACTGCTCGAACTAGAGCACAAGGTGATGGAGGCAATTAAGTAACTGAAGTTAGATTGCACTGGAGCATCAGAGCAAAGACTCAATGAATTGAATGATCTGGATGATTCTTGCCTAAAATCATATGAAAATTCAGCCACCTACATGGAGAAAATGAAGAAATATCACGACCAAAGAATTGAAAAGCGAGAATTTGTGATTTGTGATTTGGTGCTTCTATTCAACTCTAAGTTGCATTTGTCTTTGGGAAAACTAAAGTCCAAGTGGACTGGGCTCTCATTACCAAAGTGTTCCCACAAGTAGCGGTTGAGATACAGAACAATAAAGGAGCAAGGTTCACAGTCAACGGATAAAGAATAAAGACCTATCTGGAGCATGTGGAGAGTTTACATGAAGTGGTTGAAGCCTATCATCTTGATGAATGCTGAGTAATCAAGAGACCCCCATCGTGACGCAATGTTAAATCAAGCGCTTCTTGGGAGGTAAGCCAAGGTGTACTCTCTAGTCGATTATAGGTTTTGTTTCCCTTGTAGAATTAGTTGTACTCTTGTTTAGTTGTTATCATTATTTCATTTGTTTTGTTTCTATGCTAGTGTTTGCTAGAAATTAGTATAGGGTCTGTGTCACAAAAGTATCCAAAAAAATATAGAAAAGAATTTCTTAATTGATGTTACAAATGCAGGAGGTAAAAACACAAAGCTGCAAAAAATGGTCTGCTGTAGAGGTCTACTGACCCATCGACGGGCCATCGTTCATCGACGGGCTATCGATGGTGTCCGTAGATCCCAGGTATGTTTTTAATTTTTCTCTAAGTCATAAATGATCGACGTTCACA
The DNA here is from genome assembly GCF_036512215.1 of Solanum lycopersicum. Lineage (NCBI taxonomy): Eukaryota > Viridiplantae > Streptophyta > Magnoliopsida > Solanales > Solanaceae > Solanum > Solanum lycopersicum. The sequence goes on from NC_090810.1 coordinate 17,290,544, forward strand.
ATCAACGGACTGCAATTGATCCACATCCCATCGACGGGGTTTCATGGATCCAGGGTTTCCAGTGACCCACCCCGAACCTACCAGTAATATTAAAAGACATCCCTTTCAAATTCCTTCCCTCTTTCCGTTTCTTTTAAAACTCCCTTCCATAACTATTTCATCCCACCATTTCCTTCCTATTTCACCCCCAAATTAGTCTTTTCAAATCCCAAAATCTCGCACCCCATCAGATTACTCACTGCCCGAACTTCCCCTCTATTTAAAATTCTCTTTTCCTCTAGTTACACAAGGTCGGCGATCGGGTTCGGAAGCATAGGCTGATTAGCCATGTCTCACAACTACAACACTCCACACTTACGAAAGGTACTTTGATTTCCATTAATATTGAATTCTCGTTCACTGTTTTATATAGAAATTCGAAAGTGGATCTTAACTTAGGACTGAATTAACTGATTTCTCATGCTAATAGTTGCGTAGTTACCCCCTGGAATGATAAACTAGGGTTGTGTAGAATATTAGTCTGTCTAAGATGTTGGGTATCCCCATGTGTTTGAAGGTTCCGACTTAAAGTTATATGTTTTTACTAAATTGGGTTGATAATTGAACGAAATCGGAACCCTAGAAATGAAGAACTAGTGTTTAGTGTGTTAATAAGTATGGTTAGAACTTGGTTATGATAAAAGAGGTCTCCAAAGAAACTAAAAATGGAATTTGTAAAAGGCTTGAATTCTGTCTCAGGCCGACAGTACGAGACCCTGTCTATGGACCGTCGATGGGGTCCGTCAATTGAAACACCTAGAAAAATGCGTAAGTTCAAACTAAAGGGAGTGGACTACAGTCCGTTGATTGATTGACGGACTGTTCTGCACGTCCATCATTTCCATCAGAGAACGTGCTTTCACCCCATTCTAAAATAAATCTAAGTATCAGACGACAGAAGTGGACTACGGTCTGTCGATTCATCGACGGGCCATTATACACGTCTATTATTTTCATTAGAGAACATGTTTTAAACCCATCAAAAAATAATTCTAAAAAGTGTCAGATAATGGACGTGATCTATAGATCGACGATAGTTTCCATCAATCTAACTCTGCAACGATGATCTACATTTATGATTTTAAAGTTTTTTTCCTTCCATTGTTTTTCATGTGTCGTAAGGTTTTTATGATATTAACAACTACTCCACAGGTACAAATGGCTCAGAAGAAGATTAACGTCTACACCAACAAGGGTAAATCTATGTCATTTACCCTGACATATCAGTTGATTGACGAGGACACCAATACGGACAAAGACCCAACCTATGTCCCTTCAGGTACTACAACACCGTTATAATCAACACAATTCACTAGGGGATACCCTTGGAATGTGCTTTTGACGTAGTCATTGTCTCTCAGTCTGATGAAGCGCAGACTGATCGGTTCACCGACTAGGGCTGAATCCAATTCAGAAAAGGACATCAAATCCGGCTCCAAGGATGCCACAACTTCAGGGTCGGCCTAGCCTTCTGGGTCCAAGGCGTCTACAATTTCAGGATCCAACTCAAAGGGAGCCACTAGATCTGGGGATGAATACCACCAAGACTCATCTGATGAGGCCACTAGTTCAGAGTCAGCACCTACACCCAGAAAGGATGACCCTACTCTGGTGGCTAATGAACCAAATCGGTAGTCCATAGAGGGTCAATGGATGGTGTATAGGGATGCGAAGATATTGAATGAGAAGGGGGTGATGATCCGATTGGTTAAAGAGGAGCTTCGATTCCTCATAAGAAGTTAACCCACAGTGTAAGAGGTGCACCGACTTTTTGAGCTCCACAAATGCGGATGGATGGCCCATGCTTGGGAATATATATTGAGGAGATTATGCGGGAGTTCTACGCCTCCTAAGATGCCACTCTCCAAGGGTCCATCGATAGGTGGGCAAGACCTGCAAAACAATCCCCACTAACCTATAGACTTGTTAAGGGCTGCCAGATCGACATATCAGAGGCCACCATCCGCCAATTCCTATACGGCCCCAGCACCAGCTCTAAACTGACTCGAAACACTTCAGAGTTTGCTTATAGATGGGAAATTGTTCAGGGTGGTGCATGTCAGAGGAGTGTGGAGCAGCGAGAGGCAGTAAAAAATGGTTGTCCCAATGTATAGCTACAAATAATGAGAAAGATGACTAGGCCATAGCACCCCGAGTGAGCATCCAGAATGCCACACTGACAGGGCAATAGTAGTGGCAGCTATGGTGGCTAGGCGAGAGATTGACTTTGCCAATTTATTGTTGAAGGTGATACATGAGAGGGAATTTAAGACCATCACCACCTACCCCTTCCCATGCTTTATCTTTCAGATGTGCATGGATGCAAGAGTGCCAATTTGAAATTGTGATAGACCGACAACTAGCGGGTACAATGGATATAGGCCTCTTTAAGGATGAGGGAACTGTAGCAGCACCGCATAGAGGGCCCAGGATCGAGGTTCCTTCACTAAAAGAGAACTTGGCAGACACAGTGGAACTAGACCAAGTGGCTAACCTTGCCGCACCGAAGCATGTTGACCCCACTTCGGCATCTTCTTCACATGCAACTTGCAGGGCTCCCAACTCATAAAAATTTATACTACCATATGTGACGTTGGTCTCTCTAGCTCAAGTTCAGAAGTTAGAGACACTGTTGGCCACTCTAATCCACCACATTCAACCTTGGATGCAAAAATCCATTGTTGAGGTAGAGGAACACATAGAGAAGTGGGTGGCCAAGCAGGCCGAGTAGCAGATTCAAGTGGTCCATAAACGCCCGATGCCTTTGAGCTGTGGGTTGTAGTACGTCCATCCCCAACAACTGACCTCATTGTCATCTATACTCAGTTAGCCATCTTGCAAGCTGACGTTGACACCATCTTGGAGATGCGGGGGACTAAGCCAGAGAGCGCTCCCACGGAGCTAGCAGAGGATACAGTGTTAGATGCCTTGTAAAGGTCCCCCCTGAGCCACAATCTAAGCAGCATGTGCATACAAAGAGGCATCGCTACATCCACACTACTGAGGCAGGTGATGAGTCCCGTCTGAGAAAGAGAGAGAAGACAGAGTTAGAGCGAGATAGGAGGGCATTCTTTGTAGATGAGGAGATATGTCAGAGGAGAGCACTCGAGATGGATGCTAGGGCATCCATTTCTATACCGGTGAGCGGAGAGAGTAACACCTGAATTGGGAAATCTCATAATTCGATAGTGCAGTGATGTGACAAAAGTGTGTGACCAGATTTTGAGTGTTCAACCAGTTGGCGTCTAGCTAAAACCTGCCCTGTTAGTCATGCTAAGGAAATCTGTGTTAGAAGCTTGGAAGTAATCCTAGGACCTTGTTCCATATAACCAATATCTAGCCTAAAAGAAGTGAACCAAATGTATAGCAGTCCGTTTTTTTATCGAAATATGTTGAGCCTGTAATAGACCAATTTTTTTATTCACCAACTCACTTTCCCAAAGTCCAATGTTTTGGACCCATTCCCTCATTGGACATGTGTACCTCGAAATAGGCCAAAAGCCTAAGTTGAGGGTGACTAACACAAAAACCAACCTCGTCTTGGCCCTGACCCAAATTCAGGTATTGTGTACCTCAATCCATGGCAAATCCATGAGTTAGGGGTGACTATTATGAGTTCGGACACAAAAATGGGTATGAAAATAGTTGGATATTGAGAAGAAAAGCTTAAGTAAACAAAAAGGTGTGACTTGCAAAACAATGAAAGAACAGTTGAAAAAAATAATAACAGAAGAAAAAAGAAATTTCTCAGAAAAAGAGGTAAAATAAAAGAGAAAGTCACATTAAAGAAAGGGAAACAAGGCAAAGAAAAGAAAGGAAGAGGAATTAGAGGGTCAAAGGCAATGAAAAGAGGTAGGAAATTGAGTGGTAATGTCAAGGAGGGCACAAAATCACTAAAAAATGTACCCAAATGTATTATACCTGACCCTAAGCCTACGTTATAAGCCAAGAGAGTCCTACCTTGATCCTAGAGTCTAATGTAATGTACCTTAGAAGCGAAAATAAGGGCAAGCCTATGGCTCAAAGTACTAATTGTATTTGAACTTTTTCCTGAGCACTAGTGTTGAAACACAGATCCTTGAACCCAAAATGCATAATATTATTTGAAAAATGAAAATTTCTTTTAAAGAGAGGGCACTAGTTGCGTTACGAAAGAGTTGGTACCTTGGTGAGAGATAAAATTGTAGAAGTGTCTGTTGCATGGTGAATTTGCGCCATGATGTGAACTTCAGGAGTTAGCTTGTCGAGCCTGAGAGCGTAAGCCTACAATCAATATAGAAAGAATCGGGATTGATAGTAATGTGATTGCTAGATCTGAAAATGTATACTTCTGTACAATTGTCGTTTAGGGCCATAATGTGTCGTTTGAGGACAAACACATTTAAGTTGAGGGTATTGATGTTCAGTGATTTCACGGTATTTCTAATGCATTTCACATAAAAGTTGTATGTGTACTTTTTGTAGTGATTTTTATATGTTTTGTGTTTTGTTTTGCAGGAAAGATGTTCACGCGACAAGATAAGTAAACAACAAAAAAAGTGCAGAACCAGTCTACGGATGCAATAGATAGTCAGTCATTCAATTGATGGACCGTAATGAGCAGTTCAAGACCATGGAGGGAAATCGGAGAAGTCAGACCAAGTGTGGAACTACGAAGGGCAACGATGGTCTGTCTATTGATCGACAGACCATACTAGTTAACCTTCGTTTGGTTCAAAGAAGGTTCCATTACCTAAGTTTGAAAAAATTCTAAGTGTGGAGTGACAGAGGGCATCGACGGACCTTGCTGTTAGTTCATTGTTTGATTCAAAGAGGGTGTCATCCGAAGAGAGAGAAAAATATTCTAAGTCCTGACTAACGGAAGGAGTCTAAGGACCGTCGATTGATCGAGGGTTTGTTATTTGGTCCATAGATTGAAGCTGTTACACCTGAACAAACTTTCCTTATTTTAATTTCATTTTTTTAGGACTATGTTTTTCTATATAGGGTACTAAAACCTCGTTTTTGAGGTTAGCCACTATTAAAGTTGTTCTACTTTGTGTTTGGAGATTGGTTTTTTTTCAAACTTTAGCAATTAATCAATTTTCGAATTTGGTTTGAACGATTTTTTTTGAAATTTCAAGTGAAGATTTCTGAATTTGTTCTTCTTGTCAAAGTAAGTTCATGATTTCTTTATTTAATATTATGAATTGTGATCTTGCTAGAATGAGTAACTAACTTCAAAACTAGGGTTGTGGGAACCATGGATAATTGACAAATTAATCATAGTAATTAAGCAATTCTCGAATAGTGTTGTTGCATTTTTTCGTTTAGAAGTCTTTTTAACGAGTGCACGTGTTAGAACTCGCCTTGTTACTACTTGCCGGATCAAAGAGGTAGTTAATAAGAAAAGAATTATCAACAAAGATTTAGTGTGATACTATCTAATAGTCTAGTGTCGATTGGTGCAAAGTAATAACTAAGTCATACATCGACTATGATGTCTTATATGAGGTAATGGTAAGGTTTAGTAAGCTATACACACGTAGCCAGACCAAGGTGAAGGGTGAAATTCTCTAGATGTCGGACCAAGGATTTAGAGATACCTAACTTATAACTTTACAGGTAAAACACTAGGAAAGTGTTGTTCTTGCTATGAATACAACGTTATAAATCTATAGGGAACACATATACCCTAGTTATTCTAATCTTGATAAAATCAAGGTTTGATTTTCTTCACTTGATAATTACTCTTTAAGGAAATCTTTTTTCACAACCCCCCTTTACTTACTTATTTCGGAAAGACATTGACTAAATATATCTAATCGTGAATTAAAGTTAAGTCTAAACCATTTTCCTCATGGGATCGACCCAACCTACTAGTTGGATCTTGTATTTGATAACGATAACTTATACTTCTTTACGGAGGTGTAATTTGAGCATATCAATCATCTTCATTGGTTACATACTAATCTATTTAAGGAATGAAGACGATCATTCTAGTCACCTCAGTTCTCAAAATGTGAGTTTTGTCATAAGTCTGTGGTATTCTTGGTCCACATAGTTTCCGGTGATGGGATCAGAGTTGATACCCAAAAGATAGAGGCAATTCAGAGTTGGGCGAGACCCACGTATCAATTGATATAAGGAGTTTCTTGGGTTTGATTGACTACTATAGAAGGTTTTTTGAGGGTTTCATCTATCTCGTCTCCTTTGACAAGTTGACTAAAAGAACGTTAAGTGTCAATAGTCTGAAGCTTGTGAGAAAAGTTTTCAGGCATTGAAAAAGAGGTTGATTACTACCCGATGTTCACTTTACCGGAAGGTACTCAAGGTTTTTTTGTTTATTGTGATGCATATAAAGTAGATTTGGGTTTTTTCCTAATGCAGAATGATAAAGTTATCGCATGTACCTCCAGACAGTTGAAGGTTCGTAAGAAGAATTATCCAACCCATGACTTAGAGTTAGATGTTGTAGTATTTACCTTAAAGATATGATGTCACTATTTGTATGGTGTTCATGTGGATGTCTTTACTAATCACAAGAGCAACTCAGAGAGAGTTTAATCTCAGACAAAGGAGGTGGTTAGAACGGCTCAAATATTATTACAAGAGCATTCCTTATACTCAGGCAAGGCTAATGTTATTGTTGATTCCTTAAGAAGGTTGTCTTGGACGCCTAGGAGTCCGACTCATGGATTCCATAAAAAAAAAGGAATAGTGGTGACTAATGGGGTTGAGTCATCATTAGTGTCAGAAGTGAAAGAGTAGTAAGACCAAGATCCTATTTTTCATGAATTATAAGCAAATTTTCATAAGCAAAGAGTATTAGCTTTTGAACAAGGGGGAGATGGTGTATTGAGATATCAATGTAAATGGTGTGTACCTATGGTGGATGAACTTCAAGAGAGGATCATGGAGGAAGCTCATATCTCTAGATATTCCATTCATCCAAGTCGTACAAACATTTACCACGATTTGAGAGAATATATTCGTGCAATTGTATGAAAAAGTGCATTGCCAAATTTGTTTCCAAGTGCCTGAATTGCCAACAAGTTAAAGTAGAGCACCAAAGTCATGGAGGGTTGGATAAGAATATAGAACTTCCAGAATTGAAGTGGGAAATGATTAATATGGACTTCATCGCAGGGTTACTAAGGTCTCGCATGCAACATGATTCAATTTGGGTGATTGTTGATTGAATAAAAAATCAGCCCATTTCTTGCCGGTAAAGACCACTCATTTGGCATGAGATTATGAAAATTTATAAATTCTAGAAGTGGTGAGACTTCATAGAATCTCAGTTTCGATTATTTTAGATAGAGGTGCACAAATTACTACATAGTTCAGCAAATATTTTCAGAAGGTTTGAGTTCAAAGGTGAACTTAAGTACTGCCTTTCATCCTCAGACTGACAGACAAGAAGAACATACTATACAGACCTTAGAGGATATGTCGAGGGAATGCTTGATAATTTCAAAGAAAATTGGGATGATCACCTACCTTTAATTGCGTTTGCCTACAACAACACTTACCATTCGAGCATCCAAATGTCTCTATATGAGCCCTTTGTGGGAAAAGGTGCAAATCTCCTTTTGGGTGGTTCAAAGTTGGTGAAACGGGATTGATAAAACCATATCTAGTTCACCAAGCCATATAGAAGGTGAACGTGATTCAAGAGAAATTGAAAATGACAAAGAGTTTTAAAAAATCCTACACAGATGTTAGAACAAGATCGTTGGAGTTTGGAGTGAATGATTTGGTATATCTAAAGGTTTCACCCATGAACAAAAACAAGATGTGAAGGAAATTAAAAATACAAAAAAAAAACAATCATTTTAGCTAATTCTCCACGATCTTTTTCTTATCTATATGTGTGGTGTGTTCTTCGTCTAGCCGGGTTAGTTATATTTAATACACTTTGAACCATATTAGAACCTCCAACTCCCATAGAATTTTCAGGCATGGGTATTTCATTTCTATTAGCCTTTTGTATATCATCTAGGCGAGCAAATTCTTTAGTACATTTTCTTAAATGTGTTCTTAGTTATCTCGTTCCCCTTTGTGTACCCATAGTTATATGTTTCATGATAAATTTATATTTAGTGCAAGTAACAGTAGTTTTTCCTCATTTTTTACCAAAAATTTCCATACTAAAAATCTTTTAACACGTATAATGATCTTTGGAAAGTAGGTACAGGGGGACTTCATCTTGTTCCGATAATTCAGTAGTAAGACTAGTTGGGGCAGGGGTCTCTTCATCTTCCTTATCTAATTCTTCCTCAAAATTAGTAAAAAAAATCTATTTAAAGTCTCATGATCTACTTTATTTTCGAAATTAAATTCAATAGGTCCTCGTGACATAATTTTTTTTTATCAACATGAGTATAATCATTTATATTAAATCAAAATCAGGTGGTAAATTTTTAGAACTAGAACTACTTCCTTTTCCCCTATTATTTTTCTTTCCGACATTGCTCTTTTATCAATATTTCTTTCCGAATCCTTGTTCAAGTGTAAAATAAATAAATATTATGAAAAACAAGAAAGATATTATTAAAAAATAAAAAATCTTAATTGATAAGAAAATAAAAAATTAAATTGAAACGAATGTACCAAACGTCTACATAAAAGTAGAAGTATAACCAAAGTCGTAATTGAGAGTTGCCAATTGAAGCTTTCAATATCTTCAAATAAATCTCCGAAATTAAAACTCCAAGTAAGTATCACAAAATAATAATGATGAATTTATGAGATCTTTAAAATTGACAGATTTTATAAAATGTTAATTAAATAGTTTGTGAATTTGTGATTTAAATGAAAGAAAATGGGTATATTTTTAGTGTTAAAGGGATTAGAGAGGGGTGGGGGCTGTTTTGAGCCATTTTCGGCCCATAACGTTCACCTTAAAAAAATTAATAATTTAAATGACCGTTGAACCGGATCGGTACCAGACCGAAAGTGGTTCTTATAGAACTGGATCAATCGGATAAAAACCAGGTTCCATTTCAGTACTTGTTTTGGTACCCTATAAGACCGGTTCCTTACCGGTTCAACTGGTACCTGACTTAGCGATACGGGAGCCAAACTGGCCGGGCCAAAGTCTTGTTCAATTGGCAGCCTTACTCTATATGTTAGAAGACTAATATAGGTGACGAATTCTTTCGTCTTCCTCATCCTTTATTAACGACTTTCGATTCTCCATTGATAATCCTCTTATTCATAGGAGGCAAGACAATTGATCATGATTTTTGCCCGAAAAAGGGAGATTGCTACAGATTAAGAGACTAAAAGAGGTGGCAAATTCAGTTGTCTTCCTCCTCTTCCATTATTGAATTTCAATTCTCCGTTGATGACCTTCCTTCTCTTTAGAAGGAAAGACAATTGATCAAGGTTTTCACTGAAAAAAAAGATTGATACAAATAAATAAGCATACAAATTAACGTTGGGCTGCAAGCTATTGAATTCGTGATAAACAACACCAAGGTTGTTGTGCCACTGCTGTCCGAAATCCATTTGCCTGTATTTCATTGAAAATTTTATTTCGAATTCAAAGTGTTTGGATACAACCATTTAAAATTTATTCTTAATAAATTTTGATTTTGATACAACAATTGAAAGATCAAAATTTTTGTGCTTATCTCTTTTGAATTTCTATGCTTTTCAATACATAATTTGTATTTCTTTTATGTTTTTGAATACACATTTGCACCTAGATACAAAAATACAAATTGTATTTTCAAGCTAATACCATTTATAATACAATTAAGTTTTGTTTGGAATAGAAAAAGTGAATGATTGAATAGTTTTGATTTTTTGTATGTTGGACGCTTGGAATATAGAATTATTTGGAATCCTATTGAGTTGATATAACTTAGAAATTGCATATAATATAATTTTGTAATAAGTAGCAGATAAGAAGTTATTTTTTGTCATGGAATACAATTTTTTCTTTAATACAAATTTTGATTGTTAGTGTGATTCTAAATTTGTATGTTTTGATGACTAAAATATAAATTTTGTTGGAATTTTAAGAAAGAAAATAAGTTTTTGGAAAATGTACAAATATTATTTCTTGAATGAACACGAGTTTACATAAGTATATGGATATAAATATGCTTCTCAAATAACTACAAATTCATTTGTCATACCTTTTGAAATGAATAGAAACTAATAAATTATGAAATACAAATGTCATTATATTAACAAAAACATGAAAACTATAATGAATACAAATACACATATAATTCATATTTGAATAAATACAACTTAAGAAGAATACAAAATTCTAAGAAAATACTATAACATTGTGAAAGATATAAATGGACACAACTATGATTCTTAAAGAACTACAAATCAATTTGACAAACACATTGAAATGAATACAAACGAATAAAGAATATTAGTTTCATTATACGAAATACAACATGAAAACTAGAATGAATAAAAATACAAGTTTAATGTTCAGAATGTTGTTCTTCCTCAATTTGATCTTCATTAAGTTTTTCGACTTCTTTGTTGGTAGACGAAGTACCTATAATTTTTCTTTCCTCGATAATATTTCTATTTCGAACTTGGGGAAGAGCTTACATGCGGATTTATCATGTTGATGCTTAGATATGTTCTCTTCAACCATTTTAACCGCAAGATCTACATTTTTTAGGAGTACGAAAAATCTGAAAAAAGATACTTCACGATAATGTATTTAGCTATATAAAAAATTGAATTTGTTTTGAATGATTTATGATATTCCTTATAAAATGGAGGAATTTCATTTTTAAAAGGCAAAGTGTAAGTTATTCTAGGAGATAAAATAAATCGTGAGAGAGCGAAAGACAAAGGACAAAATTTGGGTAAAAAAGTTAGAGAGATAAAAATGGATAGTGAGGTCTTTTTCTTTTCTTCACTATTAATGGAGTCAATAAGTGGACCCAATTTGAGAAATAAAAGGAAGGTAAATGAATTATACTATGATACATTTTATTTGTTAAATTATTGACATCTTCACATTTTTTTTAATTATTTTATCATGTAGATGATTTTACTAATTATGTTAGAAATATTGACTAAATTTTTTTTATTGGAGGGGTGGTGGTGGTAGGGGGTGGGGGCGGGGATATTCGAGGTAGGGGTAAAAAATAAAAATTTGAAGTTGAAAATACTTTTTTAAAAACAAACTTAATTTCTTTTGGAGGGGGGGGGGGGGGGGGCTGGCTGGCTGGGGCTGATGGTCACAGATAGGGTGGAGTTAAAATAAAAATTTGTAATTGAAAATATTTCTTAAAAACAAGCTTAATTTTTTTAGAGGTGTTGAGGGTTGCAGTTAGGGGGGTGGGGTGGGGAGTCGCGGGTGGGTGGGGTGGGGTGAGGTGAAAAAATAAAAATTAGAAATATTTTTTTAAAAACAACTTAATTTTTTTGGAGGGGGTTGATGAGAGGTCGTGGGTAGGGGGTGAAAAAATAAAAAAATGAAATTGGAAATATTTTTTAAAAGAAGTTTTTTTTAAAAAAATTCAACCAAAAAATGTAACTTAAAGTTGGAGGAAAGTTTTGGAAATTTTTTCCATATTTTTTGAAAGGACTTCATTTTCCTTAATTTTGAGGAAAATTAGTTTGTTTGGAGAACATCTTTCAAAATTTTTAACCCAACCAAACATCAGAAAATTAGAAAACATTTTCTGTAAAATGTTTTCCTTCATACCGAACGTGTTAGTTATATAAATACCGAAAATATTTTTTACTTGCTGGAAAAAGACTTTTTATATTTATTTATTTATGTATGTTATATTCGCACACTAGTAGAATTATTTTCTAAAAATATATGTATCTACATATCTAATACAAAATGAGAAAAATGCAACAAAATAAAATTAGGAGCGGTGGGCTTAATAGGATGGGTTAAAATTTTAATTTTTTTTTGAAAAAATAAAGTAATATCAATTTTTTTGGAGAGGGGGGGGGGGTATGAGTTGGTGGTTTTTTTTTTGGAAAATTTTCAAAACAACAATATTTTAACATTTAATGGGGCCTCCTAGCCGAAGTTCTAATATTTATTGAAAATGTCAATATGTTAGTTTGTTATATTGTTGATTTATGTTTTTTTTTCCATTTGTTTAATTTGAAAAACAATACAATTAGTTAATAACAAAATAAAGAAAATTAAGGAAAATAATATTTCAAATAACGTAATTTTTAAATTTAAACTAGCAAAGTTACCATAATTACCTGTCATAATTTTGGTATAACTTTAAGTCGGCCTAGATTTTTTTTCCACTATTCTTATGATCTTTTCATCTTTTAGGGATTAAAATTTACAAAATCTATTTTCTGTTACACGTGTTTGGTTCCACAATTGACATGACTTCTCTCTCCCTTAAACCTCAAATTTTCAATATTAATTTTTAACTCTCCATTGAAAATATTCAATCTATGTCAAAATGAAGCCTATTGATTTAAGATTTTTGCTGAGAGTGAAGAAGATTTGAAATGAATACAGAATAAAAAGTATATATATAATATGTTGGCATACAAAGTGATATTGAAATATAAAGTGATCACAAAAAATCTAAAACTTGTTAGCATATATTTAGAATTATTACAAAATAAAAAATAAATACAAAACTTGTTGGCATATACTTAGAATTAATACAAAATAAAAAATAAATACAACACTTATTAGCATTCAAAATGAGATTGAATTACAAAATGAGCACAAAAAATACGAAATTTATTGGCATATATATATATATATATATATATATATATATATATTTATTTATTTATTTATTTATTTATTTATTTATATAATTGTATGAAGCCTAATTTAGATTAGCATACAATTTTCTGTAAAAGTATTTATCTAATATAAAATTAAACATATACATAATTTGAATGAATTGCACCTACAAAATAAATACAAGTTATACCTAATAAACTCAAATTTAGCAAAGATACACATGATTTTTTAAATGAATAAAAAATGCAACAAATAATAAAAACAGTAAAAAATACAATTCAATAGTTTACATACAAAATGTAGCATGCCATAAAGTTGTTTCTAATCACTTGATCTTCAACAATTTTATCAATTTTTCAAATATTGACATTCGAAAGTGTCACTTTTTCACCTGACACATTTCAATATCCAATTCAATACTTTTGACCGATTTATCCTAATATTGAATATTCAAAAATGACACTTCTCTCAGATCGAAATCCAACATACAAAACATATAAAATACTTTTGTATTTCAATACTTCGACAAAGATTGAAAATCTTTTGAATGATATCAAAGATTTCTAAGAAAAATTGGAGGGTTTTGATTTAAGAAAAAGATAAGGTCCAAGTTACTTGAGGATATGGAATAATGAAAGAAATCATTGGACAGAAGAAGAGAAATGATATAATTTGGGTAAAAATATTTAGAGATAATTTGAAAATTAAAAGGAATATAAATGAATTATATTAGGATACACTTAATTTGTTAAAATATTGTCATTTTGGCATGTTAAATAAATATTGAAAGTGTTCTTATTTTAACGAAATATGTAAGGTATTATGACTTAACTACTAATTTTCCCTTTTTTATTTTGGGAGGAAGAGGGGGGTAGGGGTAGGGTGAAGTATGAATTTTTTTTTTAAAAATATTTTATAATTTTGTTTTAAAAAAAGGATGGGGATTGTCGGGGAGGGGTGGAGGGGGTACGTGGACTAGGGTAAAAAAATAATTTAAATTTTATTTTTTAAAAAATATTACTTTTTATGAATAGTAATATTTTGATCTTTAATTCTCTAATTGATATTAATAGTTTATTATTTAATTTTTATCAAGGTGAAATATGTTATTCCTGTGAAATGTTATGTGTAAAGATTTTTTTTTTCAAATAAAAGGGAATGCACTATACATACCAATGAGGTATGTCTCTCAAACTAAAAAATAATAGTTTATATATGAAATTCACACTCTCAATAGTTTAGGTATGTAAATAAAACAAAAAAAGAATAGATCAATTGTGTTATCTCTAACATAATTGTCAACTGTAGTGTCTTATTTGTCTCCTTTGGAGAAAGTCACAAGTTTCTAGCTTGATTATTCAAATGCTACTCATAGATGATAAGGTTTTTTTTAGTACACATATATGATAGGATGAACTATGGAATTCATCTCAACGTTTTTTTAGCCAGGTGGCCAGTTCATTGTTCGTCCCCCGAGAAGGTGAAGGTGAAGATATATTTCCTTGTTAATGATCTTGTCAAATATAGTAGGAGACTCTGAAGGAACAACAACAAGCATGGCCCATGGCTGTACCCCCCCTCCCCCCGCACGCATGCACGCACGCACACACGCACCCACTAGCTCACACACAAATGTGTATATATATATATCTGTTGAGTATCATTAACTAATAAGTCATTTCTGAACAAGAAACCTTACTTGTACTACAAAAAATATTCTCTCTATATACTCTTATAGTATCATTGAATAATGAGTAATTTTAAAACAAAGAAAACTTATTGATACCAATAGAGTGTACATATATAGTGATTTAGTATCCGTTAAGCGAAATTATCAGTCTTAATGATACCGATAATATATATATATATATATATATATATATATATATAAACCAATTTAATATTAGTTAAGCAAAATTATCACTTGTAATTCGAATTATTTAGGGGGACATTAATGTAGGAAGTATATATTTGTAATTAATCTATATTGATGGGGAATTTGTTTAGTTTCTCCTCCAAGAAATTCTAATGGATCTTAGAGTTTAATGATAAATCAAACTTATGTGGTAGAGTCTAGTTTAATCATCAATGTCATCAGCGTATTGCATTAGTGAATATCATACCCATTATACTTCTACCGAATTAATGCTCCTAAAAATATAGAAATTAAAGTAAATTTGATACTAAAATCAAGTAAGAAGTCAAAGTATCGATGTTCAAATCGTACCAACTCATTATCTTTGAATTTACAATCGCATGAATTTATTCTATTCCGAGCCTATAGCCATAATATTACTCGTCACAATCACAAATTTCTATAATAATTCTTGTCTCTTATCAATATCAATTTAATAATGATATGTTTTTTTGTAAAATTTAAGAAATGTAATTATAGGGAAATTCATATCATACTTTGAAGAATTATAAGACAAATCAACATCGAGATGTGTACCTTCTAATTTGCAGTGGAAGTCATTGATTTTACAAATTTAACATGATTTCACTCAAGTCCCTCTTTGAATCACTAAGAGACAATCTTTTTTCACAAACCACAAGTCTTATATGTGTGTTGATTAATTTTTCTAGGATTGCTAGTTTTTCTTTTTCTCTGTTTCTCACGTTTCCTCTCCACCCTTTTTACATTTCATGTTCTTTTCAAAATACCCCGCTAGGGGTCTTTAAGGAGAGGTTGAACAATTACATGTCCTGCCTTATCCATTTAAAAGAAATTATCCAAATTAATTAATTAATTTATAAGACATTCAAAAGATTGGGTAAGGTCGGTCCACATGGGCGACCCACGACTCAAAACATACATCTCCCACTTCGTTCATAGTGGACTAGACCCAAGTCAATATTACATCAACAAGACACACAATTCATACAACAAATAACTCGTGCAACCGGTGAGCATGGCGAGCTTACCATTGAGGTTTTACAAGTTCTACATAAGAATCCAATCACATGTGGAAAGAATTCAATACTATTTTAAGGATACTATTACTCACTCTACCCAAGACGTCATTTACTACTTCAGTAGTTACTTATTTGATCCTTCAACTTCTTAAAGAGGTGAACTAGACTTCATGTTTAACTTTTTACACATAATTACACTCGAGTGTAATATCCGACTAATAAATACAAGTTGATTTGTTCATTTAATCATCTTCCTTTTTAGTCGAATCTATCTATTTCATATCAACTGCTTTCCTAGACATGTACTACATTGCCGAATCGCTCATGGCTATTAGTAACACACTAAAGTAGCAACACCGATTGAAACATCAAGAAACAAAAAAAGGTCAAAAGGTATTCATCGAAAAGTCATTTTAACTATTTAGGGTCTCACATGATGAAGTAGCTGGAAACCATTCTTTCATTGACCCATTATTCGCTTGACACACATGGTATGAAACCCTTGCTACAATGTTTCCACCCTATATTGTGTATGTCTCATATTTGATTATCCAAGATTGTATAAACCTCAGTCTAAACACTTCAAGATGTTAAATCCTAGTTTCTCTTTTTTAGCAATCCTTAAACTCATTTTTTGAGAGAAACTTTTGTCTGGCTGATAAAAAAAGTCGTAATATGGTGATAAAAAAACTTATCTCTTTATGTTTCCTGACATAAGAGGCGATTGCTCGTTTGAGAAAGACAATCTTGCAACTTATTTGACACATATTATATCTTATTAATTATCACATGCATACTATATTTGAGCATAAATTCAACAGTTTTATATAGAAGAGAATATTCTAACAATCAAGTCATTTTACAATAATGAAATATCATAATACTCTACGAAAACCTAGATCCTTAAAGTGTTTTTCAAACAAGTCTCTAGATATGCCTTCGTAAGAGGATAAACTATCATTTCATAAAAAACGAATAGTCCCTCATCGGTAATGGAAATGAAAATAGGAGAATTTAAATAAATAAACGCTCCTATTAATTGTTAAAAGGGTTGAAAAGAGGGACCCCCCTCGCGCCGTCGTCGTCGTCGCTCGCTCGCTTCGGCTTCGGCTTCGGCAAATGATCGATCGAGAGATAATTTTTTGGACAAAATTTATTTTAGTTATTTATTTAATAAATTAAATGGCCAAAAATTATTTTTCAATTAATTAGTTGATAACAGAAATTAACCGAAATGTTTTCAACTTTTTAGTTAACCCGACCCGACTCGGATCCGCACGTGTGACCCGTTTGAAATTCTGTTATATTTAAAAAAAAATAAAAATTCCCGCCACTGTTTTGAAAGGTTGCAACTGTCAGGAACAGTCAATACCATTTGAAAGTTTGCAACCTTTCATTAATGGTCGTGTCAATTATGAAAGGGTCGCAACCTTTCAGAATATATTATTCTTACCTATAAATACCATTCAGTCTTCAGAATATTTACTAACGAATTTTCTGATCTTCCTTCTTCTTAAAAACATATATTTCTTCGTGTACTTTCCTGCTGTGGATTGATTCGCTGACAGTAGAGTTTTTGGTATCTATACTCTACTAACTAAGATCATTTTACCCTGGGAGGTTATATTCCAAATCAAACCTGAGATACTAGAGGGGAATAATTTCCCCAATATCAGTGGTCAATACTACTTCCAAAATACTTAGCTCATATGGTTAAAAACATAACTTCTTTGTTTGATTTGAGATAATTACTCAAAAGTTTAGCTTTAAATCTCTCTTGAAATCGATGCCCCTTTCTTGATCAAAACTCTTTTGGAGATCTCAGTTTCCTCTCTTTTTAAACGTAAAAATAATTAATCTTGGGAATACTTCGTTCCCGTATTATCTTTGGAGAAATGAACTTTACTCTTACTCTTTATTCTACTCAAATCTTAAGTGTTTAAACAAAGTCAAAATGCTTGTAAATGACTTCATAAAATATGGTTCATGATGAATTTTGGACGTGAATGACTCAAGCCAAGGTTTTCAATAACCATAGATATAACTTAATTAATAGGAACTCAAAACTTCGGTGATACTACTCATGTCAAGAATACTCAATTAATAGGGTTCATGTAGAATTATGATATGAACTGCTCTGTCACAACCCAAAACGATACCCTAAAGTTAGGGTACAATCTTCGATTGTAACCGGCGTCGTCAACTACTTGGAAGTCTAAGACAAGACCTTTCATATCATTCATTGAATATACATAGTGAAAAGTAGTGCTGAATTAAAACTTTTCACAACGCTTAATATAGTCTTCAAAATCTCTTTCATATAAAAGTAATAGGAAATACTAAGTCTCAAACTCATCATATTAAGACACAAGAATACTTGGGACACGACCCATACTTCAAAATGCGAATATAGAAATACTAAGTCTATTACAATACTTTGAATGAAAACATAAAAGACATATAGGCCCTCGAGTCAAGTGAGGACATACTTCAACTTCTCTTGAACGATCTTCCAAGTCCAAGTCTTCACTTCTCCAAGCTCATCACCTACCAAAAACGAAATAGATATATAAAAGCATTGAGTTAGTAAAACCACATGTACTAAGTATGACCTTATGCATAAAAATGAACTTTATTGGAAACATGCATATTTTCATTTAAAAATCATATTATAATCATAATAACATCATAAATCAATTTAGAAACACATAAGATACTTCTAGCATGTAATTTCCTCCCTTAAAGTAATCCTAAGATTCAGTTAAGTCACACAAAGAGAGACCTCCCATACACCCTCTCTAGATTTGCCTAAAAGACCCTTAAGATTACCTATACACTACATACATACTTACAAAGCAATCATAAATATCAAGGTAAGATTATTCTACCAAAGGTGAACTCTATGTCTCACTTGAGTGAGTTGTGAAGCGAACGCCCATACAATCCCTTACAGACACACACTTAAGAGATCCTATAGACTCACTTATATAGAATCATGCTCATATAATACATCAACACACATGTGATATGATATTCTCCTTCCAATGGCTATCAAAAGACCTACTTAAGTAAATCAAGTAGATAACGTCCATAGTGGCCTCTAAGAGATTACCTAAATAGTCCTTAAGACTACCTAAGGCTTAGATAATGTCCACAAAATCAACCAACTTAACTAACTAGATTCATCCTAAAGACTTGCAAAGATACGACATGAAGAGATCATCCCTTATGCCCTCTCCACAATTTAACTAAGGAATTCTTAAGTCACTTTAGATTAGGTACTCATTTATTTACATACTCCTTAAAAAAAGTCATTAGTTAATTAGTTCATTAAGTCTCATACATCACATAAAGGATATTCAAATAATGGTGTTGGACAAGACCTAGGAACTCCACATAACACCTTCAAACTTTATTGTGCAATGTCTAGATAGCGTCCCATACAACCACCTCAACTCCATTAACTCCTCAAATGCTAATAGGTATTTTATACGATGAAAATAGGCAAGAGCAAACAAAGACCATTATAGAAAGACATGGAATCCGGAGTTCTATCCTACTCCGATGAGGTTGTTCTACTCGCCAATGAACTTGGACACATCCATGTAGGAACATGGTTAAAGAATATGAGGGGTCTACTTTGTAATATAGTCTCACACTTAACTATTACTACTTTCCCTTACCATACTCACTCGGTGCTAGCCTTAGTTCTCATAGATCAATTCTCATTAAGGTTCATATAAATGTGTCCCATATCTTGTTCATGACCCAAATATATTCAACCAACCACAGCAAGGTCCACTTGGGCATATCTCACTATGCCATCAAGAAGCTCGTGATGACTTTCCTAAGGGTTAATATTATTCCATTCTAGCCAAAGAACCTTAAGTCCATCATTCCATTACATTGAAGGATACTATTATGGCTTACGCTTCAACAATCTAACCTAACCCATAAGTCAAGGTTCCACATAAATGACCTTCGTATCATCATGCAACATCTCACCTATACTCATTTATTCTAGACTAATACCCCTTTAGGTTCCTAAGTAAGGGCATCACATATTCACATAAGCATCAAGTAAGGGACCCAGGTCTACCTAAACAAGACACAATATATTTCCATCTAACACAAATGGCCTATATTATTTAGACTTTTAGGAATGACCCTTAACCTATTTAGTCATCCTAGTCATTATCTAAACATTATCAAACTAACCATTTTATATTCATCTAGCCAATTTAGGATCAACCATGTATCAAATCTAAGACTACACACTTAAAACATAGCCATAACATAACATTATTAACTAAATAATATGAATAGTCTAACACATACTTTTACATATAGGTAGATATGATCACACATCAAAAAATCATTACACACGTAGACATATAAGTTCAAGTAGTTTCCAATAAGGCCATGCTCATCATATTGCATAAAATAACGTCGACAAGGCCACACCAATTGTAAGTAAAACACATAACACCGCCACCATAAGTGGACCATATCAATCACAATAGAATCAAAGTATAAGTAGTATCAAATTAAAGAAAATGGGGCGGTATACCTTCATCCCCTCATCCAAACTTCAATTCAATGACAAATCAACCAATTCAACATCACAAGGCCCTTACCCATGGCCATGAAACAATAATTAAAATCAATAACCATAAAAATCAAAGAATCTACATCTATTAAATGTAGGTTTTAAAATCTAAGATCAATTATATATGAATTGATTACAATTCTTATATCATTAGAAAGTCCATAAGAAACTCAATAACAATCCAACAATATTAGCTTAATATCAAGTAACTCAATGAGTAGTCAAAACTAGGGTTCATAGGTAATTTAGATTGAAATCATAAATACAATATTATTAGATCATAATTCAATGTTTAGAAATCATTTATGCAAGAAACTATGGGAGAATCATGAAATTGGACAATTTACTTTAGAAAACTTTGAAAAACATCTTAAGAGTTGGGCTCCTTGATGAAACGAGTTTCAAGGATCAAAAAAAATACCTCAAGGATGATAATTCTTCAATTTTATGAATAATTTTGACAAAAGAACCCCTCACCAATCTGCCTCTTCAAGTTGGACTTCGATGGAGTCTTTGGGATTTTTCTAAAAGTTTTGACTATATGATTTTGAAGAATGAGATATTCCATGTGATTATCCTTTATATACTTAATTAAAATACCAAAATAACCCTTAAATAACAGTCCATGACTTATTTTAGAAGTGGTATTAATTTACAATTCACCCCTTGACTTGGCAGCAGACCTGCCTAGAAGAACAGGTCGCGCGATGACTTGCCCTTGACGGGGTGTCACCACCTCGACGGGCCGTCACGGGCCTTTGTCGATGGAAACAGTTGCTGAAAAATATTCCATTATTCACACAAGGATAAGTACCACATGAAGATACCCTTTGACGGAGCATCACACCCATGACAGGCCGTTGATTGCTCTGTCGCCTGGGACAACCTGCACACAGATCTTTGGTCCTTCCTCAAGAACCCTTTGATGGTCCTTGGGAATAATTTCCCGTACATTTCCTACCCAAATATGATCTTCTATATGTTTAACACTTCTTACATGAATTTTATCCAAAAAGAATACATAAAATTCGACGAAACTTGCCTAAACGTACAATGTCGACTCAAGGTATATCTTTCGAACGCCATAGACGTTCTTGGTCGTTTGACCTATACACTTCACGGAAATTTAACCACTGCCTATACATGCGATTATTAATTCTATTAAGAACCTTAAAACACCATGAAACACACATAAACATATATAATCACACATGAGGCGCATAGGTGACATAGTCGTTGAACGTCTTGGTCGTCCCTTGACTTTGACTTCCAACACACCTAATACTTTAGCTACTTCCTATATACCATATATTTGAAATATTTAGGACCTTATAACATCAATACCGACATGCTAGGCACTAGTTAACCTAGGTCATTTGAGGGTCTTACAATCTCCCCCACTTGGACAACATTCGTCCTCGAATGACACTTGCCACTCTCCGAACACCTCCAAGATTAGAGACACATCTAGCAGATAATAACCATGACATACAACACATAATAAAAAAACATCCATTTCACATAGTCAAGAGATTCACAACACAACAAGAAACTAGAAACAATTCTATAACTCATTATGCTACTAAAACACACATTCTTCATTCCAAAAAGTAAAAACTCATTTTATACTCAATACCCTACTCATACACATTAGTTCTAACCACATTAATATATTTTTAGGACAACGAATCAATTAGTCATTTTCTCAAAAAAATTGCAGCATGCAGTTTTAATGCAACAGTGAATTTAAGCCATTTTAAAGCAACTTCTCAAAAGTTCTTATTTTAGACAATTCATGATATAGACATGCTAATATGCAAAGTGACATCATATATATGCAAAGTAACATCATATAAACACATATTACAACATAATTATAACTTTATAAAACACATAATGCAAGAAGTTAATGAAATTCAATTTCAACCAAACTCCTAAACATCACGCACAACCAACAAACTCAAGGACTTCTATCCTATCTACAAACCATACTTCCCCACTTAGAAGGAACTCATATCTTATCAAAGAAAGAGAATTTACCAACATTATCATCACTCTCCTTCTCATACGTCTTCTCCACTATAGAACGGAGTGAATATAAATGCCTCTTCATTGAATCATCATCCTTTGGAACACTAGGAGCAACTTGTTTGCCCTCTTTACCTATATAAGCAATCATAGGAAAATATCTCACTTTTTCCCCATCTTTAACACAACCAAAGCGACTCCCGATACCCAATAGACACTCTCCATAATGTTTCTTTCCACAATTTACACAAGTAGGCCTGTCATCCTTGGAACCACCTCCTTTCTCAACCTTGAACTTAGCTCTCCTAAATTCTCCATGGGATTGAACCTTCTTCTTAAATCTAGTTTGATCTTGACCACTAGCACCGCTCCTTTTCAAGCTTATAACCATCCTCCTAAGCTTAGAATCTTTAATTGATTGTGCATACACCATGAGTCTAGCTAGGGTCATATCATCGCAACATAGCGGTACAACATTCTTCTACCACTATGTCGGCTACCCCCGTCACAAAACGACTCATTTTATCTCTTGGATTGGATACAAGATAAGGGGCATACCTTGAAAAAGTTGATAATTTAAAAGAGTACTCCTCAACACTCATATTCCCTTGCTTGAGATTAATAAACTCCTCCTCCTTAATTTCTCTCCTCTCTCAGGATAAGTACATACCAAGAAAAGCTTCCTTAAATTCTTCCCATTCAATAGGAACCGATCCTTTCGGCCTATTATCCTTTCATTGAGTGTACCAAATTTGAGAAACATCCCTCAATTGGTATGGAGCCAACTCCTCCTTCTCCCTAGATGTAACCCCCATAGCACTCAAAACTTTGTACACTCCATCAAGAAACTCTTGAGGATCCTCATTTACCTTAAAGCCAAGAAAGAAAGGAGGATTCATCCTTACAAAATCTCTCAAACTAGATGTCATAGTGCTCTCCATAACCCTAGGCATCATATTCAAATTAGCTTGCATAGTCGTGAATCGGGCTATAGCAATCAAAGCCTCTCTAATCTCCTTATTAGACATTTCTGAAACCTCAATACCTCCTTCCACATTAGGAATAAGATCACCTTGGGGAGGCACTTGGGCATTTTGAGCACCTTGAACTCCTTGGCACCTTGAGGAACTTGTTCAACTTGCTCAACTTGAGGGGGAACTTCCTCATTCACCCTCTCCTCTTCCAACCTTACAACGGCCATCCTTCTAGTATTCATCTCCTAGAAAACAGAAGGATAATCATAACATTTACTCTACAACACGACATAGGAGTAGAAAAGAATGGAAACACTATCGTCTTATAGGCTCTTGCGCATAGATGTGTCGCAACTCACACCAATGGTCAAGACTCTACTAGACGTGACTTAATGAGACTTATTGATTCCTAATACTACTTTCACCATCCTATGCTCTGATACTAATCTTGTCACAACCCATACCGTATCCTAGAATTTAGGGTATAATCTTGTATTTTAACCGGCGTCGTCGACCTCTCTTAGGTCTAATACAATCCCTTTAATATCATTCATTGCATATACATAGTGAAAAGTAGTGTGAAATTGAATTTTTTCACAAAAAATAATATAGTCTTCAAAATCTCCTTCATATAAAAGTCATAGGAAATACTAAGTCTCAGTCTCATTATCTTAAGACACAAGAATACTTGGGACACGACCCATACTTGAAAATACGAATATAGAAATACTTAGTGTATTACAATACTTTGAATGAAAACATAAAAGACATATAGGCCCTCGAGTCAAGTGAGGACATACTTCAACTTGTTTCGAAGAATCTTCTAAGTCCAAGTATTCACTTCTCCAAGCTCCTCACCTACCAATAACTATATAGATAGATAAAATCATAGAGTTAGTACAACCACATGTACTAAATATAGCCATATGCATAAAAATCATGCAAATGGACTTTATTGGAAATATGCATCTTCTCATTTAAAAATCATATTATAATCTTAATAACATCATAAATCAATTTAGAAATACGTAAGATACTTCTAGCATGTAATTTCCTCACTTAAAATCATCCTAAGATTCACTTTAAGTCATACAAAGAGAGACCGCCCATACACCCTCTCTAGATGTGCCTAATCGACCCTTAAGATTACCTATAATGAGTCACATACATACTTACAAAGCAATCATATACATCAAGGTAAGATTCTTCTACCAAAGGTGAACTCTAAGTCTCACTTGACTGAGTTATGAAGAGACGACCCATACAATCCTAACACACACACTTAAGAGATCCTATAGACTCTCTAAGATAGAATCATTCTCACATAATACATCAACACACAGGTGATATGACATTCTCCTTCCTAAGGCTATCAAAAGACCTACTTAAGTAAATCAAGAAGATAACGTCCATAGTGACATCTTTGAGATTACCTAAATAGTCCTTACGACTACCTAAGGCTTATATCATGTCCACAAAATCAAACAACTTCCCTAACTGCAGTCATCCTAAAGACTTCCAAAGATAACACATGAAGAGATCATCCCTTATGCCCTCTCCACACTTTAGCTAAGGAATCCATAAGTCATTTTAGATTAAATACTCATTTATTACTCCTTAACATAAGTCATTAGTTAATTAAGACTCATATATCACATAGAGGAAATTAAAATAATGGTGTTCGACAAGACCTAGGAACTCCATATACCACCTTCAAAGTCTATTGTGCAATGTCTAGATAGTGTCCCATACCACTACCTAAACTCCATAAACCCCTAAAAGTGTTATAGTTATTCCATATGAGGAGAATAGGAAATCACCGACATAGAACATGAATAGAAAGACATGTAATTCGTAGTTCTATCCTACTTCGATGAGGTTGTTCTACTTGCCAATGGCAAACTTGGACACATCCCATGTAGGCACATGGTTAAGGAATATGAAGGGCATACTTTGTAATCTAGTCTCATATTTCACTAGAACTACTTTGCCTTACCATCACTCGGTTCTAGCCTTAGTTCACATAGATCAATTCTCATTAAGGTTCATATAAATGGGTCCCATATCTAGTTCATGACCCAATTATATTCAACCAACCAAAGCAAGGTCCACTAGGGGCATATCTCACTATGCCGACAAGAAGCTCATGATGAATTTCCTAAGGGTTAGTATGGTTCCATTCCAGCCAACTAACCTTAGGTGCATAATTCCTTTACTTTGAAGGATACCATTACGGCTTACGCTTCAACAATCTTAACCTTACCCTTAAGTCAAGGTTCCACATAAATGACCTTTGTATCATCATGATAGTTCTCACATATATTGATTTATTTTATACTAAGACACCTTTAGGTTACTAAGTCAAGACATCATATATTCACATAAGCATCAAATAAGGGAACACAATCTACCTAAAAAAGAAACAACATACTTCCATTTAACACAAATTACCTATCTTTCTTTAGACTCTTAGGAATGACCCTTAACCTTATTTAGTCATCCTATTCATTACCAAAACATTATCAACCTAACCATTTTAGAATCATCTAGCCAATTTAGGATAAACCATGAATCAACACTAAGACTACACACTTAACACATAGCCATAACATAACAATTTTAACTAAATAGTATACATAGTCTAACACATACTTTCACGTATAGGTAGATATGATCATACATCATAAAATCAACTACACAAATAGCCATATAAGTTCAAGTAGTTGCTAATAAGGCCATTCTCATCATATTGCATAAAATAACCCCGACAAGGCCAAGTCAATTGCAAGTAAAACATATAACACCACCACCATAAATGGATCATACCTTTCACAATAGAATCGAAGTATAATTAGTATCAAATTAAGGAAAATGGGGCATCATACCTTCATCTCCTCATCCAAACTTCAATTCAATGCCAAATCAACCAATTCAAAATCACAAGGCCCTTACCCATGGCCATGAAATAATAATTCAATGCAATAACCATAAAACTCAATGAATTTACATCTATTCAATCTATGTTTTACAATATAAGATCAATTAGATATCAAATTATTACAATTCTTATATCATTAGAAAGCCCATAAGAAACTACATAACATTTCAACAATGTTAGCTTAATATCAAGTAAGTCAATAAGTAGTCAAAACTAGGGTTCATAAATTTACATAGGTTCATAGGTAATTTAGATTGAAATCATCACTACAATATCAATTAGATTATAATTCAATGTTTAGAAATCATTTACTCAAGAACCCTTGGTAGAATCATGAAATTGGACAATTCACTTTACAAAACTTCCAAAAACATCTTGAGAGTTGGGCTCCTTGATAAAACGAGTTTCAAGGATCAAAAGCCATACCTCAAGGATTATATTTCGACACAAAAACCCCTCACCAAGCTTCCTCATCAAGTTGGACTTCAATGGAGTCTTTGGGATGTTTTAAAGAGTTTTGTGTTTATGATTGTGAAGAATGACGTCTTCCATGTGATTACCCTTTATATACTTAATTAAAATGCCCAATTAACCCTTAAATAACCATACATGACTTATTTTATAAGTTAGGAGAATTTACAATTCACCTCTTCACTTGGCAGCAGACTTGCGCAGGAGAACAGGTTGCGCGATGATTTGTCCTTGACGGGGCGTCACCACCAGGACTGGCCGTCACAGGCCTCCGTCGGTGGCAACATTGGCTGTCCAACAAAGGGACCCTTTGATGGGGCGTCACAGCCACAACAGGCCGTTGACTGTTTTGTCTCCAGGGTCTGCCTGAGAAAGCCTGCACACTGACTTTGGGTCCTTCCTCAAGGATCCTTTTTGTGTTCCTTGGGGATAATTTTCCAGACTTTTCCAACCCAAATATGACCATCAATATGTTTAACACTTGTAACATGAATTTTATCCAAAACAAACACGTAAAACTCAAAGAAACTCGCCTAATTGTACAAGGTCGACTAAAGGCATATCTTTCGAATGCCATGGACGTTCTTGGTCGTTTACCTCCAAACTTCACAAAACTTTAACCACTGACTCTACATGATATATTAACTCTATTAATAGCCTTAAAACACAATGAAACACACATAAACACATATAATCACATATGAGGCACCTAGGTGACTTAGTGATCGAACATCTTGGTCGTCCCTTGACGTTTGACTTCCAAGACACCTAATACTTTAGTACTGCCTCTCTACCATATATTAGACATAATTAGTAACTTAGAACATCAATGCTCTATTTAATCTAGGTCATCTTCGGGGCTTACATACTCAACTCATAGACTCGAAGATAGTTCTGATTTCAAGAATGTTTGACCTATGTGTTTCTTCAGAATTTTGAGCATGAAAAATTCACATTAAGGTCTTAATGGGTAACATTTAATAGTCCCATGATTATAATAATTATCTCAAAAGGGATTAGAAACTCAATATTTAACACTTAGAACTTGAAGATACAACTACTCTTAATGATACTCAATTTACAGAGATCATGCAAAATGTATGGGCATGAACGGCTCAACTGAAAGGTCTAGATAAGGAACCCATGTATAAATATATCCTTATTCTCTTACTTCCACAAAAATTAATCCAAATCAATTGCTAATTCCGAAGGAATTACAATTGAACTCAAAGGCTTTTTTGAACTCTACTCTTAACTCTCCATTGAATGTGAATTACGAATTCAAGAGTTCTGGATCGTGTCATGGAGGATATCATGGTAACAAGGAATACTCATGAATATATTCTCTTCATCCTCATACTCACTTGCTCGAGTCTTGAAGCGAGTTATTAGAAATCGTAGAAGGTTCCTCAAATGGACTTTCTAAGAATGTTCACAAGAATTCTTAAAATTTAACTCTCAATTGTAACCTAAATTTGAATCACGCATTCAATTTTATGATCAATCTAGTAATGATTTTTGGTTTTTAGAAAAATCTTAGAGTATTTAGAATCGAAAAAGAGTAATGGTACCCTTCGTAAAAACTCAAACGGAGAAATCGATTGCAAACTGGACCAGATAGGCGACCCTGGGTCAATGTGTGGCATGGGGAACCAGACCATAAAGTTCAGTTCATACTCTGAAGAAATCTAGGTGGCGCAACGCACCATGCCTCAACCCAAAAGACTCGACGACATTCTTTGCTCATTTGCTCACCCTAATTTACCTAGAATCGAACGGTTTCCTCCCCAATCACTTGGATTGATTACTTAACATAATTACACTCAAATCTAATAAAAAATAAATCACTAAATTTTATCTCGAGAATTCTTCAAAACCCCAAAACAACAAGATTTAGAATGAACAACAAGAACACCTATCAAGAACTTATAAAAGCTCTGATCTTTCAACTTCAAAAATGAAAATTTTGTTTAAAATAACAAGATGGGTGTGTCATTGAACTAAACCAACACTATATAAACTGACATACCTTATAAGAGTTAAACCCATGGCAATAATCAGCATCAAGACGCAAGAATCTGGACGAACACTTGATCCTCTCCTCTTTTCTCCTCTTTTCTCTTCTTGAACTCTAAATTAAAAACTCTAGGTGCATATTAGGATTATAAAACTAAATCTAATAAGATGAGAACCCTATTTTATTACTAAAAACGAATTAAATTTGATGGGTAAGGAAAAGACCAAAATACCTCTCATTATTTTTGGATACCTCTCCTTAACTAGACAACCTAACTTCGAAAGGCCAAATCTAACCCATCCATACTCAAAACATAGGACGCCTACATCATAGATATTTCCTAAGTATCTTGTAGGACGCCTACTTCATTTTTGTTATTTTCAATTTAGTTTTTTTAGAACTCAAGGTGCTGCATCTACTGACCTGAACTTAATATTAAAGAAATTTTCAATTCTTTCACAAAAACTGACTCATTACGAAGGATGGTTCAAATCTTAGTTCAAACCTTTTTGGGGTGTTACATTTTCTCCTCCTTGGGGTCATTTGTCCCCGAATGACGGCTGTACTTGGTACAGAATGGAGTTACTCTTACCAAGGTCCGAGTCTAATGGTACACTTTCACTATATTAAATCTTATCCCAAATAGGGATTCTCATCCCAAGACTATTACTCTTTACCACCATATTCAAACTTATTACTCTAAAAGATCCATTAACTCCTACCAATTAACTCCTTAGGATCCAACTAATGACTCCCATTTAACTATTTCTCATTGTAAAACCTCATCCTCCTCTTCTTACACACTTAGAACCTTAGTTGGAATTATTAAATTATCACTATCATGATAAGAGAATCAACCTCCTCTTTCTAACATCACTCAATAACAAGAATGACCTCTAAAAAGATATCCCCCAAACTCTTTGAAACTCATTATTATCTTACTCTCAAACACTTGACTTGATTCTCATCTTTTCAGTTCTTCCTTAGGTCTAAAGCTAACACTTGAAAGCTATGGACCTATTCCATCATCTCTAAACTGGTCTACATCCTCTTTTACTCTAACACCTGAGAGAAGTTTATCTCATGACTACCGAACTCCAATAGGTAGGGACTAAGAACTCTTTATAAGGTGTTTCACTTAACCTTTTCTGATTACATACCCTCTCGGTGCACCTCTTAATGCTGTTGTTACTCTTGTGAATTAGCCACACTTCACTTCTCTAATATAAAGGTTAGGGTCTGTCACTTGTACTACACATCTTTCATTGCAACTAATATTTCAATTCCTCACCTGCTCTACGTCAGCCTACAAGATATAATCCGAAGAAAGACATTATCACCCTCATGTTGCCATTTTTCAATCATGTCACTCATCTCAAATACAAACATTATGTTCATTAATAAACCAAAAAATCAATATGATTGCTCGTCTATTGCACTATACTTCATTACTTGATCAGTTCTATAGCGTTTTGAATATTATGGGCTCTCCCTCACAATATAAGCCTAGCTTTGATCTATCACTTCATAAATACTTTTCTCTCTTATTCAACACATGAATTTTGTCTCCTCTAATACGATGACACATGAACCTCAACTCTATTTTGATTAACAAATATATTCTGTATATCATCTTGACTAGCAACTCTTACTCTACCCACAAAGAACAATTCCTCATCAATAACTATCTCCCTTCCTAGGATTACTAAAGCTCTGCATATTTTCCTCTAACTCTGGGCACTTTCACTACTATTTCTTATGATCTCGTAACTTATGCAACCTTTTCGGATGAAAATACTACCCAAGCTATAATATACCTTTTCATAAGGATCTCAGCCGAAACAAGACTTAAGGAAAATACTGCAACTTGCTTTTAACTTACATGTACTATTCGTAAGATTATGAGTTCTACACTCTAAAACTGAACACTTAACTTACTCTTGGGTTTCTCTCATGACCCTCTAGAGTCTCATGACTTTTTCAAGACTCTTTCTAAGAACAACTCATTGAATAAGGACTTGTCTTTTCAATTCAACAGCCTCTAGTATGACGGATATTCAAATGAATTAATTAGAGAACACACAAGTTAAAATAAATCAGTATGACATAACTCTCTTGCACGAGTAAGCATAAAAGAGGGGAAACTTTTCCTGAATGTCTCTACTTCATTATTTATAGAAGTCTTGACCTCAAAACCATAAATAAGATCCTTTGCACGAATTCATAGACATATTAGGAAACTTGAAATTTGTTCTTTGATACCAAGTTTGCACGACCTAAGCCTATACCTTAGACGTGGCCGGCACTCGAGAACCATTAGTGTTAGGACGCTCAAATTGAAGTAAGATGAACTAGAGCATCACATGAGTTTTATGAGATAATTACTTGTTAAAATAATGAAATACAACCTTTGAAGTAAGTTTTTATATATTTTTGAAGTTAAACTCCATAGGACGACCAATACGTTCGAAAACTAGTCTTTTAGTGTGCTAGTGTGTCTTTGATTGTTGTATATGATAGGGCGTGTTGTTTGGAGATAAAATAAGTGGATCTGACCCTAGTGTACTAATAATCGTTCTTAGGCTCAACAGGTGTGGGTAAGAATCCCCGAGAACCACCCTAAAGGTCCTTGAGGAGGACCCAAACGATTGGACAAGAGGATGCCTTGGCAGCTGATGGAGATTACCTCGAGGGAATGGATACGTGTCGTGGACCTGTTCCCCCCAAGGAAAAATTCTTCCTCCGGGTGTCAGACTCCTTTATCCCACCTTCCTAGTTTTTTAAGTCATGGAATACCTCCGTGACGCGAAGTTGTTCCCTAATGAAAATTCCAAAAATGATAGTTAAGTTTGACTTATTAAAAAAATGTCCAATTAATTTAGAGGTGTTTAGGGCTTTTAGGGGGGTCGGTTAGAAATGGTTTTAAAGTCATCTCTCCCAATTCCCATATAAAAACATGATTACCCAACGAGATATCAAATATCCAAAACCTTCTTATCTTCAAAAATTTTCTATGTAGCAGCCCTAAAAATGGATAAGATAAGAAATGCTTAATGTGTCGAGAATGTCTATGATTAGACCAGTGTTAACACAGACTGATGCGTGTAGAACCAGACCTCAGAACCCTTGCTACATCCAAGCCAACTAACTTGGGGAGTTATCTGAGCTTGAAAGGTTGGGTCCAACCATGCAGGGCTCTCGAATACGAAGATTTACTTGAAAGAGTCTTTACCGGACTTAAAAAGAGGAAATCTTTGGTTTGAAGGGTCTAGGGTAAAATGGTCTTTTTCCTGACTAAGGGCATTACTGTAATTACCATAAATATTTAATTAATAATCTAATTAATAAAGTGAAAGGGCAAATTTGGGAGAAGGAGCCAAAAATAGGCTCATGAAGTGAAGTCTTGCTCCACCTGGGTTCAAACCTAGGTAGAAGCAATGAACTAAAGTGATTTTTATTTATTCTATTGAATTAATGTAATTAAATAATAATTCTTATTCATTAGCTGATTTAAAATAAAACAGAAATAAGATTTTTATTAAAAATTGACTAAGTCCTTAAATTAGACTCCTAAGCCTCTTACAACTCCCACTCTCGCATGTTGATCAATCCACTCTCATACTCAATCTCTCTTATTCTTTCTCACATATTTTCTCTGCCAAAATAAGATACAAAATCAGAAAAAATAAACCAAGTTCTCCACACTTGAAAAACTAACACGAAACCACAAGAAAACAAACGTTAATCGCACACTAGGCTAAGGGAGGATCTCATTCGAGTGGAGTTGATATTGAGAAGGGTTAGACGTGTTCTTGGGTGAAGTTTTTGGCAGAAAGTCACAAGTTTAACGTCAAAAAGGTATCGATTTTCTTATATCTTGGTCCCTATCCCAAGAGGCCCCTTATGGTTCATATTATTCATCTGAAAACTAGGATTGTTTCCCCTTTTGCATGCCCCTGTAACAAGCTCCCAATGAATCGTAGGTTTGATATGATTGCTGGTAGATTTAGGTATATTCTATGTTTTCATGATGAATATGATTATGTTTGTGTAGTTGAAATCATATGAAATACAACCATGTATTTGAAAGTATGTGCAAGTGTATGCGTGTGCAAATATGTAACAATGAATGAGGTTTTCGGACTAAGGCTTCAATTTGATAATGTTTTGGTTGTAATTTTACGTGCATAAACCTATTTAAATCGTAATGTTCATTAAAATGGAAGTGTGACTGATTTGAGTATCAATATTTTGGCTAAACGAATCTATGAAAATGCACCGTAAAAGTTGTTAAATAATCTATGAATTCCCTAAGATTTCAAGTGAAAATGTTGGTGAAAATAAGCTTAAAAAATGACTACATTTCAAGCAAACTTACAAGTTTAGTTTAGGCTAAATGTAGAGGAATAAATCTGAAAATTTAATTGAGTATAAAGGGATGAGGCCACCAGGATTCGAACCTGTTACCTCACTCGTGTAATGCCTTGAAATCGCCAGAAAAGAAACGGGGTCAGCGAGAATCGATATGGGTTATGCTGGCTGAAAATGTAGAGTACAAAAATTAATAAAATAAAATGAGAGGCATGGGAATCGAACCCACGACCTCCAGGAAGCGAGTGAAGTAAAGGAAAAATAAAATAAAGGTAATGTGAGGCATGGGAATCGAACCCACGAACTCAAGGCTGTGAAGGAGAGTAAAGGAGAATGGGAAAATAAGAAAGAAAATAAAGTGAGGCTGTGGGGGCTCGATCCCACAACCTCACTGCCAACACAGAGATAGTCAACATTTAAATGAAATTAAACTAAGGAGACTGTGGGAGGTTCAACCCACAACCTCTAAGTCCCAAACGAATAAAAGAAAAATAAAGAGCGCTTGTGGGGGTTTGATCCCACAACCTCCTGGTTAATGCAAAATAGACAACAAAAAAAATAGCAAAATAAAAGGGGACTGTGGGGTTTCGCACCCACAACCTACGGCCAAGGGAGAGAGTTTTTAAAGAGAAAGAACTAAAAGAAATGTTGATGTTGGGGCTCGATCGAGGGTCCCAATGTCATGAGGACTAAAAATATAATCAAGGAAAAATGTAAGTGTTGTCCAAGGGATTCGAACTTGGGTTCCATTGCCCAAATTTCCGTATTGATACATAAGTCATATGCGAATAAATGTTCAAGAATAATGCCACCTACTTAGATCGAAATCGAGATCTTGGCATACATACAAGATACATAATTCTGGTACTACACAATCTTAGGAAGATATGAGTTACTTAATAAACTATGAATGAAGACTCATGGCTTGTATAGACCCATAAAGTCTAGCATACGTTTAGAAAAAAGTGAACCTAAGATGTATGTAATGAAATGAAGTGACCCTAAAAGGGTTAAGTTAGAGTGTAAAACACACTAAATGGCCAAGTGCATTGGCATACGATGAAATGATTACTATGTAATGAAATGATGAAACCCTAGAATGGGAAAGTAAGAGTGTGAAACACACAAATGGCCAAGTGCATTGGCATATGAGGAAATGAACATTCATGTAAAATGGGGTCAGTAATTATGAAGAGCAATTGTGCTAATGTTAATGAATGTGGTGACAACATGATATTAGGCTACTGTAAAATATGAGAACAATCTCAAATGAGCCTAAGTAAATGCCTACCAAAACGTACTAACCTATGAGAGTGTAAAGTAAATGAAGAGATCAATCTCTATGAAAACTCTAATGAAAGTTTTGATATTAACACACTTAATACTAATGATGAGATGATAAATCATCTATTGAGATATGATGTCATCATATTAGAAGCCACTTTCCATGACATATGATTTGAATGTAATGGAACTTTATACTGAGCAACGATAGAGTAGCTATGAGCGGTGATGCCTTCTTTCGGTAAGGGCAGAGGTTCACGTAACTCTTATGGGATGAGATTGTTCGGCTTTCCGGGTATGGGTTTCCTTTATAGCCTTGAACCTATACTACAAATATAGGGATTTGGCGGGGTTGAATTCCCATGTACGCTAGCATGTTTTGGGTCACTTTGTCCGGTGATTCCACCTCTTTTCGGTGTGGGGGAGACACTGGATTTCATGATGCTCACATGATCTATGTTGGTTAAAGTTAAAGTTTCCAATGAATGAATGAGGTCAACCTCAAATGATACACATAATGAAATGAATGATACCGAAGGTATTAGGATAGGATAATCAAGAGGTCATCTAGAATTAAGTAATGATACTAGGTCATTCTTGATCATTGCATGACGAACCAGATGAAAGTCTTAAACTACGTCCTAGTTATAGCTGGTTTTCGCACTACCTTATGAATAAAGTGAAATGAAGTACGTAACAATAAACAAAGACGAAACTGTGTTTGCTAAAGAAGTCTCCTAGGTCGAGTTGCCATATATTGAGACCTCATTCTAGGAAGTCTTGATGTCAAGTCTATGATTCCAAGGTCTCATCGCATATGAATGAATGAAATGAAAAATGTTATGTGCTATATTCAATATGTTATGTGCTATGTGCAAGATGTTATGTGTTGTTTGCAATATGATAAGTATGATGATGCATGTTACTCTCATGGAATGATTTTCCTAATCCAAATGAGAAAAGTTCACTCACTTTCTAAATCCAAATTTGGAAAGCTCACTAACTTTCCTAATCCCAATTTGGCAAGTCCACTTACTTGACTTTAAATAATCATGTTGTTAGGAAAGATCAATTCTTACTCATTCATGTCCTTGGTGCGTGCTTTTATACACCCATACTTAGTACAAGTATGTACTAACCCTATAAAACTCTACAATTTTAGGTACAGGCACAGGTGAACGCTAGAGCTAAAGGTTGACTATGAAACTATCTGGACGTGGAACATTCATTTGGACTTGGTAGGCCCTCATGCCTTCGAGGATCCTTGTCCATTATATTCTAGATTAGTCATAGGATTGAGCTAGAGGAGTATGTTCCACTAGCATTTCTTTCCGCTTTTGTTCAGACATTGTATTGGTGCCATTTTGGCAAGTATACATTTAATGCTACATTAAAATATTTCTTTCACTTGATGATCTTAATGTTAGATGGTTGATGGTGAAAAATTATGAACCTAATATAATTATTAGTATGTATGTTAAGAAACAATAAGTTTCAAATTTTCTGCTAAAATTAACCTAGACGAAGTAAGAATGATGTAAGTAGGCTTGTCTGCGACCTCTGAGAGGTCAATCATGCCGATCTCGTCTAGGGTTTATACTCCGGTCGGGACAATGTTGGTATTAGAGCACTAGGTTAAATTCCGAGGATAATAAGTTCAAATCAACCACATTAAGTAGTTTGTAAGTCATGGTAGTGAAGTGCACCACTATCCTGAATTAGAGAATGCATGATGGGTATATCCTTCTGTTATGAGCATGTCTAACATCAATTCTTATTGTTTTCAGAGAATGAATAATAGGAGGAACGTTGGTCAAAGGAGAAGAGGTGCAGCTGCTGGGGGCAATCAGGTTCCACCCCAGGCTCCAACTGAAGAAGTGGATATGCCGGTTAACCAAGCTGGGTTGAGTGATGTAGAGGTGCGGGCATCTCTGGTGCAGATGGCACAGGCCACCACTATGCAGGACCAAGATATGAATGCCCTGGTCAACCGGTAGGATGTTCAGAGGGAGAACCCACCGGTTCGTATCATGGCTAACAGGTAGAGAGATTTCACGAGGATGAATCCTCCTATTTTCACACGATCTAAGACTTCAGAGGACCCCCAAGAGTTTATGGATTAGGTGCATAAGATTTTGGTGGCTATGGGGGCCATAGATATTGAGAAGGCTGACCTGGTTTCCTATCAGCTCAAGGATGTTGCACAGACTTGGTGCTAGATGTGGCAGGATAGCCGAGCTTAGGGTGGAGTTGCGATCACTTCGAAGTTATTTAAGACATCCTTCCCGAAGAGACTCTTTCCCATGGGGATGAGGGAGGCAAAGTTTGAGAAGTTTATCAACCTTAAGTAGGGATCAACAACAGTCAGGGAGTATTTCGTGAAGTTTGTTAAACTATCAAGGGATGCTACGTCCTTGTATCTAACAACAGGGATGAGATGAGTAGGTTCCACACAGGAATCAATGGAGATCTGGAGGAGGTGTGAATGCTCCATGATAACATGGACCTCTCCAGGTTGATGGTGCGTATCCAGCAGGTAGTGGACAACCACAAAAAGAGGGGAATTCATGACACTAGAAGGCATAAGCCTCAAGATCAGGCAGGACCCACCCATGGAGGCCAGAGAACCAATTTTATTGTCCGTGAATAGCCCAGGTTTAAGAAGGGGCAGTAGAGTTCTTGGAACTCTAATTCTAAGAGGAGTACAACACCTAGAGGAGGCAGACTTGAGCCCAATAAGGGCAATAGAGGTGAGATGCAGCGACCCAAATGAACTGTGCCAAGTGTGGTCGTGCTCAAAGTGGAGAGTGCAGACAGGGCACTAATGCCTGCTTTGGGTGCGGTAAAAGTGGGCACATGGTAAGAGACTAACCATAGAAAAGAGGTCAGTCAAGAGGTTATGCTCAGCCTAGGCCTAATTCACAGGGTGCAGCAGCAGCCGAGCCTCTTAAGAGGAACATATTCTATGCCTTTGAAGGTCAAGGAGGAGCCGGAGAAGTCCGCTGATGTGGTCACAGGTATGTTGCAAGTATTGTCAACTTCTGTTCATTCTTTACTTGATCTAGGATTTACGCTTTCCTTTGTAACTCCTTTTCTTGATATCACTTTTGAGATATTGGTTGAAGTTCTGCATGATCCTATAGTGGTTAGTACACCTTTAGGAGAAAATGTAAGAAGTGATAGAGTATACAAGGATTGGCCAATAGTTGTAAGTGGGAATACTATGTGTGCAGACTTGGTTGAGTTACCCATGCATGATTCTGATGTTATTCTTGGCATGGACTGGCTTCACAATTGTCATGCTTTTTTGGATTGTCGTAGTAGA
Organism: Solanum lycopersicum; assembly: GCF_036512215.1. NCBI lineage: Eukaryota > Viridiplantae > Streptophyta > Magnoliopsida > Solanales > Solanaceae > Solanum > Solanum lycopersicum. The sequence continues at coordinate 17,328,231 of NC_090810.1, forward strand.
GTGGTGAGATTTTGTTTCCCTAATGAAAAGGAGCTAGTTTGGGAGGGGTACAACTCGAGTCATCCTAATCCCTTGATTTTGAACCTTAAGGCCAATAAAATGATGTCCAAGGGGTAATTATGTCATATTAGGAGTTTTAATGATATAGATCATGGCATTCCTTCCATAGACTCAGTGCCCGTTTTGAATGAGTTTCTAGACTTATTTCTGATGATTTGCCTGGAGTCCCTCATCCTCGAGATATTGACATTGCTATCGACTTAGAACCCGATACTAAACCAATTTCAATTCCTCCCTACAAAATGTCTCCAACTAAACTCAAAGATTTTAAGATGCAATTAAAAGATCTCACTGATAAGGTTTTTATTCTGCCGACCATATCCCCTTGGGGCGCTCCAGTGTTTTTTATGAAAAAGAGGGATGGAACCCTTAGAATATGTATCGATTATCGGAAGCTCAACAAAGTCACTATTAAGAACAAGTATCCACTTCCCAGAATAGATGACTTGTTTAATCAACTCTAAGGATCTAGCTTCTTGTCAAAAATTGACCGTCGTTTAGGGTACCATCAGCTTAGAGTTGGGGATAGATATCTCAAAGACAGTCTTCAGTACCCGTTATGGTCACTATAAGTTCTTATTTATGATATTTTGTCTCACAAATGCACCTGCTGCATTTATGGATTTTTATGGATCTTATGAACAGAGTTATCCGTGATTATCTTAATTCATTCGTCATAGTATTCATTGATGACATTCTCATCTACTCTAAGACCAAGGAAGAGCATGAACAACATTTGAGACTAACCTTCTAGGTACTTAGACAACATCAGTTGTATGCCAAATTCAGTAAGTGTGAATTTTGGCTGAGATTAGTGACCTTCCTAGGTAATGTTGTGTCCCACCAAGGTATCGAAGTGGACCCCAGGAAGACTGAGGTGTTAAGAACTGGCAAAAAACCCTTACTCCCACAGATATTCCTAACTTCTTGGGATTGACTGGTTACTATCGCAGGTTCGTGCAGGGATTTTCTTCTGTTGCTGCACCACTAACAACTCTGACTAAGAAGAAGGCCAAGTTTGGATGGATAGAGACTTGTGAGAAGAGTTTCGAGGAGCTCAAAGACAGACTCACTTCAGCCCCGATGCTTACTTTGCCTAAGTGTCTTGAGAATTACATTGTTTATTGTGATGCATATAGGGTTGGTTTGGGTTGTGTTCTTATGCAAGGTGGTAAGGTGATATATTACGCGTCCAGACAACTCAAGGTTCATGAAAAGAATTATCCCACTCATGACCTAGATTTAACAATTGTGGTGTTCGCACTGAAGCTGTAGAGGCACTACTTGTATAGTGTGCATGTAGATGTGTTCACAAACCACAAAAGTCTGCAATACGTGTTCACACATAGGGAGTTGAATCTACGTCAGCAGAGATGATTGGAGCTGCTGAAGGACTATGACATGAATGTCCACTACTATCCAGGTAAAGCTAATATTGTAGTTGATGCTTTGAGAAGGATGAGCATGGGAAGCATAGCTCACATTGTGGATGAGAATAAAGAGTTATTCAAAGATGTACATAGACAGGCCAGACTGGGTGTGCCATTTGTTGACTCTACTAGTGGGGGTGTTTCAGTTCATCCTAGTTCTGAATCATCCTTGGTAGTTGAAGTCAAGCAAGGTCAGCATCTCGATCCTGTGATGATGGAGCTAAAGGACTCAGTGTTGATAAAGATGAATGAGTCTTTCACTTTTGGAGGTGATGACATACTTAGATATCATGACAGGGTGTGTGTGCCAAAAGTGGATGATTTGCGGACTAGGATTACTGCAGAGGCCCATGGTTCCAAATATTCTCTATATACAGGTTCCACCAAAATGTATCATGATCTTAAGAAGATTTATTGGTGGTTTGGCATGAAGAAGAATATTACAAAATATGTGGCTAAGTGTCCTAATTGTCAACAGGTTAAGGCAGAATATCTTAAGCCTGGTTGTCTTAATCAAATTATTGAGCTTCCAAATTAGAAGTGTGAGGCCATTAATATGGACTTTGTGGTTGGTCTTTCGAGGACTAGGAGATAGCATGACTCCATATGGGTTAGTGTTGAACACTTTATCCCTCTGAAGTCCATTTATAGAGCTAAGGATTATGCAAGACTCTACATTGATGAGATTGTGGGATGGCAGGAGATTCCTTTGTCTATCATTTTAGATAGAGGAGCTCAATTTACTTCGCATTTCTGGAGATCTTTCCAGAAGAGCTTCAGCACCCAGGTAAAGCTTAGTACTGCCTTTCATCCTCAGACTGATGGTAGGAAGAGTGCATCATTCATCCATTAGAGGATATGTTGAGGGCATGTGTGATTGACTTCAGGGGTAGCTAGGATGACCATCTGCCTTTGATAGAGTTCTCGTATAATAATAGTTATCACTCCAGTATTGGGATGGCACTGTTTGAGGCACTGTATTGTAGGAGGTGTAGATCTTCAGTTGGGTGGCTTGAGGTTGGAGATTCATCCATTTTGGGTCCAGAGATCATCATGAGGCCTTAGAGAAGGTCAGAGTGATTAGGTATAGGTTGACTACTGCTTACTGTTGGTAGAAATCATATGCAGATAATAGAAAATGACCCTTAGAGTTTTATGTTGGTGACCAAGTCTATCTGAAGATATCACCTATGAAGGGGGTGATGAGGTTTGGCAGGAAGGGGAAGTTGAGTCCGAGGTATCTTGGGCCATACAAGATCCTACAGCATGTGGGTGAGGTGGCCTATGAGTTGGCATTGCTTGCGGATCTAGCTTATATCCATTCAGTCTTTCATGTATCCATGTTAAAGAAGTGCCTAGGTGATCAATCATCGAGTCTACCTGTGGAAGGTTTAGGGTTGATAGACTTGTCCTATAAGGAGGCTCCTGTTGAAATCTTAGACAAACAGGTCAAGCGGCTGAGAAACAAGGAGGTTGCCACAGTGAAGGTATTGTGGAGGAATTATCTTTTTGAGGGTGCTACGTGGGAGTCCGAGGCCGATATGAGATCTCGCTACCATGATTTTTTTAGCTCTTGAGGTTAGATTTCCTACTCTGAAGTCTAACTTTCCTTATCTCTCCATTTTTGTTGTTATTGCTTGACTGTGCATAGTGATTATGTTATGATCTGACTGGCATTACGCTAGATAGTAGTAGTGTTATTCGGGAACAAATGTTCCTAAGGGGGGGGGGGATAAAGTAACAATCCAAAAAATGGATAAAATAAGATATGCTTAATGTGTCAAGAATGCCTATGATTAGACAAGGGTTCACACAAACTGATGTACGTAGAACCAAACCTCGAAACCCTTTCTACAGCCAAAAAACCTAACTTGGGGAGTTATTTGAGCTAGTAAAGGTTGGGTCCAACCATGTATAACTCTCGAATACGAAGATTTACTCGAAGAAGTCTTTACTGGACTAAAAAAGAGGAGATCTTAGGTTTGAAGGGTCTAGGGGTAAAATGGTCTTTTTCCTGGCTAAAGGTAGTATCATAACCCTAAATATGTAATTAATAATCTAATTAATAAGTTGGAAGGGTAATATTGGGAGAGGGGACCGAAAAAAGGCTCATGAAGTGAAGTCTTGCTCCACTGGGGTTCGAACCTAGGTGGAAGCAATGAATTAAAGTGATTTCTATTTAAGCTATTGAATTAATGCAATTAATTAATAATCATCATTCATTAGCTGATTTAAAATAAAATAGAAATCAGATTTTTATTAAAAATTGACTAACTCCTAAAACTAGACTCCTAAGCCTCCAACAACTCCCACACTCTCACGTTTATCGCTGCACTATCACACTCAATCTCTCTTAGTCTTTCTCACGTACTTTATCTGCCGAAATAGGATACAAAATCAGAAAAAAATGAACTATGTTCTTCACACTTGAAGAACTCACACAAAATCACAAGAAAACAAACGTTAATCACACACTAGGCTAAGAGAGGTTGTCATTCAAGTAGAGTTGATATTGAGAAGTCTTAGACATGTTCTTGGGTGATATTTTTGGGCATAAATGCATGAGTTTAACGTTAAAAAGGTATGGGTTTTCTTTTCTCTTGGTCCCTTTCCCAAGAGACCCCTTAAGGTTTATATTATTCATCCGAAAACTAGGATTGTTTCCCCTTTTGCATGCCCTTGTCACTACCCCCAATGAATCGTAGGTTGGGTATGATTGGTGGTAGATTTAGGTATATTTTATGTTTTCTTGATGAATATGATTATGTTTGTGTACTTGAAATTGTAAGAAAGATAACCATGTATTCGAAATTATGTGCAAGTGTGTGCCTGTGCAAATATGTTACAATGAATGAGGTTCTCGGATTAAGGATTCAATCTGATTATGTTTTGGTTATCATTTTACGTGCATAAACCTATGTAAATCATGATGTTCATTAAAATGGAAGTGTGGATGATTTGAGTATCAATATTTTGGCTAAACGAATCTATGAAAATGCACACCAAAAAGTGTTAGATAATCTATGAATTCCCTAAAATTTCAAGTGAAAATGTTGGTGAAAATAAGCTAAAAAAATGACTAAATTTCCAGCAAACTTACAAGTTTAGTTTAGGCTAAATGTAGAGGAATAAATCTTGAAATTTAATTCAGTATAAAGGGATGAGGCCACCAGGACTCGAACCTATGACTTCACCCGTGTAATGCCTTGAAATTGCAAGAAAAGAAATGGGGTCAGGGGGAAATTATATGGGGGTATGCTGGCTGAAAATGTAATGTACAAAAATTAATAAAATAAAATGGGAGGCAAGGGAATCGAACCCACGACCTCGAACCAGCGAATGAAGTAAAGGAAAAATAAAATAAAGGTAATGTGTGGTGTGGGAATAAAAAACACGACCTCAAGGCTGTGAAGGAGAGTAAAGGAGAAAGGGAAAATAAAAAATAAAATAAAGTGAGGTTGTGGGGGCTCGATCCCAAAACTCCACTCCCAACGCAGAGATAATCAACATTTAAATAAAATTAACATAAGAAGATTGTGGGGGTTCGACCCCACAACCACTTAATCCCAAGCGAATAAAAGAAACTAAAGAGAGGCTGTGGGGGTTTGATCCCACAACCTCCTGGTTAATGCAAAATAGACAAGAAAAATAAATAGGAAAATAAAAGGGGGCTGTGGGGGTTCGCATTCACAACCCCACGGCCAAGGGAGAGAGTTTCCAAAGAAAAGGAACTAAAAAGAAATGTTGATGTTGGGGCTCGATCGAGGGTCCCAATGGCATGAGGACCAAAAATAATATCAAAGAAAAATGTAAGTATTTTCCAAGGTATTCGAACTTGGGTTCCCTTGCAAAAATTTCCGTATTGATACATAAGTCATACGTGAATTAAATGTTCAAGAATAATGCCACCTTCTTAGATCAAAATTAAGATCTTGGCATACATACAAGATACATAAGTCTTGTACTACATTATATTAGAAAGATATGAGCCACTTAACAAACTATGAATGAAGCCTCATGGCTTGTATAGACCCATAAGTCTAGCATACGTTTAGAAATAAGTGAACATAAGATGTGTGTAATGAAATGAAGTAACCCTAGAATGGTTAAGTATAGCTGGTATAGACCCATAAGTCTATCATATGAAGCCTCACTTGATGATCTTAATGTTAGATTGTTGATGGTGCACAATTATGAACCTTATAAAATGATTGGTATGTATGTTAAGAAACAAAAAGTTTCAATTTTTCCGCTAAAATTGACCTAGACTAAGTAAGAATGATGCAAGTCGTCTTGTTTGCGACATCTTATAAGTCAATGACGCCGGTCTCGTTTGGGGTCTAGAATGAGGTCGTGACATTCTCAAAACCACATTAGAGTTCAAACTCAAGTTCAAGATAGAAGATGGACTTTCAACAGCTTAATTCTCCAATTTCATAGGTCTTCAATCAATAATGTATGATAACTCTTGATTCTTGAATAACCTTTCATTCAAGGAGTTCTATCAAATATATTCAAAAGTCTTTCATTGATCAAATTTCCTGATTCCCAACCTAACATGGGTTTATTGTCAAAAGGTTTTCAAAAGTCATTAGAATGATAAATTGATGTTTGTTAAAGGTTTTTGAGATGATTTTAACCATGATCTCCCTCATCTCTTAATTTAGCCTATAAATTGGGTTTTGTGGTCTTGATTGGATATTAATGGAATTATGTTTATATTTTGATATATTGTTGAATGTTATTACTATCCTTATATAATGGTTATGAATCTTTGTGCATTGATCTATGATGATCATGGCTGGGAAAATTGGGAAGTTGACCTAACTTCTTGTCTATAGTATTGGAATTGGTGTTTTATGATTTGGTCCACTTATGGTGGCGGTGTTTACTTATTGTTTATCTATACTCGTTTTTATCATGGACTTGAGGGAAATAGATGTAAAGTAAATTTTTATTACGATTATCATGACTATAAAGGTAATGTATGTATTCTTCAATATTAGTATCATGATTTATGTGTGTAGATAATGTGAAGTATAATTTGAAGGATGTTAGGGTAAGGTATGGCCTACATTCTTTATTGTGATAAGTATTAGTGTAGAATATCCCCTACCTATATGACCCTACATGAATGTTTGATCTTTTACATGTTAGGAGTTGTCTATTCAATGCTGAATGTGCTCTTGTCTCCTACGACAAAATGTGAGTTTATGGTCTATAGTCCCTAATTGCTCTATATGTGAGTTGTTCATGACTTGGGGAATATTGTAATGTGTTGTGAGACTTTGGAGGATGGTTTCCTCCATAAAAATGTTTTTCTATAATGTGATCATGAGGACAAATATGTACACACACTCCATGCATAACTATGAGTATGATATGTTTATGGTGTCAATTGAAATAATAATTCTCATTTTAACATTTATATCTTATTATACATGTCAAGTATATGGCTAATGAAGTATGAACTTGTGTAATCTAAAGATGTTCATGTGAAAGGATTTTTCACATATGTATACACACACATGAATGTATGAATGAAGGATATCTGCAGCAGTCACTGACGGATACATCGACGGACCGTTGTGCTTGTGACGTACCATCGCATGAATTGGTCATGCCAGGTACGTCTTTCTTTTATTTTTAAACTAGGGCACATGCGACGAAACCAACGACGGACCGTCACAACCTCGACAGACCATCGACGGGGACTCATCGTATCATTAATGAAGCATACCCGACCCGACCCGGCTGGGGTTTTTTTTAAAATTCAACGTTTAAAATCCCCACCCCTTCATTTCACCCCACTCCTTCCCTCTTCCTACCATTTCCCTCCCATTTAAACTTCCTAAGATCATAACCCCCTCTCTTACAACCGATCATTTTCCCCAAATTCCCCAATTCCTAAAATTCACTATCTACTAGTCGAAGTTGCGGCTGTGGGTCTCTACTTGTTCACTAAGTACCTTCCTTGGTTGTTTTTCTCATATTCTCATGTATGTGTACCTGATTTCTACCCATTTACTTTGAATTTTTTTTTATCAATTAGTACTACCCTAGTTTTTATTGATGGGTTCATTCTTTAATACAAATTCCATCTGACCTAGGTTGAGAATCCTCAAAATTACCGTGTTAATACTCTATAAATAGGTGCTTTAGAATTTCTAGTTTACTAGGTATTTAGGTTAGAAAAATGTAGGTTAAAACACTAACAATTCCATTTGGGGCATCCCCAGTTCTGTCAGTGAATGACAGAACGAGACCTCAATGACGGACCGTCGTAACCACGACGAACTGTCATTGGGTCCGTCCCAACATCCCTAACACCCCACTGTCCAATTCTCCCTAAGTGCTCACCAACGGTCACATATGACGGACTGTCGTTCCCACAACGGTCTGTCCTGCACAACCGTTCTGGTTGTCAGAGACTGTATTCCTAAGGGTCTCTCACTTTTTTTTAAGTGTCCTCCAATGGACACATGCGACGGACCGTTGTTCCCATGACGTTCCATCCAGCACAACCGTTCTGATTGTCAGAGACCCTATTCATAAGGGTCTCTAACTTTTTCTAAGTGTCATCCAACGGACACATGCAAACGACGGTCCGTCCTACACAACCATTCTGGTTGTGAGAGACCCTATTCTTAAGGGTCTCTCACCTTTTCTAAGTGTCTTGCAACGGACATCTATGACGGATCGTCATACCCTTGACAATTCGTCCTGTATAACCGTTATTACAGTCAAAGACCCCTCTCCTAAGGGTCTCCATATTTTTTTTAAGTGTCGTCTGACGGACACCTATGATGGATCGTCATACCTGTGACGGTCCGTCCTCCATATACCGTCATACTTGTCAGAGACATTCCTTGAGGGTTCTCCACATAAACATAGTTTAAGTAAGACATGACGGACCCCATGACGGTCCTTCGTACTCACAACGATCCTTCACCTAATCCATCGTGTTTCACTGTTACTATAGAAATGTCATTACATCTTAACTCTTTTATTTATTTTGTGTGGTTTTACTTGTCTTGTTTGCTCCTTCTAGTACGAACATTGATTCTTTACAGGTACTATATATTATGGCACCAAAATAAGATCGAGTTTACGAACGCGGGCGATCGAAGTCTGTCACCCCGTCAACCCGCCTGGTCATTGGCTCTGATGATGAGTGTGACCCCTAGTAGTTCCCCCAAGCACTTCCATCACATCCCAAACTACACGTGCTGCCAGATCCACACCCAAAAAGGTGGCGTCCGGCGTAGTCACTGCCTCCCAGCCTGATGAGGAGCACACACTGATCGGCACACCTTCTGGGTCAACTACCAATGAAGAAGGAGCTTCTGGCTCCTTAGGACTTTCCTGGTAAGAGGAAGCCTCCTGATCTGCTGACCCTTCACCCGCCACTGCAACACAATTTGCCTCGTCTGATGAGGCTGACAGTTTTGAATCCACACCTGGCTCACCGACTCGTTCTCTCACCCTGATTACCGACCAGCCCAACCAGTGGTGTGTTGACGGGCAGTATCAAGTCTATTCGGACGCAAAGTTCCTAAATGACAAAGGAGTCATGACACGGACACTTTCATTGGAGCGGAAGGTCCTTACGGGAAGTCCCTCGACTATGCCAAAGATCCACAATCTCTTCACCAGATATCAACTGGAGAGGACAACGCGTTCGTTGGGACGTTACAGTGAAGAGTTGGTTCGAGAGTTCTACGGCTCCTACGTAGCTACTCTCAGATAACAGATTCATAGGTAGGCTTCTCCCGCCAAACAGGACATACTGGAGCATGTGCGAGTACATGGAATAAAGGTTGATATCTCCCTGCCAGCAATCTGCCGGTATCTATTCGGCGAGAATTTGATGCCAACCGGACACTTCTCACAGCCGAGTTTCACTACCGGTGGTAAATTGTCAAAGATGGCCAATTCATGCGTGAGCCATCGTTGAGAGAGACCACCAAGAGGTGGATGTACCTGCACTTGTCAGTTGATGGAGAGGGTGCTGAATAGGTGACCGAGCCGAAGGGACCATCAAGAAGGCTAAACTGACCTTCACGATGAAGTTTTTGTGGTTGATTGTTTTACATTACCTTTCCCCCACAACAGTAGATAATATAGTCATATGGGATCGAGTAGTACTGATGGCGGCGATGATAGGCGTGTTTGAGGTGGATTTTGCTTGTCTTCTACAGGCGGTCATGCACGAGAGGTCTTTTAAGGTCACAACTACTTACCATTTTCCGTGCATGATATTTTCTCGATGCAAGTCCTCAGGTGTGCCTATATGGCACATTGATCAGCTAAAGACCCTGCTGGGCACTGTTGATATCGGCCTCATCAGGGATGAGGCCAATGAGATGGCTCCACGCAGAGGGCCCCATCAAGAGTTGCCTCCACTTGGTGACAGTCTGGCTGATACGGTAGCACAGACCCGCATGGTTACGTAGGCGGCTTCCACTAACAATACCCCGGTCGAGTCTATCATGGGTAGTAGCACTGCCCCGAGCTCCTCTCGCTCAGCCCCTTTTCCCGCTGTGGTCGCGCTTGCTAGGGTCCAGAAATTAGAGGCACAAATGGCTACATTTCTGCATCACATCCAGCCTTGGATGCAGAGGTTTATTGCTGAGGCAGAAGAGCGCTTGGAGTGGACAATGGTCAAGCAACAGAGCGGAAGATCGCTGAGGTTCATCAGCGCTTGGACACTTTTGAGTTGCGGGTCCTAGCCCGGCCCATCGGGTGGAAGTGTCGACCCTTCAGGCTGTTGTCGACAGTCTTCGACATCGATATGATCTAAGAGAATAGGGTGCCTGAGTCTGAGGCCCTTTCTGCAAAGCATGCTGAAGACACAGTAATGGCGGCCCTATTCACCACTTCGGAGATTCCACCACCTCCTCCTCGAGAGCATGCGAAGAGGCGTAGGGGTCGAGAGGAGGATGAGGCTCGAGCACGGAAGAAGGAGCACCATGAGATGGAGGCTGCGGGGAGAGCCTCGCTTGCTGATGAGGAGGCGCATCAGATGAGAGCAGTAGAGTTAGCTGCTGGGGCATCTAGCTCCAGAAATATGAAGATAGCGGGAGGCACTGCTGATAGTGCTGTTGATGCTGAGGAAAGTACTGAGGGTGTCCATATTACAGAGGTAGTGGGTTCCGGGGAACCGGACCCACTAGCTTGCTGATCGTCGGTGCTTTGCGCCCCAGGTTTGCTTCACCTACCACTCTGGTATTTAAATTTTTTATGCATTGGGGACAATTGCATGTCTATATCTTATGTACATAGTTTAATTTTGAAGCATGATGGCTAAAATGATATCATGATAAAATGAAAATGATGCATCCCTAGGCATAGTATTGATAAATGTGTGGATCTAATCATGACTTAGAGGTTCACCACTGCATGACTCTAAGTCTAAAATTCGAACTAGGTGTCTTATAATCTCGTAGAGTAATGAAATGTCAAGTGAGTGTGAGGAAGATTTGAATAGTCCATTATTTGTACTGAGCTAGACCTTTCCTGGTTAGTCCTGCTAAAAGCAAGTTGTAATAGACAATTAGGAAAGGATCATAGGCCTTATTCAATATAACACATTTTTAGCTTATATAAAAGAAAACCAAATGAAATTATTCATTATTTGATTAAAATGATTTGAGCTGAAACTAGACTTTTCTTTTTCACCCCAACAACTCTTTTCTGGGAATAATGTGTTAACCCTGGTCCCTCCTTGGACATGTGCACCTCAGCTATGCCAAAAGCATAAGTTGAGGTTGGCTAATGCAATAAACAACCTTTTTATGGCCCTGACTCAACTTTGGGTATTGTGTACTTTGACTCATAGCAAAGCCATGAGTTGAGGGTGGCTATTCTGAGGAATGTTCTGGAAAGTGGGGTTAAAAGAACAAAGAGAGAGAAAGAACAAAAGTAAAGTGACTCAAGATTTAGTTGAAAGAAAAGTGAAATAAAAAAAAATTAAAAAAATACAAGAAATACGAGCAAGAAAAGAAGAGAGTCACTTACAAAAATGATGAAAGAAGGGAAAATAGCAAGGTAAAAGAATATGGGAAATTGGGAGAAATAAAATGATGAAAAGAGGTATGTTTAGCCTATATGTCAAGGAGGACAACAAGTCACTAAAACATACCCTACCTTAAACTGAGCCTATGTTACAAGCTAAGAAAGTCCTATCGTGATCTTAAGAGTCGTATAGCGAACTTAAAGCAGTGAAAATAAGGGCAAGCTTATGGCAATATGTATGAATGAGTGTGAATTTGTTGTGAGAGTGAGTTTTAAAAATTAATCCTTATACACAAACTAAAATCATTGTGTGAAAAATGAGGATTTTGTTTTGAAGTGAGGACACTAGTTGCAATACCAGAAATATTAGTACCTCGGCGAGAAATTGAAGAGGATAGGTTTTAGTGTATGGTGAGTCTATGTCATGGTCTGATTCCACATAATTCAAGCATAATAGTGATAGCATGCATAAATATGATGAGATTAATCAGGATTGATAGCCAAATGATTGCGAAGTATAAAACATGGATACTATTGTATAAAGATTTTGTATTGAGTCATAGTCTCTTGAGGACAAACAACGAATTTAAGTTGAGGAGGTTGATATGCCGTGGTTTTACGGTATTTTTAATGCTTTTTCCTTAAGTTTAGTCTGTCCAAAAGCCTTTTTGTAATAATTTTTATGTAAGTTTCTCTTTATTTGCAGGAAATCTGTCTAAAATATAAATGCAGAGGTTTTTTTAGCAAGAATACAGAAAAGTATCACCTACGGAGCTTGTGAAGGTTCGTCGTGCTCGTGACGGTCCGTAGGTTGCATCGTAGTGCAGCTGTTGAAGGAAGATGGGGAATTCTGACACAGTGTGGAGTTACGGAGTGCGTGACCGACCGTCGTAGCCATGATGGTCCGTCCTGCTGGTTCGTCATGAAGATCAGAGAAGTAGTCCCAAAACCAAAATTCCAAGAGTTCAAGTGTTTAAGAACGGAGACCCTCGATGGACCGTTGTGCCTGTGACGATCCGTCATACCTGCCGTCGAGGGTAATGAAGAGAGCAACAGAAGGAATTGCACAAGTTTTAGATGACGGAGTCCATGACGATCCATCATGACCACGACGATCTGTTGCGAGGTCCGTCAATCCAGCCACATTTTGAAAGATTTCCAGCAAATAGAGTCCTTATTTAATTAGGTTTTTTTTTTATAAATTGTTCGAAAAACCTTATTTTTGGGGTTAGACTCTTGATTATTATTAGAATCTTTGTTAGACTCTTGAAAATTTAACTTCTTTTATGGATTAGACTTGGTGATTATTATTACACTTTTTGAGAATCTTTAGTCTTCAATTAATTACAGTATTTAATGTTGGTGATTTTTGTTGATTAATCAAGTGAACTTTTGTATTTTATTCTTTCTCATTGAAGTAAGTGCATGAATACTTATATTATTTATTTGGATATTGTGATTATGACTATGGGTAACTAAAATCCATAACTAGGGTTGTGGGAACCATAAGCGAATAATGAGTTAAAATCTAACTAAAATAACAATTCGATAATAGTGTATTTGCATGTATTGATAATTCTTTCGCACGTTAGAACTCGCCTTAATTCTAGTTGCCGGACAAACGAGGTAGATAATAGGAAAAGAATTATCAACATAGATTTAGTGTATACTATCTAATAGGCTAGTATTGATTAGTACGAGGTAATAACTTAGTCATATATCAAATATGTTGCTTAATATGAGGTAAAGATAAGGGTTAGTATAGCAACACACATAGCCGGACCCAGGTGCGGAGTGAAATTTTCTAGACGTCGGACCAAGGATTTAGAAATACATAACTTATCACATTGCATGCAAGATACTAGGAAAGAATTGTTATAGTTAGAATTATCAAGTTATCAACCTGTGGGGAACACGTAAACCCTAGTTACTTTGATTAATTGATTAAACTCCAACATCGGAAGTTGGTAGTTGTCTCCTTTAATTTCGCTAGTTATTTTCATTTATTTAGAAATAGAAAACCCCCCTTTTCATTGTCTTTGTTTTCCAAGGAAATAATTGACTAAATAGTATATAGTAATAATAGATTGAAGTTAAGTCTGAACTATTTCCTCGTGGGAACGATTCCAACCTCATTAGTTGGGTTATTTACATGATAAGACCGCTTTACTTTGTATTTGAGAAGTAAGTTTGAGCGTATCAGAGGCAAGATCTGTAAAGTTGAACGTCAAATTAGAATCAAATTAGATCAGACATTACGCTAGATAAGAGTAACAAAAAAATGAAGATTTTCCTTAATGATTTTGTAGTCTCCCTCTTAATAGATGTGGTGCACATTACACACCCATGAAAAGTACTCTACCTACTGTGGCTTCTTAGACATCATAGGACACTTAAACCTAGGGCTATGATACCAAGTTTGTTATGCCCCGAGCTACCCCTGAGATGCAGACACGGGACCGAGGACCATATGTGATCCTAAGCTAACCCTGCAGGCATGATCATGATCATACTAGAAGTAATAAACTATAGCAAAAGCTAAAACATAATTAAAATTAAAAGATGGGGAATACCCATATACTATAATCTAGAGATATGAAAATAAATGAGTTTAGTACAAAGAAGGTATTAACTCAATACTACGCCGAAACTAACTATATATGAAAATAGCCTCTAACTTACTAGAAATGCAAGGAAAGGCCCCAACTAAGTCTAGAAAAAAATCTAACTAAAGGACTAAAAATACTGAAAATAAACTCATGACTATTGTCCTTGAAGAATGTGAACCGACCATTGATTATTCTGAACTGGAGATCGAGAAAAGATCTAAGCATGACTTGGATGCTGAGAACATGAACCTACATCGTGAGAAGATGTAGTGCATATATTTGTCATTACTTGAAAGGTACTATGAATGTAGGATAGAGTAAAGTTTAAATAATACATAACTGAACAAGTAAAAAAGCAAGTATAATATTCTGAACATGATATACTGAATATTGAGCTAACTGAATGAAATTAAAAAACTTATAACACGCTAAGATTGAATACTAATAAAACTGTAAATATGGTCATGCAATAGATTCTAACTGAGCTGTGGGAGCTACTAATAACTGTTGACACCCAATTTTGACCCGCGCCGGTATAAATTAGTTTTGGAGCATCTTAAATTTCCAAACAAGTTAAAATAATTAGTTTTATAAATTTTAAGAATATATATATATATATATATATAAAGTTCGCGTTATTTTGAGTAATTTTGTCATTTCTTATAACTTTTAGATAATATATATTTTTACATAATTATGTATATAATTAGTATATCTTGTGATTATTAAAAAAAAACCATCAAAAATATACATTTAAATTTTTTATTAAACTAGTTTAATTTAAATTATAATTATACTTTTGAATCACTTTTTATGATTTTAATAATAATTTTGCTAAATTTAAAAAGCTCATTGATTAATTAATACGAATTCATTTTTTATTTAAGATGTAGCCATTTTTATTTTTAAAATTGGACAGCTTTTTAATATAACTCAATTCCCTTTTAATATTGCAAAACCAGACTTGGGCCCTTTTCCAACTATCCATCAGCCCAATCCACCTTTCAGCCGCCCAGGCCCTTTTCTCCCTCAAGCCGACCCAACACTAAAATTGACCCCCAGGCCCAACTTTATCAAGCTCTTATCCCAAGGCCCACGCGTCCTTCCCTCCTCTTCCCTTCCTCCAGCCCAACACCTCTACCCAAATTCCCGACCCGACGACTAAACCCGCCCTATCCCTTTTTGACCCGATCCAATTCAAATCCCCCTTCCACTTCCCCTTTCCGTCGTCCCAAAAGGTCCAAACAGAACAGAAAAAAAAACAAAGAGAAAAATAGACACCCAAATTGGAAATCTCCCCTGAAACCAACGCTCTCTCCCCCTCACGTCCTCTCCCTCTCTCCCCAAACTCCTCTCTCTCCTCTCCTCTTCTCTCTAGAGCGTGAACGAAGCGATGAGTAACGAGGCCTGCAGGAGATGTTGTCTCTTGTCGCTTCTCTCACCACGTCTCTCTCACTCGTACGACTTCGCAGTTCTAAGGCGACGCGGGTCGTCCTTGTTCATCCTTGGTAGCAAGAGATTGAGCCACATCGTGTACCAAGGACGGAAGGCTCATCTCGAACCTCCACCTCGCCTCAGAGCCGTTCAAAGAGCCAGGAATCGAGGAATATTCATTTCTGTTGGAGAAGATTGGGATTTCGAATTCGAAATGGGGATCCTGCCCAAAATTTGAAACCCTAGTTTCGTTTTACTTCTATATAAACCCCACCCCTCTTCAGAAAAGGGGTTGGACGTTTAGGGTTGGAAAAATGGGTTTGAAAATTTTTTCTTCCTATTTTGTTTGTTGGTGGAACGGATTCAGTTGAAAAAATTTCAGAGAAGGAAAAACTTAGGGTTGGAATTTTTGTGGGATTTTTCGGGAATAAATTTTTTAACACAGAGCGGTTGGGAAATTTTTGGGATAAAGAGTCTAAATCGAGAGACCGAAACGGAAATCAAGCGATACTTTCTGTCCGTTTCAACGCGTGCGGTCGTGGTGTTCTTCGAGACGTCCTAGCGGCTGTTTGCGTTTGCTTTCGGAATCGAAGTCGTCGCTCCCCTGCTCACCCGTCCCTGTCGCTGCTCCTCAACAGGTAATCTTCCCCTTTGACTTTTACTGCCTCTCCGTCTTCTTCCGTTTCGAAATGTTTTCTCTGTTGCTTAGTATGTTGGGTTCGCTGTTAGTCGAATTTGGTTGTTAGTTCGTTTGTGCTGGGTCAATCTATCAAGCACTTGAATGTTGAGTATACATGGCTTGTTCGCAGTGAATATAGAAGATTACTTGTTGGCTTTGTTTGCATTCAAGTCATGTCGCATATCGTGGTTTGTTACGTTGCACTCGTTTTTTGTGTTATTCTCTGTTCTTCTCGTTTCGTCATGCCCATCGTGTTTTCCTTTGGTTGTTAATCTTTCATTGTGTAACATGATGTTTCTTTCTTTTTTTAAAAAAAAATATTAATTCCTTTTAGCTTTGGTCATGTGCATGTGATCCACAGATTGTTCAATTATATGGAAATTTGGTGATATGCTTGAAAGATTAGGATTGACAGAGGCTAACAAATGGAAGATATTCGTAATTTGCATGTCATGTGTGTTTATAGTGTTGAGCTTATTCGC
Organism: Solanum lycopersicum; assembly: GCF_036512215.1. Taxonomy (NCBI): domain Eukaryota; kingdom Viridiplantae; phylum Streptophyta; class Magnoliopsida; order Solanales; family Solanaceae; genus Solanum; species Solanum lycopersicum. Next base: position 17,344,942 of record NC_090810.1, read on the forward strand.
TAGTCCTAATTCTTCATTTGAACAAATATGTGGTGCATTTTTATCTTTGAAAAAGAAATTAACAGAGTTAGTAACTACGGGTCAAAACATGCTATTTGTTGGTTTAATTAGATTCCGCTGACCTTGTTTTTATGCTTAGAAGCGAAATGAATCTGAAACACCTTTGTGAATCCATGTAAGTTCAATTTTGTTTGAGGTTATTCTCCATTTTGATATGAACTTCGCTTGAGCTAGGGGGTTGATTTTCTTCTGCTCACTTTAGTCGAGTGTTGCTTCTATTTGCAATCAACATAGGTGTTCTTTCTCTCAAATCAAATGTTTCGTTTTACTCTCTGTCCATCCATGCTCGTTGTGGTTGTGGCTGTCCTTTGTTAAAATAATTTGTTTGGGTCTTAACAATCTTCAAATGCAGCCTAGCTTTTAATCTTAAAAGTTAACTAAATGGGTCTCAATGTGCTGTGTTGTTTATACGCGTAGTGGGAGTATGCGCTTGATTGATAGTTTGTCCTCAAATTGTGTCCTGTTCTCCATTTTTGCTATTTTCGTGATTGGTTATAAATTAATATACTACTAATCTTAAGTGACTAAAAAGTATGTCTTGTTCACTTTATTCTCTTTATTTATGTTAGTTGGATTACATATTAATTTCGTTTATATATTTTTTGTCGCATGTAAAAACCCGCCCGAGTCCTCACAGACTTCATACTATTTTTCGCATTTTTGGAGCCGCAAAGGCTGAAAACCCTTTGCATTCGAGTCGCAAATTCAGAATCATGGAGATGGAAGAAAATCCAAAACGGATTAGAAGACTTGTTCACTTTGTATTTTTGTGTTATTATTATTTTTGTAATGGGCATAAGCCCTCTTGTCGTTCCTTTCTTACTTTCCTATGTATTTTGTATGTTTAGACTAGGACAGGCAACAATGGTCTAAAAACCCAAGAGCTGATGGGTCCAATATTCGGTCAAGGCGAACAGAACCAAAATTGGACCCAAATCTCTCTCTCTCTCTCCCTCTCTCGCTCTCTCTCTCTTTATTACTTGTTTGTGCGTTTGTTTAAATTTCGTTAGCTTGGGATTAGAACAAATCCAAACCCCATCGAACGCCTTTTATTTTATCAAACTAAAAAAAATTAAATCTAAAAACGATGAATATTTCAAACTCGTAAAGCTTGTTTAGATAAAACCTTAAGGAAGTTAAGCTTCGAAACAGATTCGCAAAAATTGCAAAATAAACAATGAATGTTTCAAAAACTTGTAAATTCGCCTAAGTAATCTTCTAATAAGTTCAATAACAAAAGTTTCGAACACATAAAGATAAAATAGTCAAATAGTTAATAGCCGGAAAACCGTATTAAATGGAGTGTCTTAGGTGCCTTAAACACCTTCCTAAGACGCTAATAGGAATCCCGAACCCTTTTAATATTTTCAAAACAATTTTCCTGTTTAAGTTGTTTTGGAAATGAGTTTTCTTGATTTTCCTTTAAAAAATTAAGTGGCGACTCCTAAAGTCAAAAATACCTTTAAAATAAAACGAACTCCTTTCAAAAATAATTTTTTCGATAAAACAATAACCGATAATGAAACAACATGAGCTAAATCTAGAATCTGATTTACACCCACTCGAGAGAACTTAATATACCTTTCAAGAGGTATAAAGACATGCTGGCGTGATCACTAAACTGATGCCCAAAGAGGGAACTTACAACCTACTCGTCTAGTAGTTTTAGGATACTCAATATTATGATACTCCTAATGAATTTAGTAATTAACTGATTATGACTAAGTTTCAATAAATATTGTATAACTCAAATGAACATGAAAACTGGTAATGCAACAATTAATATGATAATGATGCATTAATAGCTGAGGCATGCATATCTGAAGTAACTGAAATATCTAAGCTAATATGTGTAATTCAAGAACTAAACAAATACATACATAGGGTTATGGAATTCATGCAATAAACTGGATAATAACATGCTAATTTGATTTGGAACATATAACTAACTAATTCATGATAGTTTGTTGATGTTCTAGAAACCCTAGGTCTAATTATGATAAGGGAATCAAGAATCTCACTATTATCTAGGGACCCAATGGGTGAAAGAAACCCATTAGTGAAATCCCACATACATGGTGGTGAATTCAACAAAAAATCATTAGATTTCGGGATTAGAGCTAATGGAACCTTGTTGCTTTCTTGAACTAGCGTTCTTGACCTTTTTTCTCTTCTCTTGCTTCTAATATTCTATATATTGATTAATGATTTGACTTAGGTAAATTCTAGTTATGTTTCTAGGCTTAAACTAAGTAAACCCTCATGTTTTAGGATCTAAATGACATATCCTAGGGGTCCAAAAAAGTAGGACAAGAATAAAAAACCCTGAATTAACTGTTGTTAGAGTGATCGATTGATTGCACTTACGGGCCGTAGTTTGATCTACGGTCCGTAGGTTGGGTTCGTTGATTAGGTTTGCTAGACAAGGCTTCACTAAAATGAGAATTAATTTTTACTCAAAGGTTGGATCTTAGAAAACTTTGTCGTCGTGGAAAGAGGATTCAATTATCTATCATATCATAGGTTATGGAACACCTAATTCATTCTATGCTAACAGTTACGACCATTTCAAGTTGACCCAATAAGAAATTACCCCTAAGTAACGACTAACTTTCACCTACGGTTAGACATACGGTCTTTAGGTCCATCTATGGGCCGTACTGGTCACTCATGGTTCATATCAAACAATGGGTAATGGTTTCTTGATCCACGGACACAAACCACAGACCATGGTCTGAATTACGGACACTAGGTCTATTCGTTAGTCGAGACATAGCAAATTTTCTGATCTGGGTTATGAGAGGGGCTACAGTGATAAAGCACGAACGAACATACGGTCCGTAGGTAAGACTATGGTATGAAGGTTGTGACCATAGATTGCCCCTGTAATTTTTTAAAAGCTGAAATCTCATCTGTTTTTCGATATGGGGTGTTACATATAAATCACAAAAAATTCATGGAATATAGCGCACAAAAATCAGAAAAAATCTGGATTTTCGTGCGTTAGAGATCGTTTGAACTTTAAAATGTGCTTGTTTTCCCACGGGAAACAAGTGAGGCCATTAATAAGGTCGTTACAGACGTCCATGAAAAATTTTGACAATTTTTTTTTGGAATCTTATATCACCAAAGATCTATTGTCTTACATGAAAATTGATATAATCTGGTTAGACCTAGTTTGGGAATCGTTTGAACTTTAAAATACGTTTGTTTACCTTCCAAACCAACTGACACCATTAATAAGGTCGTATAGTATGTCCATTAAAATATTTTGCAAAAAAACTTTAGGAATCCTATCACCAAAAATCCATTGACTATAACAAACAAATATCGATAAAATTGAGGTTTTCCTTCCTAGGGTAGCCTTTGATCTTAAAAATGTGTTCGTTTTCCCCTTAGGACAAAGTGACACAATTAATAAGGCCATAATAGACCTCCATGAAAAGTTTCATCAAGAAAAATTTAGAATCATATTATCAAAAATCCATGGACAATAGCACATGAAAGTTTGTAAGTTTTGGTTTTTCCTACTTTGGGGCTCGTTTGAAATTGAAAATGCACCCATTTTCCTTTCTGGAACAAGTGAAGCCATTAATAAGGTTGTAATAGAAAGCCATGAAAAAATTTGGCAAAAAGAATTTTAAAATCTTCTATTACTAAAAATCCATGGACTACAGCAAAATAAAATCGGTAAAATCTGTATTTAATTCTTTAAGACTTGTTTGAACTTGATAATGCATCCCTTTTCTCATCATGACAAAATGGCGCCATCAATAAGCTCGTAATGGCTGTTTATGGAAAAATTAGGAATTTTTTTTTTGGAATTCTATCATAAAAAATATATGGACAATAGCACACAAAAAATGGTAAATTTTGATTTTTAATACTTTGGGGATCGTTTTAAATTGCAAATATGTCTGTCATCCTCTCGGGAAAAAGAGCACCATTAATTCGATTATAACTGGTGTTCATAAAAAAATTTGGCAAAACAAACTCTAAATACTGCATACAAAAAATTCAAGGAGTATAGCGAAAATTGGTGAAATCTAGTTTTTCCTTATTTGGGACTCATTTGAACATTATAATACTTATGTTTGCCCCTCTGGACCAAGTGACACCATTAATAATGTAATTATGGACGTTCATAAAAAAATCGACAAAAAAAATTCATAATCCTTTATTGCCAAATTCTATGTGTTATAGCATAAAATTTTTTGTAAGATTTGATTTTTCCTTCGGGACTTGTTTGATTTTGCAAATGCGTTTTTTTAACTCGAGACAAACTAACGCCATTATATGATCGTAACGGATGTCCATGAAAAAGTTTAGTTAAAAATATGTGAAATTCTTTCACCAAAGATTAATGAAATTAAACACCAAAATCGGTAAAATGTGGGTTTTCCTTCTTTATGATTCGTTTGAACTTGAAAATGCATCTGTTTTCCTCTTGGGATAAACTAAAATTATCAATAAGGTCATTGTCATGACCGAAGTATAGACCGTAGATGAGACCGGCGTCATTGACCACTCAGAGGTCGCAAACAAGAATACTTACGTCATTCTTACTTCGTCTAGGTTAATTTTAGCAGAAAATTTAAAACTTTTTGTTTCTTAACATACAAACGGATCATTCTTTTAGATTCATAATTGTTCACCATCAACCATCTAACATTAAAAACATCAAATGAAAGAAGAAGTTTAATATAGAATTAAATGTATACTTGCCAAAATGGCACCAATACAATGTCCGAACAAAAGCGGAACGAAACGCTAGTGGAGCATAGTCTACTAACTCAATCCTATAACTAAGCTTGAATATATTGGGAAAGCATCCTCGAAAGCATGAGGGCTTATTAAGTCCTGATGAATGCTCCACGTCCGGATAGTTTCAGCATTCAACTTGTAGCTATAGCGTCCACCTGTGCCTGCACCTAAAATTGTAGAGTTGTATGGGATAAGTATACACTTGTATTAAGTATGGGTATATGAAAACGCACATAAAGGACATCCATGATTAAGAACAACTCTTTCCTAACGACATGATTATGGAAAGTCAAGTCAGTGGACTTGCCAAATTGGGATTGGGAAAGTTAGTGAGCTTCCAAGTTTGGATTAGGAAAGTGAGTGAACTTTCCTAATTTAAATTAGCAAAGTAATGCCATGAGACTAACATGCATCATCATACATATTGTACACAACACATAACATCTTGCATATAGCACATAACATATTGCATATAGCACATAACATTTTTCCTATCATTCGTTCATATGCCATGAGACCTTGGAATCATGGACTTGACATCAAGACTTCCCAAAAATGAGGGCTCAACATATGGGACCTCAACTAAGGAGCCTTCTTTAGCAAACACACAGCCTAATTCATTCATTCATACTACTTCTTTTCATTTCATTCATAGCCTAGTATAAACATCAGCTATACCAAGGATGTAGTTTAAGAATTTCATGGGGTTCGCTGTGCGATGATCAAGAATGACCTAGTGTCATTACTTCAGTCTAGCTCACCTCTTGATTATCCTATCCTTTAACCTTTGGTATCATTCATTTCATTATGTGCATCATTTGAGGCTGTCCTCATTCATTCATGGGGAACTTTAACCGACATAGATCATGTGAGCATCATGGAATCAAGAGTCATGAAACCCCACACTGAAAACAAGTAAAATAACCGACCAAAGTAACCCATAACATGCTAGCGTATATGGGAATTTAATCCTGCCAGATCCCTTTATTGGCAGTAGAGGTTCGAAGAAAAGGAGATATGAGGAGATGCATACCTGGCATGCCGGACAGTCTCATCTCATGAGAGTTTGGTGAACCTCCACCCATCCAGAAAGAAGACATCACCGCTCATAGCTAGTCTATCGGTGCTCACTATAAAGTTCTATCAAATTCTACTCATACGTTATGTAAGCTGGCTTCTAGTATGAGGATATCATAGCTCAATAGATGATTTCTAATAACATCATTAGTATTAAGTGTGTTAATATCTATATTTACATTAGAGTGTTCATAGAGACTTGTCTCTTCATTAACATCACACTCTCATCGGTGAGTACGTTTTGGTAACAATTACTTAGGCTCATTTGAGATTGCTCTCATCTTTTACATTAGCCTCATATCATGTTGTCACAACATTCATTAACATTAACACATTTGCTCTTCATAATTACTCACCCCATTTTACATGAATGTTCATTTGATCATATACCAATGCACTTGACCATTTAGTGTGTTTCACACTCTTACTTAAGCCTTATAAGGTTTCATCATTTCATTGTTCATCGCATTATTTCTTTGTTCATTTCATCATTTCATTGTTCATTTCATCATATGCCAATGCACTTGGCAATTTAGTGTGTTTCACAGTCTTACTTAACCCTTTTAGGGTTACATCATTTCATCACATACATCTTAGGTTCACTTACTTTTTAATTAAAAAGGTGGAGGGGCATTTTGGGGAGAGAGGGCCGAAAATGGGATCTTGAAGTGAAGTCTTGCTCCACCCGGGTTCGAACCTAGGTGGAAGCAATGATTAAATTATTTTTAATTTAAACTGGTAAATATATGTAATTAATTTATATTTATTATTTATTAGCTGAATTATAATAAAAGAAATCAGATTTGTTGCCTGGGCGTATCCTTGATTTCAGTACTACTCTTCCTTGAAAAATTCTTCTCACCTTGTCTTGACATGTTCCCTGGCCTAGTATGCTTTTTATTCATGTTTTCCTCCACTTGTTGGAAATGGACCATAAGACTGGAAAGGCCCATGCTGGCATGCAACATAGTTGTCGTACACTCTTTCTTCAGATTGTTAGGAATCTTAGATCCAGTGTAAACAGGAGGATTCATCTTCGTGAAGTCCCTTAACCTGCTAACCGTGGTTCTGGCAGGTGGGTTCTCCTTGGGAACACCTTGTTGCTCTGACTTTGTTTCTCCTTGTACTAATCTTTTTAAATTCAAGAGCTGATGTTAATACACTCTTAAAACAAAGAAACAAACATTAGAGAAGGCACGATAAGATCAAAAGAAGGGAAATTTTCCTACGCACCATGCAGTCTCTAACTCTGGGTAGTGGTGGTCTTCACTACCATAACTTAGAAACTACTCAATGTGGTTTATGTGAACTTATTATCTTCGGAATTTAACCTAGGGCTCTGATACCAAATTTTTCATGACCTGAGTCTTAACCCCAGACGATACTGGCATCGTTGACCTGTTAAAGGTCGCAGACAAGCATACTTACGTCATTCTTACTTCGTCTAGGTTAATTTTAGCGCAAAATTTTAAACTTTTTGTTTCTTAACATTCATACTAATCATTCTATTAGATTCATAATTGTTCACCATTAACCATCTACCATTAAGATCATCAAATGAAAGAAATAGTTTAATATAGAATTAAATGTATACTTGCAAAAATGGCACCAATACAATGTCTGAACAAAAGCGGAAAGAAACGCTAGTGGAACATACTCCACTAGCTCAATCCTATAACAAAGCTAGAATATAATGGGCAAACATCCTCCAAAAAATGAGTGCCTACCAAGTACGGATGAATACTTCACATCCGGATGGTTTCAACGTCAACTTGTAGCTCTAGCGTCCACCTGTGCTTGCACCTAAAATTACAGAGTTGTATGGGATTAGTACACACTTATACTAAGTACGGGTATATTCAGCACACACCAATGACATGTATTATTAAGAACAACTCTTTTCTATCAACATGATTATCGAAAATCAAGTTAGTGAACTTGCCAAATTGGGATTAGAAAAGTTAGTGAGCTTTACAAATTCGGATTTGGAAAGTGAGTGAACTTTCATAATTTGGATTAGCAAAGTCATGCCATGAGAGTAACATGCATCATCATACTTATCATATTTCACACAACACATAACATCTTACACATAGCACATAACATATTGCACATAGCACATAACAGTTTTCATATCATTTGTTCATATGCCATAAGACCTTGGAATCATGGACTTGACATCAACACTTCCCAAAAATAAGGGCTAAAGATATGGGACCTCAAATAGGGATCCTTATATAGTAAACACAGAGTCTGCTTCATTCATTCATAATACTTCATTCAATTTCATTCATATCCTATTGTAAACACCAGTTATACCTAGGATGTAGGTTAAGACTTTCATCGGGTTCGCAGTGCATTGATCAAGAATGACCTAGTCTCATTACTTAAGTCTAGCTCAATTATTTATTATCCTATCCTAACACCTTTGGTATTATTCATTTCATTATGTGCATCATTTGAGGCTGGCCTCATTCATTTATGGGGAACTTTAACTTTAACAGACATAGATCATGTGAGCATCATGAAATCTAGTGTAATGAAACCACACACCGGAAAAAGGTGGAATCATCGGCCAAAGTGATCCAAAACATGCTAGCGTACATGAGAATTGAACCCTGCCAGATCCCTATATTGACAATACAGGTTCAAACACTAGGAGATATAAGAAGACCCAAACCCGTTATACCGGTCAGTTTCATCTCATGAGAGTTAGGTGAACCTCTGCCTTTCTCGAAAGAAGGCATTTTCACTCATAGCTAGTCTATCGGTGCTAAGTATAAAGCTCCATTACATTAAACTCATACGTCATGGAAGCTGGCTTCTAATGTGAGGACATCATAGCTCAATAGATGATTTCTCATCTCACACTTAGTATTAAGTGTGTTAATCTCAATACTTTCATTAAAGTGTTCATAGAGAATGGTCTATTGATTAACTTTACACTCTCATAGGTGAGTACGTTTTGGTAACATTTACTTAGGCTCATTTGAGAATGCTCTCATCTTTTACATTAGCCTCATATCATGTTGGCAGCACATTCGTTAACATTAGAACATTTTCTCTTCGTAATTACTCACCCCATTTTACGTGAATGTTTATGTCATCATATGCCAATGCACTTGGTCATTTAGTGTGTTTCACACTCTTACATAACCCTTCTAGGGTTTCATCATTTCTTTGTTCATTTCATCATTTCTTTGTTCATTTCATCATTTCATTGTTCATTTATCATACGCCAATGCTCTTGGCCATTTAGTGTGATTCACACTCTTACTTAACCCTTTTAGGGTTACATCATTTCATCACATACATCTTAAGTTCACTTACTTTTAGACGTATGCTAGACTTATGAGTCTATACATACAATCCATGGGGCTTCATTCATAGTTTGTATTAGTGATTCATATTTACTCAAGATTATGTGTTACAAGACTTATGCATCTTGTAGATATACCAAGATATTGATTTCGATATTTAGAGGAAGCATTCATTAAATATTTGCTTATGTATGACTTATGTGTCAATAAGGAATTGGCCAAGGGAACCTGATTTGAAATCCCTTGGACAACACATAATCTTATTATAAACTTGATAATCGCATTTTTCAGATTTGGGGGACCCTAGTTCGATCCTCATTAACCCCATAATATTTTCTCTCTTTTTCTCCTCTCCTTTTTCGCTTAAGTGAAGGAGGTTGTGGGTTCAATCCTCCACAAGCTCATTATTTTTCTTTTAATTTATCTCTTAACTTTCTCACCTATCCAATAGGTTGCGGGTTCTATCCCCACTCTCCACATTTTTTTTCTCCGTTATTTTTCTCCTAACTCTCTCATCCATTCAAGAGGTTGTGGGTTCAATCCCCACTCACCACATCAATTTTCCTTGAAATTTTCTCACAAAATTTTTATGCAATTATCATTTAGTGATGTCATGGGTTCAAAATCCCCAATTACCTCACATATAAAATAAATTTTAAATGAAGCTCATTTTCTGAAAAGTTGGACGAGACTACGATTTCCAACAGGCTGGAAATTTAGTCTCTTCCAATCCATTTTTGTCTTAATCTTTTGCTGATTTTATTTGTAGCTTTCATGTAATGATTTCTTGGGTTCAATCCTTAATTTCTCACTTATTTTACATTCATTTTTCATTGCATTTTGTACCATTTTGTTTGGCCGAACCCAACCTACAAAATGCTAGAAATTTGTTCACTATTTTCAGCTTCTTTATATAATTATTCATACGTTAATTCATAAGGCATTTCGTGGATTATATGATGCATCTTCAAGTGTAATATTTTCATGATTATATTTATCCAAGAATTACCATTTCATCCAGCAACATTTTACCACTTCTACACCTCATGATTTACATAAACATTCTCACATAAAATTCAACCATAAAAACATATCATTTTTCACATACTTTCGGTTGACATAACGTAACATGCATACATTTCCAATAACATAATCAAGAACACATTATCACGAAAATCAAATTTCATACATAATCTACCATCAAACATACCAACAACATGATCTCTAAACTATTTCATATTAAGATCAAAGTGATACTAGGGACAACGAGTTCGACAAGAACGGGAACAACCCTAGTTTTTCGAACAGATTCATCTAAGACTTAAGAGTCTCTTGGGAAAGGGACCAAGAGTAAAAAACCCATATATTTAATGACGTTCAAACCTCGACTTGATTCCCAAAATCGTCTCCAAAACTCACGCCTAAATCCCCTCAAAATCAACACCAACTCGACGGACAAACTTCTCTTTGCCTATGTGATTGATTTTGTTTGTTTTCTTATATTTTCGTTGTGAGTTCTTAAAGTGTGAAGAAATTTGGTTTACCTACTTTTTTTGAAGTTATTTCACCGAGAAAATCGTGAGTGAGATTGATAGATATGTGTGAGAGAGAGATGAGCGTGGGAGAGATTAGTTTTTTTAGGATTAGGATTCTAGTTTAGGATTTAGTCAAATAATTTTTTTATTTAATTATTAAAAATATGATTTACATTTATTTAAATAAGATATTAAATAATAAATATAAATTAATTACATATATTTACCAGCATAAATTAAAAATAATTTAATTCATTGCTTCCAAACCTAGGTTCGAACCCGGGTGGAGCAAGACTTCATTTCAAGAGCCCAATTTCGGCCCTCTCTCCCCAAAATTCCCCTCAACCATATTAATTAAATTATTAATTATATATTTAGATTTACTATCATACAAACCTTAGCCTGTAAAAAGACCATTTTATCCCTAGACCCTCTAAACCTAAGATTTTCTCTCTTTAAGTACGGAAAGACTCCTTCGAGTAAATCTTCGTATTTTAGAGTCCTACATGGTTGGATACAAACTTTCCTAGCTCAACTAAATATTCAAGTTAGTTGGCTTGGATGTAGCAAGGGTTCCGAGGTCTGGTTCTACACGCATCAGTCCGTGTGAACCTGGTCTAATCGTTGACATTCTAGACATATTAAGCATTACTTAGAATATCCATTTTTAGGGTTGTTACTGTCGTAACAGAGGTCCTTGAAATTTTCTGGCAAAAAAGTTTTTGAATTCTATATTTCAAAAAATCCATTGATTATATGACACGAAAAATTTGAAAAATCTGGTTTTTCCTAGTTTACGGTTCGTTTGAACGTGAAAATGCGCACGTTTGCCCCTCACAACAAATTGACTCTATTATTAAGTCGTAACCAACGTTAATAAAAAAATTTAAATATAAAATCTCGGTGTCCTATCATTAAAGCTTCATGGACTATAGCACACGATAATCGATAAAAGTTATGTTTCCTACTTTGGGGCTCGTTTGAACTTGTTTCCTCCTTAAGACCAATTGACGCCATTAATTAGGTTGTAAGGGATGTCAATGAAATATTTCAGCAAAAATATTTCGAAAATGATGTAAGTCAAAAAAATCCATGGTTTATAGTGCACGGAAATTGGTAAAATCTGTTTATTCGTTTTAGAGCTCATTAAACTTGATTATGCACCTGTTTGCCCCTGCAGACCAACTGACAGAAACACCTCGTATTCAAAAAGGCAAGAAAATATCAATTTTCTCATACCTAGTGTCAAGACCAACGACACCATCAACAGTCTGTAGGTGGGACGACGGTCCGTCTACGTTTTATAATGCCCAAATCCCTAGCTAAATCTCACACAACAATTTAGGCGTCTTAGATAGTTCCTTTCACCCATATTATAAACCGTTTAACAAAATTATTTTTTAAGGTAATGAGTAACATTTTGTCACAATAGTCCCAATTAAATTTGATCTCCGATCTCACAATTAATAAGCATATAAATATTGTCGATCCTATTATTTTTTTAGCTTAATTTTTCTATATTATTTATATCCCTAAACTATCTGAGGTTCCTACTACCCTCTTAAAATAATTGTCAATAATGTACTTCTTGTTGTGTTTAAATTATTAAGTACACTTTTGCACTCATTACTGTATTTATGAAACTACATGAATAATTTTGATATTTAAAATTATTATTGATAATTTACACATGTTTTCTTTATTCATGAAATTGTCATGCACTTGTAAAGCTAATTATATTTTGTACAAGTTTCTTAAATTTATTTGGTATATAAAACTAAAGCAAAACTACAATAAGACAACAAAACAAATTGGGCAAAACTAATTAAGGGGTTTAAATTAATAGCACCATCATATAGTTTAGAAATGTGAATAATAAATAAAACTTAAATTAAAAGGGATAATATGACTTTTAAATAATCTAAAGGTATAATGAATAACTTTGGTGAAAATTCAAGGGATATTATTATGTGTTATTCCTAATTTTATTTTGTAGCTGCTTAATAGTACACATAATTACTACATACATACTATCCAAAAAGCATTTAAAGGAATGAACAAGTGGTTGCTTACTCACCCCGAATACATATCTTTGGTCAAATTGATGTAATAAGAACATATATGGATCTCAATTAGCAAGTACAAATACAAACAAGACTAATTTGAATTTACACTGCGCAAGATACATTTAGGAGAAGTGTTGCCTAATAATGAAAATTTCCTCTTTGAAATATCGGACTGGAGAAGACTAATCCATTAAAGGTATGATTTGTTATTTTTTATTATTGATATAGGGAAAAAAATTAATTTCAGTATCATAATTATCATGTTTAAGACAAAATTAAATAAAAATTTGGTCAATGCATATTTTTTATTAGTTATAAAGTTTAAAAATAATTCTTACAAATTGACTTTGTATTTGGTCAAACTACGAACCATAAAATGAAACAAATATGGAAAATAATTTACATACTAGTCTTTCATTTATCTTTCTCAAATCTTGAAACGAAGTACAAAAGGATAGAGCCTCCGGTGCGTGTAACTAAGCACATAGATACATTACTTTTCCCTAAAAATTCATACTTTATATTCACATTTTACATCTATTATTATTTTCCTTCCCCCATCCCCACCCCCTCATATGAAATCCTTTTTCTTTGCTCAAGATTTTTTTGTTTATAAATCCTAATTTTTTACATATGGAGGATAATCTTCATCAACAATAATTTATAGGTAACCAACAACAACAAAACATACCTGGTATATTGTCACAAGTGAATCATACGAGTGGCGGTATGTATGCATATGTAACACAACCTTGTGAAGGTGTGAATATTAATACAAATGGTGGAGATAAGTTATTCGGAAAATTGAGTCTTGTACAACCAAGTGATTCCTCGATGATTCAAGATATACATCAATTTAAGAGTCATAAAGATATGAATACTGATACATGTGGCGGAGATAAGCTGTTTGCACAGTGGAGTGTAGTAAAGCCAAGTGATCTCTTGATGAATCATAATCAACACCAGTTTATGAATCATCAGGGTGTTAATACAGATACTGGTGGCAGAGGTAGGTTGTTTTCGCAACAAAATGTTGTAGAGCCATGTGACTTCTCGATGGCTCCATTTTGGGAGCATAACGAACAACAATATTTGAGTCATCAAGATGTTAATATTAATACAAGTGGTGCACATGAGTTATTTCCACAACAGAATGATGTATATCCAACCAATGCCTTGAATAAACATGATGATCAACATCAATTTATGAGTCACCGAGGTGGTGATACTAATATATGTAGTTAAGATGAGTTATTTGCACAATAGAGTGCATTTATTCAGGATCCACCTTATGATCAACATCAGCTGGTGATTCATCAAGGAGTTAATATTAATACAAGTAACGCACATGAGTTATTTCCACAACAAAATGATATAGAGCCAATGGATGCTTTAATGATTCAGGACTAACGTTATGATCAATATCATCTTTTAAGTCCTCAAGGTGTTAATACTAATACAAATGGTGGATATAGGTTGTTGCCACAACAAAGTGTTGTAGTGCCAAGTTATTTCTCGATGAAGGTAGTGCACATGAGTTATGACCACAACAAAATGATACAGAGCCATCAGATGCCTTGATGACTCAGGATCGGCATCATGATCAACATCAATTTATGATTCTTCAAGGTGTTAATACTGATACATATGGTGGAGATGATAGTTTCTTTTTAGAATTTAGTATAGAAGTGTTAGAAGAATTATTTCATATTTGAGGGAGCTCAACCAGAATTTTCATGTAGACCTTATGCGACATAATTTTATGGGAAGACAAATCCAATAAAATGAAACTTATTATGGAAAGGCATATCCAACAAGATTTGGCTAGAACTTATGCTCAAGCATTTGATGTATTACTACTTTGTAATGATTTACTTCAAGTGTTATTATCACGTTATGGGTCAATTTAGCACATAAGTATAAAAGCATCATTGTATAATAAAGACAAACAATAATTACAAAAGTATTTCTGAATGTATAATTTTTTATTTTACTTAATTCGTAACTTTCATTGTAAAAGAGATAAACGTGATTTTATCTTCTTTTACAACTAGGATTTGTTGTTCTATCCCTTTAGGAATCATTATTTTATCAACACTTGTATGTATTCTTCATCAGATTATAAATAATGTAGATTACTTATCATTTCAGGTATAATTGTATAAGTTGTTTTATGATATCAGGGCCTAAAAGCTCACACGAATATGATCCCAATTTCCCCCTCTAATCCTAGCTGCTCATGCAAAAATGGCCCCCAATAGCACTGTAGTTAATGCAGATACCACAGCCACTAACATTGTCATCGTCCAATTTAATCCTGCCTTTCAATTACTGATTAAACTTGTCGGCAACCATAACTTCACCTCCTGGAAGGTATGGATGTCTTTTCTTATGCACGGACATAACCTTTTCGTTCATATTGATGGCAGAAATGTTGCTCCTCCAATCTCACTTACAGGATACAATAAAATCACTCTGAATACACCTTATATGAACTGGTTTCGATAAGATCAGCTTGTCAATAATACCATCTTAGCATCGGTGGGACCTAAACTTTCATCAACTATTGCAACAATCACATTGGCATGCAAAGCTTTTGAATCCTTGCACACTACCTACGCCAATAAATCACATAAAAGAATTATTTGTCACTGAGATCAACTAGCTCGTATTACCAAATATTCTAGGCCAGATAGTACATTCAATTGCTGATGAACTTGCAATCGGTAGAGCACCAACCACAAACGTGCAACTTCATGTGAGAATCCTCCAGGGCCTTGGGTCCGACTATGCATTATATTTGCAACCATCCGGTCATATGGAACATTTATCACCTAACGAAGAACTCTATCAAAAACTGCTTCACTGTGAGATTTTCTTAACCATGAAGAAGCCAAAAGAACAACACTAATTAGTGCTCCAATTGCTCAAACAAACAACCAAGCACCTTCAAGATATGACATAAACTGAAAATAGGAAAGTAATACCTCACAAGGTAACCGACGTTGGAGTTTACAGACAGCCGGAGACTCATCAAATACCCAGCAGTGGCGCCCTTATCAAATTCAGCAGCCTCTCTCTTAACATGCCTGAGAACGTCCGGAATGCGAACTCCACCACTAGCAGCAATTCTAACGTTGTTGATCAGTTTAATATGTGTTAGTGCAACCAATAAAGCTTGTTGGCATCCAAAATCTTCTACTTGGGAGGCCCAAGTTTCCATGCTCATGCGCGGGCACAATCTGTTTCGCCATCTTCATAGCTTTTTCCCTGCTCCTTTCACAACTATTACACTAAACAATAGAGAGATCGCATACCAGTATTGTTAGTTCTTTTGTTTCCGTTATATTATGAGTGTAATATATTCTTCCCCGATCTCTATGTAGTATCCACCGTATGAGGGACTATGTAATTTTGTTTATGTGTATAGTTCCGTTTATAATCGACTAATAATGTAATCCTTTGCTTCATCTTGCTCAAGTCATTATATATATATATATATATATATATATATATATATATATATATATATATATATATATATATATATATATATATATATACACACACACACACACACATAATGACTTGAGCAAGATGAAGCAAAGGATTACATTATTAGTCGATTACAGGGCAAGACATAAGAATCCCCCCTCCCTGTCTTGATTATGAAAAAAAATTCAGATAGACAAATTATGTCTGGTTTCTATTATTTTTTAACGTATCTTTTCTATATTATTTATACCCCTAAAATATTTGACGTTCAGATTACCCTCTTAAAATAATTGTAAAAATTGCACATGTTATTGTGTTTAAACTGTTAAGGATACTTTTGTACTAACTTTTCTGCAAGGCACGTTTTGATATTTAAAATTATTATTGTTATTTTGAACATTTCTTTATTAAAAGAATTTCATGCCCTTGTAAAGTTATTGATACTTTGCACAAGTTTCTATAATTTATTTGGTATATTAAACTGGAGCAAAAACTATGACTAGACAACAAAGCAGATTGAACAAAAATAATTCAGGAGTATAAATAATACAAAATAATTAAGTTTAATGGGTAATAGCACCCTCATATAGTTTAAAAGTGTAAATAATACATAAAAGTTAAATTCAAAGGGATAATATGAGATTTTCATAATTTAGATGTATAATTAATAATATTTTGAAACATCAAGAGAGATTATTATGCCTTATTCCTACTTCAATTTTGTAGCTTTCAAGTAGAATACTGAGTTACTGCATACGTACTAACCAAAATGCATTTATTGGAATGAACAAGTGGTAGCTGACTCACCTTGTACACATATCTTTTGTCAGGATGGTGCAATATGAACAAATATAGATCTCAATTAGCAAGTACAAATACAAATATGCCTAATTTGAATTTACGCTGCGCAGGATCTATTTGGGAGAAGCGTTGCCTCATAAAATTAGATAATAAAGAAATTTCTACTTTCAGATATTCGATTGGATTAGACTAATCCGTTAAAGAAAAAAACAGTAATAATAGTGAAAATATTGTTATTTGTTATCATTAAAGTAGACGAATATTTAATTCCAATATCATAAGTATCATGTTTGAGATGGAAATTTAAATATAATTCGGTCTATGCGTAATTTTTATTAGTTAAAAAGTTTAAAAGTTATTCTTACTAATTAACTTTGTATTTGATCAAACTAAGACCCATATAGGAAATAATTTACAATATGTTAGTCTTTCATTTTTCTTTTTTCTAATCTTGAAACAAAGTACAAAAATAATAGGAACCCCATGTGTGTGTATAAGCACAATTATATGTTACTTTTCCTTACAAATTCATACATTGTATTTACATTTCGCACGAACTATTATTTTCCTTCCCCTTTCATATAAAACACTTTTTCTTTTCTCAAGTATTTTTGGTTTATAAACCCTAATTTGAAACATATGGAGGGTCATCTTCATCAACAACATTTTACAATGTAATCAACAACATAAATTACCCGATATATTTTCACAAGTGAATTTTCCGAGTGATGGTATGTACATCCTTAGCTCAACCTTGTGAAGGTAAGAATATAAATATGAAATTGTAGAGATAAGTTGTTCAAACAATGAAGTCTTGTACAACCGATCGATTCAAGATCAACCGCAGTTTCAGAGTCATCAAGATGGGAATATTGATACAGGTGGTGGAGATCTAAGTTGTTTGCACAATGGAGTGTTGTAAAGCCAGGCGATTTTTTGATTAATTCTGACCAACATCAGATTATAAATCATCAAGGTGTTAATACCAAAACAGGTAGCGGTGTTAATATTGATAGAGGTAGTGAAGATTGGTTTTTTCACAACAAAGTGTTGTAGAGCCATGTGATTTCTCTATGACTCAAGATTGACATTATAACCAACATCAGTTTATGCGTCAAGAAGATGTTAATATTATGACAAGTAGTGAACATGAGTTATTTCCACAATAGAATGATGTAGATACAACTAGTGCCTTGATTATTCAGGATCAATATCACGATCAACATCAATTTATGAGTCAACAAGGTTGTCATACTCGTATATGTAGTTTAGATGAGTCACTTGCATATGGAGTGCCTTCATTTAGGATCAACCTTATGATCAACATAAGTTGATGAGTCATCAAGGTGTTAATATTAATATAAGTAATGCAGATGAGTTAGTTCCACAACAGAAATGACATAGAGCCAAAGGATGCCTTGATGAGTCCGGATAAACGTTATGATTAACATTAGCTTATGAGTCCTCAAGGTATTAATACTGACACAAATAGTGAAGATAGGTTGTTTCCACAACAAAGTGTTGTAGAGACAAGTTATTTCTCGATGACTCAAGGTAGTGCACATGAGTTTTTTCCACAACAGAATTTAATAGATTCAACAGATGCCTTAATTATTTAGGATCAACGTCATGATCAAAATCAATTTATGAGTTAATAAGGTGTTCATACTGATATAGATAGCGGAGATGATAATTTCTTCTCATAATGGAACTTAGAAGAGATAAAAGAACTGTTTGATATTTGAGGGAGATCGACAAAAATTTCATGTAGACCAAATAAGACATGATTTATGTGAAGACATACATATCCAACAAAAAGAAATTAGTTATGGGAAGGAATATCAAACACAACATTTTTAGAATGTACCGTTGAGAATTTAAAATATTACCATTTTGTAATGATCAAATTCAAATATTATTGTCATGTTAAGGGTCCAATTTAGCACATAAGTTAAAGGCATCATTGTATAAGATAGGCAAACAATGAATACAATATTATTTCTGAATATATAATATACAAATTTTACTTATCCTTTCATTTCTTTAAAACTTGGTGATCATCATTAGTAGTTTTAAGCTATTAGGGGCACAAACAGTGGTATGACACTAGCAATGAAAAAATCACTAAGAAGCAGAATCTTTATTCATATCAACTACAATTACATTGAGTTTGAAAAGACTATTAGTGAGGTAACCTTTCCTTACAAATATTTCATTCTTATTCACTACTACTTTATAAGAAACCAATGCACATTTCAATCCATCTTAGTCAGAAGTGGAATAGAAATTAAGTTCTTGCGCAATTCAGGAACATACAAGACCATGTTGAAAGTCACCACCTTGCACGATGTCATCTTTAATAGGCTTTTTCCAGTTCCTTCCACCTTTGCAACAATGCCATTTTACATCAAAAAAAACTTCTCTTCTTTAGGTGCTGAAGTATAAAATGAAAAATTCTTTGTTAGCACAAACATGGAATGAGGCACCAGAATCTTCCACCATTCTCTTGGATTTCGAACAAAGTTACATTATGAAATCATTACACAAAGATTGTCCATATCTATTTGGGATTCACCAAAATTTGCTTGATTCATCTTCGTCTTTTCCTTCTTGGGACCCCGGCATTTAGTAGCTTTATGACCACGTTTGCCACAAACAAAGCAACTTCCATTGAATTTCCTCTTAGGAGGATTGCTTTTTGGACTATATGCTTTCTTTCTTTTCTTTAATTTTGTGGGATGTTCTTCAACAATATTTACTCTAGATATTGGTTAAATACCATAAGACTTCTTTTTTGCACCTTTGTTATCCTCTTCAATTCTCAACCTTACAATGAGATATTCAATAGTCATCTCCCTACGTTTATGTTTCAAGTAATTTCTGAAGTCCTTCCACAATGGAGATAACTTTTCAATAATGGCAGACACTTGAAAATCATCATTCACAACCAAACCTACATTAAAGACTAGGTGAGTATTAAGAATAAACTTAATATTTTCGACATAGGCATTAAATAAATCCATACCTTCAGCAAGGAGATAATGGATTATGACATGCAGTTCTTGAACATTGTTGACGACAGTCTTACTATCTATCATCTTATAAATAGAACTTTTCCATGATAAACTTCTTTATTCTGGCACCTTCTAAGTTTTACTTCTTTTCTAACGCATCCCAGAGTTCTTTTGAGGTTTTACATTACAATACACATTGTACAGATCCTCTTATAGGACACTCATAATATAATTTTTACACAAAAAAATCTGAATGTGTCCATGCTTTTATTACCAAGAATCGTTTTTCAGGAGCGGTTTCATCTGACATAACAAGAACATTCTCATTAATGAACCTCTGCAAACTCAACATAGTGATATAAAAGAATGTCTTCTGATGACATCTCTTGAAGTTGACTCTAGAAAACTTTGCAGGTTTCTCAGCCGGTGTTAGGGCAAAAGTTGAACGATTGTGTGCAACCAATGTTGTTGCAACACTTACTATTACAACACTCACTTTTCCAGCATTTACTTTACTTGAATTAGTCATTTTTCTATCATAAATAGCAGACGATTTAAGTATTTTAGCTGAAGGCTAGGCCAAGCGAGAGACGACGACGGCGCGAGGGGGACCCTTCTTCTTAATCCTTTAAGAAGTAAAGAAAGAGTTTCCTAATATAAGGACAAAAATTTCCTTTCTTCTACCAATATTGGAAAAATGATGTTTCATTTGCACAGTGCAAAAAACTTTTCAGTTTCCCTCAAGAATTGGTTCGTAACTTTTTTATTTTTCTCTTCTCTTTTCCCAATTCACA
Organism: Solanum lycopersicum; assembly: GCF_036512215.1. NCBI lineage: Eukaryota > Viridiplantae > Streptophyta > Magnoliopsida > Solanales > Solanaceae > Solanum > Solanum lycopersicum. The sequence continues at coordinate 17,365,868 of NC_090810.1, forward strand.
TTTTGCTAATAAAAAAAAATAATTGGTACTATAATGAGTCCTAAAGGGATATAACAACTAATCCTTGTTGTACATGAAGATAAAATCACGCTATATTTATTTTACAATGAAGGTTAAAAATAAGAAAAATCTGAAAATTATATATTCAAAAATCATTTTGTATTTACTGTTTGTATTTATTATACAATGATGCTTTTAAACTTGTGCTAAATCGGATCGTAACGTTTTAATAATACTTAAAGTTAATCATTAAAAAGTAGTAATACTTCAAATGCTTGATCATAAGTTCTAGCCAAATCTTTTGGATATGCCTTTCCATGATAAGTTTCTTTTTCTTGAATATGTCTTCCCATAAAATCATTTCGTATTAGGTCTACATGATAATTCTAGTTGAGCTCCCTCCAATATAAAAAGTTCTTGTGACTCTTCTATACTAAATTCTTAAGGGAAACTATCATCTCCACTATATGTATCCGCTTTAACACCTTGTTGACTCATAAACTGATGTTGATCATGATGTTAATCCTAAGTCATCAAGGCATTCAGTTGTGGTAATAAATCCTGTGCACTACCTTGGGTTATCAAGAAATAACTTGTCTCTATAATACTTTGTTGTGGAAGCAACATATCTCCACCATTTGTGTTAGAATTAATACCTTGATGACTCATAAGTTGACATTACTCGAAATGTTGTTCCTTAATCATCAAGGCATCCATTCGCTCTATATTATATTATGGAAATAACCCATGCATGTGCATGACTTTTATTAATATTAACTCCTTGATGAATCATCAACTGATGTTGATCATAAGGTTGATCCTGAATGAATGCACTCCATTGTGCACATAAGTCATCTAAACTATATTTATCAGTATGACCACCTTGATGACTCATAAATTGATGTTGATCATGATATTGATTCGAGGCATTGGTTGGATATACATAATTCTGTTGTAGAAAATGACTCATGTGAACTACTTGTATTAATATTAACAGATTGATTACTCAATAATTGATGTTGGTTAGTTTGTCAATATTGATCCATCGAGAAATCACATAGCTCTACAACGCTTAGTTGTGCAAACAACATATCTCCGCCACCTGTATCTGTATTAACTCCTTGATGATTCATAAACTAATGTTGGTTATGATTCATCAAGAAATCGCTGGGCTTTACAACAGTCCTTTGTGCAAACAAATTATTTCCACCGCCTGTATCAATATTAAAATCATGACGACTCTTAAACTGATGTTGATCTTGAATCAACATGGAATTAGTTGGTTGTACAAGACTCCATTTTCCAAACAATTTATCTTCACCGTTTGTATTAATATTCACACCTTCACAAGGTTGTGCTATGGATTTATACATACCACCACTAATTTAATTCACTTGTGAAAATATAACGGGTATGTTATGTTGTTGATTACCTATAAATTTTTGTTGATGAAGACGACCCTCCATTTGTTACAAATTAGGATTTATAAACCAAATACTTGAGAGAAGAAAATGGTTTTATATGAGGAGTGGGTGTGGGGGGGGGGGTAAGGAAAACAATAATTGGTGTGAATTTTGAATATAAAGTATGAACTTTTATGGAAAAGTAATGTATCTTTGTGCTTATATACACGCATCGGATGCTCTATCCTTTTGTACTTTGTTTCAAGATTTCAAAAAGATAAATGAAAGATTTGCATATTGTAAATTATTTTTCATATTTGTTTCATTTTATGGATCTTAGTTAGACCAAATACAATATTAATTAGTAAGAATGACTTTAAAACTTTATAACTAATAAAAATATGTATTAACCAAATTTTTATAATTTCTTTGTCTTAAACATGATATTTATAATATTGAAATCCATTTTTCTATATTAATAATAAAAGACAACAAATCTTTTCACTATCATTAATATTTTTTCCTTAATGGATTAGTCTTCTCCAATCAGCTATTTCAAAGTGGAAATTTATTTATTATCTTTCTTTATTAGGAAACGCTTCTCCCTAATGGATCCTACAATGTGTAAATTCAAATTTGTCATGTTTGTGTTTGTACTTGCTAATTAAGATCCATATTTGTTCTTATTACATCATGTTGACCAAAGATATGTGTACGGTGTGAGTTGCCGACCACTTGTTCATTTCTTTAAATACTTTTTGGATAGTACGTATGTAGTAACTGTGGGTACTACTAAGAATCTACAAAATAAGGGTAAGAAAAAGGCATAAGAATCCCCCTTGAATTTTCACAAAGTTATTCGTTATACCTTTAAATTATCTAAATGTCATATTATCCCTTTGAATTTATGTTTTTTTTATTATTCAGACTTCTAATCTATATGAGGGTTCTATTACCCACTAAACTATAGTATTCCATACAATTTAAACCCCTGAATTATTTTTGCCCGATTTGTTTTGTTGTCTTATTGTAGTTTTTGTCCAGTTTTATATACCAAATAAATTGAAGGAACTAGTACAAAATATCAATGGCTTTACAAAAGCATAACAACTTCGTAAATAAAGAAAACATATGTAAATTATCAATAATAATTTTTAAATACGAAAATGATTCATGTAGTTTCATAAATACAATAATGAGTGCAGAAGTGTACTTAATACTTTAAACACAACAAGAAGTACATTTTACAATTATTTTAAGAGGGTGATATGACCATCAATAGTTTAAGGGTATAAACAATATAGAAAAATTAATTTAAAGAAACCGATATTATTTATGTACTTATTAATTGTGAGATTAGAGACCAAACTTAATTTGGGACTATTATGACAAAATATTACTTATTACCTTGAAATATAATTTTTTTAAAGGGTTTAGAATGTGGGTCAAAGGAACTAGATGAGAAGCACAAATTGTTGTGTGCATTTAGCTAGGCATCAGGGCATTAAAACTTCGACGGACCGTCGTCCCACCTAGAGATTGTGGATGGTGTTGTTGGTCTTGACACTATGTCTGAGAAAATTGAAATTTTCTTGCCTTTTTAAATATGAGGTGTTTCAGTCAGGTGGCCTAAAGAGGAAAACGGGTGCATATTCAAGTTCGACGAGGCACAAAGGAATAACTAGATTTTATCGATTTCCGTGCGCTATTGTCCATGAATTTTAGACATATAGGATTTTAGAATTATTTTTGCTGAAATATTTCATAGACGTTTGTTATGACTAAATTAATGGTGGTAGCTGGTCTCAAAGAAAAAAAAAAGTATAAACGAGCCCCAAAGCAGGAAAACTCAAATTTTATTATTTTTGTGTGCTATAGTCAATGAAGCTTTTGTGACTTACACATTTTCACATTCAATCGAGCCCCAAAGCATGAAAAGTCATATTTTACCAATTTTTCGTGTGCTATACTCCATGGATTTTTTGTGATACAACATTACGTAATTTTTTCGCAATATTTTTCAAGGATGATTTTTACGACCTTATTGATATCGTCAGTTCATCCCAAGGGGAAAACAAGTGCATTTTAATTTTCAAACGAGCCATCCAGAAGGAAAACCCTTATTTTACCGATGTTTGTGTTAAAATTTCATAGATTTTTGGTGAAAGAATTCCAAAATTTTTTTATCAAAATTTTTCATGGATGTTTGTTATGATCTTATTAATGGCGTTAGTTGGTCCTGAGTGGCAAATAAGCGCATTTTCAAATTCAAACAAGTCTCGCAGTAGAAATAACCAGATTTTACCAATTTTCATGTGCTATAGTTCATAGATTTTTAGTGATAAAGGATTATGGAATTTTTTTTGCTAAGCTTTTTTCATGGACGCTTGTATTGACCTTATTTATGGTGTCACTTGGTCCAGAGAGGCAAAATGCATATTTTTATATTCAAACGAGCCCCAAAGCAGAAAAAACCAAATTTTACCGACTTTTGTTTGCTATACTCCATGAATTTTTGGTACATATGATTTTAAATTTTTTCTCCAAATCTTGTTATTAATGACCATTACAACCAAATTAACGTTGCAGTTTATCTTAAGAGGGAAACTAACATATTCCATTTAAAATGAGTCCAAAGCAGGAAAAATTAGAATTTACCAATTCTTGTGTGTTAGAATTTCAAAAAAAATGCCAAATTTTTTCACAGACATCTATTACGACCTTAGTAAGTGTGTCGATTGGTCCCCGAGGGTCAAACATATGCATTGTTAATTTCAAACAAGTCTCATAGCAAGAGCTAGTCCACGGATTTACGGTAATACAAGATTCCAAAATTTTTTTGCCAACACTTTTCATGGATTTCCATTACAACCTTATTGATCGCGTCAGTTGGTCCCGACATGAAAACAGACGGTTTTTTAAGTTCAAACAAGCCCCAAATTAGGAAATCAAATTTTACAAATTTTCCTGTGCTATAGTCCATAGACTTTAGGTAATAGAATTCAGAACTTTTTTGCTAGGACTTTTCATGAAGGTCTATAATGATCATATTATCGATTTTTGTATGCTATAGTCAAACAGACGCATTTTCAACCACGATTTAATCAATTTTCGTATGCTATAGTCAATGGATTTTTGATCATAGGCTTCTTGAATTTTTTTGTTGCAAAATTTTTTAATAGGTCTCCTTGACCTTACTAATGGTGTTAGTTGGTCTCCGAGGTAAAATGAACGTACTTTAACGATCCAAAAAGTAGAAATAGTCATATTTTATCGATTTTCATGCGCGTCAATAGTTTACATGGATGTCTATAATGACATTATTAATGGCGTCATTTGTTCCCCATGATCAAACAAGCGCATTTTCAAGTTCAAACGAGCTCCAACGCAGGATAAATAGATTTAACTAATTCTTGTTTGCGATACTCCATGAATTTTTGTTGATACATTATTCAAGAATTTTTTGTGCTAAAATTTTTTGTGCACACCCATTAAAACCTAATATATGGTGCAGTTTGTCTAGAGAGGGAAAAATGCGCATTTTCATGTTTAAACATGCCCCAAAACGGGAAAAATAAGATTTTACTAAATTCGCGTGCTATTATCCATGTATTTTGTAATAGGATATCAAAAAAATTCTAAAATTTTGTATGGACATTTTTTACGACCTTAATAATTGATTTTGTTTGTCTTGAGGGGCAAACAAGTGCATTTTCAAGTTCAAACAAATCCCAAAGTAAGAAGACTAGATTTTACTGATTTTCTTGTCCTATACTCCATAGATTTTTATGATACAAGATTCCTTAATCATTTTTCCCGAATGTTTTAATGGTGGTCCGTTACAACCTTATTAATGCCATTAGTTAGTCCCGAAGGGAAACATACACATTTTCAAGTTCAAAGGAGTCCAAAAAAAGGAATAACCACATTTTACAAATTTTTGTATGCGATTATTTTGGTAAACCGATGCATGAGTTGAGGCTCCCATGCCCCGCCGGCCCTCCGAAAATGTAAGGGCTCATAGGAAGCCAGAAGAAAGCAAAGTAAAACTGTACAACCCATTTTGTCATTTGAGTGCTAGAGCTTTTTATTTCACAAAAGACTCTTTCGATAGATTTTTAATGGGTATCTTGAACTATTCGTATAACTATGATTATTTAATTGATGAATATTTTATGATGTAATTCATTTAAATATGTATTAAATAATTAATTTTAGTTAATTATAAATGGATCAAGCCCATAGATAGGAATAAAATTAATAAAGTCTAGAAAATTTTGATTCATTATTAATTTAGGGAAAATAAATTAGGTTAGAAGACTGACTTGAAGACTTACCTGCACATGCGAGCGAGGGCTGCTGAGTGAATTCGGTTAAGAATAATAATGTTCTAATAACGTCTGTTGAATGACATTTTATTATGCCTATTGTTTTATGATTTTATATCTTCATATAGAAGAGACTAACGAATTGTAATGTGTTATATTATAGGAATATTTGTATAAGAAATTAATGATACCAATGATTAGGAAAATAAAGAGATCAGAAAAAAGGATAGAGAGAATGAATTGTTATTTGGAAAAGTTTGTTGCTTGTTTGAAAAGTTTCTGCATATAATTCTCATTTAGTTCTTCTTTTTTTTTTTTTGTTTCTGCCACCATATGCGATATACATTATGGTTTTGTTTGGTTGGAAAACAATAGAAAAGGTAGGTTCTTAAAAACCTATGCTAAGAAAGTAGTGGTGGGTAATGATTGACAATAATGTATAAGAATGTTGGATGGTCTTAGATGCTTTAATTTTATGTACATGAGGATTAATACTACAAATTCACTAATATGGTTATATTATGATTTACGTTTTAACTTGAGGTAAGTAATTAAATATTAAGCGTATTATATATTTCGAATACCACTAAATTTTTGCTAATTGGAACAGTTAAAGACTTACCCTTAGGTTTGAACTTAGGAAATTGATTATAAAATTAGGTGAGTTTTCTATTTAGGCCCAACATAGAATAATATGACTGTTTATAGAATCGTTAACCAACAAATTATGCATGTATAATTGATAGATTGGAAAGGTTCGGATGCATTGAGGAAAGGAAAAGTATTGGAGAAGTACCTTACTTGAGTTCTGTTCTTTAGTGGGGTAGGCTATGTTTTATGATATTTTATAGTAAACTCTTAATAATGATTGATATGAATTGAATGGTATTGTGAAGTTTCTATGTACTTGATTGTGTGGTTGTTTGGCTTGGTTGTGCGTTTTGTGCATTGTCTGAAATTGTGAAACCGTGAATTTTATATTCTTGAACCCTCTTTATCGAAGTGATGCCTTGAATAAAGGAGGCTTGATGAAATATTACAAATTAATTAAAAGTGGTGATTAGTACTGATAAATATATGGTATAATTAGACAGGAGTTTCACGTTCCGACATGGTATAATTAGATCAGAGTTTCACGTTCCGACACGGTATAATTGGACTAGAGTGTAACATTCCGACATATTATTCTTGGATCGGAGTGTCATGCTCCGACACGATATAATTGGATCGGACTATCACATTCCGACACAGTAACATTAAAGGAAAAAGATATGGAATTAACTTAATGAACTCAATCTCAAAGAACTCATTGCTCAAATGAGTGTGGCGTGGAGGCATGAGTCCTCATGGGTATGCCTTATATTGTGATTGATTATTTAGTCACTTTTTCATGTTGTTGTTGCTTACCACCTGTTAAGTGTAATAGTTGAGTTCATAGTATTATTCATTGTATATTAGTTTCTATTTTGGGTTGACAGATGATACAACTCAGTACATGTTGCCCCATACTGAGCCCTACTTGTGAGTTTCTTATTTTCCTTTAATGGAGTGCAAGGAGTGTACCTATGACTCAGAATTACCCTCATCTCTATCCAGTCTTCAGCATATCAGATTCCAAGGTGAGCTATTCATTCAAGCTCGTGTTAGATTCTCTCGGTCATGACATAATGTCCTATGTTTTCGGACACATACCATTTTATTCTTTTATTTTGGTGTATTTGATATTCTTAGACTTAGTATTCAAAGAGTAGATGTCCTTGATCTGATGACTTTTAGATTTTTGAGATAATATGTAATAAACCTTAAAGGTTTAGTTGATTGGTTACTTTATTAAGTTATGGAGCTTCTGCATTATTGTTGTTATTCTAGTCAAATTATTGGTATATGTTGAGGTTTGGATTCCTTCTTTCGCCCACTCAAAAGGTTAAGTGTGGGTGCCACTGACAAATTTATTTGGGTCATAACAAAAAGGTAGTTAAAACTCACATAAGAAGTGAGGGAGATACAATAAAAATTTAGAAGCCATATCATGGAGGACTGACCAACTATTAACATATCTTACCTATGCTTGCGGTTAAGAACATATGTTAGTCCATATGCTTGGTTAATTTAATAGAAAATAAGAATATCCCCTTTACAAAACATTAACATCATTCAATCTTAATGCATGCAAGGCATATCTCGTTGAATCAGTCTTTTTCGCCATATTGCGTATAAAGGGAATCAAACCTCCTCCGCTGCTGCTGGATAAATGTATTTTGTACTAATTCGATCCAACCTCTTCTTAGGAGTAGATTTTTGTTTACCCCTCTCCTTACAGTCAAGTGGTTGAACGCCCCTTTCTTCTTATTAGTCAGATAGGTTTGGAACCTTTTAGCATTTTGACATTTCAATGCATATTTTGTGATAGAATTTTCAAATTTTTTTGTTGAATGTTTTCATGGACGTCTATTATGACATTATTAATGGTGTCATTTAGCCCTGAGGGGAAAAGAGGCGAATTTTCAAGTTTAAATCATCCCCAAAATAGGAAAAATCAGCTTTTCCCAATTTTCGTGTGCTATAGTCAATGGATTTTAGGTAATAGGATTCTAAAAATTTTTATAGACGTCTCTTATGATCTTATTAATTGTGTCAATTTTTCCCGAGGGGAAAAATGATGTGTTTTCAAATTCAAACAAACCCCGAACTAGCAAAAATTAGATAATACCAAATTTTGTATGCTTAGTCAATGAGTTTTTGTTGATACAGGGTTTGAAAATTATCTTTGTCAAACTTTTTCATGGACATTTGTTACAACCTTATTAATGTCGTTAATTGGTACTACGGGGAAAACAAAAGCATTTTTTCAAGTTTAAACCAATAAAAAGTCAGAAAAACTAGATTTTATCAAATTTCATGTGCTATATAGTCTATATATCAAATTTCATGTGCTATTTTATCAAAGTAGATTTCCAATTTCATGTGGTAGAGGATTCTGAAATCTTTTTGCTGGAATATTTTTATGGACGTATGTTATTACCTTATTCATTGCGTCAATTCGTCACAAGGGGCAAACAGGCGCATTTTAAAATTCAAATAAGCCCCAAAGTAGAAAAATCCAGATTTTATCAATTTTTGTATGCTAGTCCATGGATTTTTGCTGTTAGGATTAAATAAATTTATCATTGAAATTTTTCATGGACGTCCGTTTCAACCTTGATAATGGAGTCAGTTAGTCTCGAGAGGAAAATGAGTGCATTTTCATGATCAAATGAACCTGAAGCAAAAAATCCAGATTTTACCAATTTTTGTGTGCAAAATAGATTTTTGGTCATATAGGATTACATAGATTTTAGTAACTTTTTTGGTCTCGAAGGGAAAAGAGGGGCATTTTAATGCCTTTAATTGGTCTCGAGAGGAAAAGAGGCACATTTTAATGTTAAAACAAGCCCTAAAGAAGGGAAAACCGAGGTGCTACCATTTTTTGTGCACTATAGTCCATGAATTATTGGAGATACGGGATTTCAAATAATTCTGACTAAAAATTTTCATGGACTTCTTTATGAATTAACTAATGTCGTCTATTGGTCTTGAGGAGCAAACAGGCGAATGTAAAAGTTCAAACGAGCCACAAAGAAGGAAAAAACTAGATTTTTACCTATTTATGTGTGTTATTGTTCATGAAATTTTGGAGATAGCATTCCGGAATTATTTTGCGAAAAATTTCATGGATGTTGTTTTGACCTTATTAATGATGTCAATTGATCCTGAAGAGGCAAAAATTACATTTTCAAGCTGAAACGAGCCACAAAGTGGGAAAAGTTAGAATTTACTATTTTTTGTGGACTGTAGTCCGTCGATTTTTGGTAATAGGATTCCAAAATTTTTGGTTGCCGAAGTATTTCATGCACGTCTGCTACAACCTTATTAATGGATTCATTTGGTCAAGAGGGGGAAACTATCACATTTTAAAGTTCAAACGAGCTCCAAAACAGGAAAACCTCAATTTTAACAATTTTCTTGTGTTATATTCCACAGATTTTTCCTGAGACATGCAGAATATCACTTACCAAATTTTTTTAATTGATGACCATTACAACCTTATTAATGACATCAGTTGGTTTTGAGAGGGCTAATTAGTGCATTTTCAAGGTCAACTAAGCCCCAAAGTAGGAAGACCAGATTTACCGACTTTTTTGCCCTATAATCCATGCAGTTTTGGTGATAAAATTCGAGATATTTTGTTGCCAATCTTTTTATGGACATCCAATAGAACATTATTAGTGGCGTAAGTAAGTGTCGAGGGGCAAACATGTGCATATAAAAGATAAAACGACCCCAAACCAGGAAAAATCACATTTTTGCTAATTTTTCGTATGCTATATTTCACAGATTTTGTGATACAACATTTTGGAATTTGTTTTGCCAAAATTTTTCATGGACGTCTAATATACCTTATTAATAGCCTCGATTGGTTCCGAGGGCAAACACGTGCATTTTAATGTTCAAGCATGTCCCATATCATGAAAACCAGATTTTATCGATTTTCCTTTGCTAGTACATGGATTCTTTGTAATACAAGATTCCAAATATTTTTGCCAAAACATTTCATGGATTTCCATTAAAACCTTATTAATGGTGCAAGTTGGTCTCGTAAGGCAAACAAACGCATTTTAAAGTTCAAACGAGCCCAAAGTAGGTAACCATTTTTTGTCAAATTTCGTGTGCTATAGTCCATGTATTTTTGGTGATAGGATTCAAAAATTTTTTTTGCTGAAACTCTTCATCGAGGTCTATTATGACCTTATTAATGGTGTCACTTTGTCCTAAGAGGAAAACCGACGCATTTTCAACCAAGATTTTATCTTTTTTCATATGCTACAACCAATGGATTTTTTGTGATAGGATCTAGAATTTATTTTTGCAAAAAATTTTGATAGACGTCTTTTATGACCTTATTAATTGTGATAGTTGGTCTCGAGGGTAAAATGAACATGTTTTAAAGTTCTAACGATCCCCAAATTAGAAATAGCAAGATTTTATCGATTTTAATGTGAGTCTGTAGATTTTTGGTGTTATAGGATTTCGAAATTTTTTTGCCAAACTTTTTCATGGACGCCTGTAAAGACCTTATTGATAGCGATATTTTTTCCCCATGGGAAAAGGAGAGCATTTCCAATTTCAAACTTCTTCCAATTTAGGCAAAAAGGATTTTACTAATTTCATGTACTATACTCCATGAATTTTCGGTCGTACAGAAATCTAGAACTTTTTTTGCGAAATTTTTTCATGGAGGCCCATAACAACTTATTTATGGAGTAGTTTGTCCAGAGAGGCAAAAAAACGCATTTTCAAGTTTAAAGAAGCCTCAAAACAGAGAAAATAAGATATTACCATTTTTCGTGTACTATTGGTAATAGGATTACAAAAAAAATTGCCAAAAATTTTTATAGACAATTGTTACGACCTTAATAATGGATTCGGTTGCTCTTGAGGGGAAAACATGTGTGCATTAAGTTCAATCAAATCCCAAAGTTAGAACACTAGATTTTACTGATTTTTTTGTCCTATAGTCCATAGATTATTGTAATACAAGATTCCATAATTACTTTGACCTAATGATTTAATGGATGTCAATTACAACCTTATTAATGTCATTAGTTGGTCCCCAGCGGTAACATACATATTTCCAAGTTCAAACAAGCCCGAAAAAAGGAATAACCACATATTACAAATTTTATGGGCGGTTATTTTGATAAACGGATGCATTAGCTGAGGCTGCCGTGTCACGCCGCCTCCAAAAAAATAACGGCTCATAGGGAGCCAGAAGAAAGTAGAGTAAAAGGCAGGTATGTCACGACTCGAGAGAACCCCCTAGTCGTAACATGGTGTACTCGACCACGAAAAGGTCTTATACAAAAACCTCATAGCATTCATAACATTTGATCATAAGGAAAAATGACAAGTAATTAAAAAAATTTATTTAAAAACCATTTAGTTCAAGAACACGACATTTAAAATCATAGCGGAACCCTACATCTCACATGGCCATCTAACAAAGACATGGAACCTAATAATAAGGTCACGATCCTTCACAATCGAAATACTTAAACAAAACTACACATAACCTATTACAAATTAAATACAAGAAACTTCTAAATACTTTTCCCTGAATCATGAGGAAATACACTTGGTCTTGAAGAACTCTTCCCAAGCCCTTAAATCTAGAGAACTCTATCTCTTGTCGAAACCTACACTTGTAGTAAAAGTAGAGGAAGTATGGGTTAGAACAATTATGTACTAAGTATGATAACCATGCAAAAACATGATTAGAAAGAGACGCTCTTTTGAAAGTCATGCATATGTCATTTTGATAAAAATTCATGAATAATAGTGTATTAGGCATAACCTCAAAAACTAATAAAAATGCAAATCATATCTTCACATTATGATATATTCAACATACAAGCTTTAGACAATACATATTCACAAGCAACATAAGTATACATACTTCACATAAATACATTAAGATCATCCCCTAAGACAACTTTAAGTCATACTTGTGCAATGTATGAGTAGCATCCTGTAATACTACTCACACTAAGTAATCCTCAAAGCCACCCTAGACTAGGCATATTCATATTAATTGTGTCAACACAATGAAATAAATCATTAGACATTAAGTCAACATCCTTAATAGCCCATTCATAAGACATAATAGAATAACCACATAACTAATTTTAGATTGCACTTGTGTCATGTATAGACAAGGTCTCCTAATCCTACCTACACTAAATATCATCTTTGGACTACCATATCTATCATACATTAGTCTCATACATAGTTCATATATATAGTAAAGAGACATTCATAATCATGTTCATGTTCATAAACATACTTCATATTCATAGCACATAGACATATAGTATAGAAGAAAATGTTTATTCATAGTACATACACATAATGAATATTCATAGTACATAAACATAATCAATATTTTTAGCACATAAACATAATGCATATTCATAGCACATAAACATAATGCATATTGATAGCATATAACATAATATATATTTATAGTACATAAACATAATTCATATTCATAGTACATAAAAATAATGCATACTCATAGTACATAAACATATTGCATATTCATAGTACATAAACATAATGCATATTCATAGTATAGAAACATAAGAGGAACACACCATGACTACTCTCAAAGTCCACTTGTGTAATGTATAAATGACATCCCATACTACCACTCATACTAAGTAAATTCTTTGAGGAACCATAGCATAAAACTCACTTTCGTATTCATAATTAAAATTTTTGTTCATTAGCCTTAACCGACATAGATCATGTGAGTTACATGTAGTGTGGTGTAATATGAAGCCACACTGAAAAAAGGTGTCCTTCTTGACTAAAGTAGAACTAACATATTTAGCTTTAATGTGGATCCACTAGCGGGAGAGTCTCTACCTCATTTTAACATATCCTCTCGGTGCTGAGTATTATTCCTTAACTTATACAATAATAGTATTTAAATTGTATCTATATGTGGGAAGGAATACTTTATCCTTCATGCAATACAATTCATAACATAGCTCATTGATTCAATAAGGTGAGAACTACCTTACAACTTTAGAATCTTAATATACATGTGAGAAATCTTTTTACATATATTTATAGTGTTTTCATGAGAACTATCTTTCAATCAGCACAATATGATCACCATAATCATATTTATGCATGTAGTGTGTGTTTAATTGTCCCTATTATGACAAAACTACAAGAGCAACATTTTAATCATAGACACTTCCCTCTGAAAGTGTTTATAAGAAAATAAATACTATCATAATCATGCATAATCTTCATATACTGCATTCAAGGATTTATAGACAATGCAACTCAACACATTAATGTTTATTAAACTAGACATGTACATATTCATAATTCAATTAGTTCATTCATTCATTGTATGTGTACACTCATATAATCATATTGCAAGTCAAGTGAGAACCTCCATCATAAGTGGATCAATCCATTAATACTCAATTACTAAACAACTCCATCATAAATGGATCACACATCAATCTATCACGAATCTATATCATTAAGGATCAATCTCAACCCATAGATTGAAGATACAATAAGAGGTAAGATAATTGAAATCCTCCATCATCCACATAAGCAATTCAACATAAAGTCATTCATAACTTCCTTTTGTAGGTCATGATCCTCATCTCACCAATACATCAATAATTCACCACAATAAGATATAACAAATGCCATGACTTCATAAACTACTTTCATATAAACAATTACTATTCATTATACTTTCATAATTAACCAATTTATAAAATAAAAGAGTCTATGGAAAATCATGGGTTCTTGAAGGAATTCAATGTAAAATCAACTTATAATCATCAATTAAACTTTAAGTCATCAATATAAATACTTTGAAAATGTTTTAGCATTGAACCCATACTTAGATTAGAAAATAGGGTTTTGATCTTTGTAAGACTTTGAAATTCTTTTTGATTGGACTCAAATATTGATCAAGGATGAAGGTTCATCATACCTATATTAAGAAATCTTGAATAAAATTAATGAAGAAACTCTTTTGAAATCCCCCAAATCCAAATTTTCATGGCTTCTTCTTCTTCCTTGAGTTTACGTAGAGAAATATTAGAGGAAGATGAACTTTTTGATTTGATCTACGTCTTTGTGAAAGTGATTTGTTTTGGAGATATTTAAATATAAAATCCCTTATATAGTTATTTAAAAATAATATAAAATATATCCACTTTCTAATTTAACTTAAAAATAATATTTACAAAAACGCACTTCCACTCATGGACTTAGCCAAAAAATCTAAGGAAATATTTAAGGAAGCATTTAAGGTCCTTGAAGTGGTTCACTAGCCTTGATTCCTCCCTTAAACTTAGCCAAAATTTTGTAAATTTTTATATCTCTAATTTATACATAAACTGATAAGGTTCATACTTTAGTCTCTAATTCTACCTATTATTTTGCGATTCGTTACATTATCCCCCTCTTAAAAACATTCGTCATCAAATGAAACTTTAAACAAATTAAGGGAATGACTCAATACTAGAAGCCAATCATGCATGAAACATTACTAACAGTGCACAAACTAGGAGGAAATATCAACCCCACATCACTAAGCTTAATGCAACACAAAAAATGTAGGAACTACATCTACAAACTCATTATGCATCAAAACATCAACATTTCTCATTTCATATTTCATTGGAGGAAATATCATCTCCAACTCACATCATATTCATCTTCTCATCGTAAAGCAAATTATACAACTCTTAACAAAATACCAGATAAGCATGCTCAACATTTCAACTCATGAAACACAGTTAACATATACTAGATACATATCACATGAGGAATATGTAAATCATAAAAAAATCACTTAAAGCAAAATAAGAATCTTTCAAAACATGCATATTATAGAGATCATGGACATCTCTAAATTACTCATGACTCCTAGACATGGAAAATATCCAAAAGGAAACTCTTGGTCTCACGCTTGAATAGGAATAGAAGAAAGGGATGAGGATATCAGAATTTTCTGAAATGAAAATTGTTATCTAAGAACATGATCTCGCTCTTGGGAGTTAACTCATTTACTAAAACCTTAAATACTACTCCTATTAACAGACTAAAGCATTATCAAGACTTATTATAACCTAAAAAAAATAGAGGTCTAATGATGATTGTCGCGATCCGAGCTACCTCCGAGACGCGGACACGCGACCTAGGACCACAAGTGATCATAAGCTAACCCTGCTGGCATGATCATGAGTATATTAAAAAATATAAACTAATGCGGAAGATAAATCAAACTTTAATTGAAAAGATGGGGAATACCCGTATTTTATAGCTGAAATGTTTGAAAACAGATGAGCTTAATACAAATAAAATATTAACTCAATGCTAAGTTGAAACTAACTATGTCTGAAATAAGCCTCTAACTAACTAGAAATGTTGGGACAAGCTCCAGCTAAGTCAAACAAAACGGAAACTAAATCATTAAAAGACTAAAATGAACTCATGACTCCTGTCATTGGAGAATGAGGAGTCACCACTGATTCTGCTGAACTGAAGATCGAGTATCAATCTAAGCGTGATCTGGATGCTGAGAACCTGAACCTACATCACGAGAAGATGTAGCACATGTATTCGTCAGTACTTGAAAGGGACTGAGCATGTAGGATAAAGTAAATCTGAAATAATGCATAACTGAACAAGCACAAAAACAAGTGTAATATTCTGAACATGATATACTGAATGAGCTAACTAGATGTATTGACAAAATTTATAACATACTAAGGCTGAATACTAACTGAAATGTAAATATGGTCAATCTGATAGAGCTAGACCCTAGTTTAACTCAGTATTATGCTTCTCCAAATGAATTAAGTGATTAACATATGATGATTTAGTTTTTGTAACTACTGGATATCTCAAAACTAAACATCCAAACTGAGAATGCAACAACTATTCTTATAATTATGCATTAATAACTGAGGCATTAGATCTCAAGTAACTGAAGTATCTGACCTGGTATGTGTAGTTCAAGAACTAAAGAAATACATAAGTGAGGTTCTGAAATTTTTGCGATAAACTGAATAGTAACTTTACAATCTTATTTGGAACATATATCAAACTAATTCTTAATGATCTGCTATAATTTTACAAACTCTATGTCTATTCATGATAAGAGAATCAAGAACTAACAAAAAGTAGGGACCTAATGGGTGAAAGGAACCCACTAGTGAAATCCCACATGGTTAGTGATGAAATCCTCGAATAAATATTTAGATTTTGGGATTGGAACTGCTGGAACCTTCTTGCATTCTTGAACTAGGGTTTCTAAGCTTTTTCTTCTTTCTTGCTTCTAATATTCTAAGTTCTTGTTATGTTTCTAGGCTTAAACTGTCTAAAATCTAATGATTTAGGGTCAAAACAACATATCATAGAGGTTAAATTAAGTAAAAGACCAAAATACCCCTGAGTTAATTAATGTCAGACCAAACGACGACTTGAACTGAAGGGTCGTCGTTCAATCGACGTCCCTCGTTTGGGTTTGTAGGTTGGAGTTGCTAAATAAGCCTTTACTAAAACGGGCATGACGTTTTACTCAAAGATTGGATTTTAGTAAACTCGGTGGCAATGGAAAGATAATTAAATTATCTATATTTTGAAAGGTAATACAACACCTAATTCATTTTGTGCTAAAAGTAATAACTGTTTGAAGTTTACCCAACAACATTTTCCCCCTAACTGACTGTTAACTTTCACCTTCGGTCCGACCTACGGACTATAGAGCGAATGACGGTCAGTGTTGGTCTTTCATGTCGGAGGCTGGGTAAGATTCTCAATCAACGGACACCATCGACGGACCATAGACTTATCTACGGACCGTCAGTCCGTCCGTGGGTCGAGAATTAGTCAATTTTGCTAAGATGAATTTTCGGAGACCTGCACTGATAATCTACCGACCTGCAGTACGGTTTGTAGATCAAACTATGGTCCATCGATTGGACCTGCAACTTTTTTCTTAAAATATGATGTTTTTTTTTGTTTTTTGAGTATAGGGTGTTATAATCATGCTTCAAAACCCTACCAAAGTTAACAAAAGTAACTCTAAGGGACAATGAAACTCTAGGACACATATATCAGCCAAGACTCCTTATTATAAAATGAGTCAAAGTGAACTTGTCATCTTTGAGTTAGAGGGGGAATATAAGGGAACTTAAGGATATTGGGACATCTCATTTGCCGTTGGCCTCCCAATTAAGCACCTTTAACTAAAACCCTTTACGAAATATCACTCGTCTTCTCATGGAAGCACTTTTTTTTTATTCTTGTATTTCTTGACTTGGTTGTCTAAGATCCAAATTGGTACTTCAAAATAAGAGAGTTTCTCATATAAGCTCTCTTGCTCAAAAACAACCTTACCAATACAACTCAAGGTCTCAAATACCTAAAAAAGTAGGGACTAAACTCATGAAACTTACTACACCTATTAAGGTGACATTATCAATCAAGCCTTATTCTTGACATCAAGGACATTCAATGATACTATCTAAGCACATTATCCCCCACATAGGGGTAAGCCTGCATAAACTTTTTGCAACATCACTTCTTTTAATTCTAAGGTCGAAACAATTCATCACTTAAACATTTAGATTCATCACCCAAGATGATTCTATCCTAAGGTAATTTACAGTTATACTCTACTTTAAAGGAGTCTACTCACATAACATCTCTAGGCATCACTTAACACCATAATTTCCCAAATCTTTTCAACAAACCTTAAAACTTCATCATGACCTTCTACCAACATAACACATAGCCATAAAGCAACTCATCCACACCAAAGATTTCATTCTACCATAACAACTCTTGCGTATCTAGCCACATAACCACAAAAGCATCTCCACTTATCTTTTTTTCCCTCGATTCTAAAAGCATTAGCCCCTCAAGTAGTCACAACTAGAAGACCATGGGACAATGAATATGATAGAGATCTTAGGGAGTTAAGCTCTATGGCACAACACAACAATAATGAAGAAAGTGAAACTTCCTAACGTCTTATAGTCTCTCGCTCATAGATATGTCGCAACTCACACTGATGAACATGACTCTACTGGACGTGGTTTGTGAGACATCAACCCTAAAAACCATTCCGAAAACCTTATTCTCTAATACTATATTTGTCACAACTCAAGAGAATACCCTAATCGTAACATGGTCTACTCGACCTCGAAGAGGTCTTATAGATCCTCATAGCATTCATAACATTCGATCATAAGGAAAAATGACAAAGAATTAGAACTTTGTATTTGAAAACCCTTCACTTCAAGAACACGACATTTTTGTAATTAAGACATGGAACCTAAATATAGGGTCATGACCATTCACAATCGAAACACTTAAACAAAACTAGACATAACATATTACAAATTAAATAGAAGAAACTTCTAAAAAATTGTCCCCGAATCATGAGGACATGCACTTGGTCTTGGAGAACTCTTCCCAAGACCTTGAATCTATAGAACTCTCTATCTTGCCGAAACCTCAACTTGTATTAAAAGTAGAAGAAATATGGTTAGATCAATTAAGTACTATGTATGATGACCATGCAAAAATATGCTTAGAAAGGGACATATCGGTTGAAAGTCATACATATGTCATTTTGGTATAACTTCATGCATAAGAGCATATTAGGCAAAATCTCCAAAACTAATCAACATACAAATGATATCTTCACATTAGGATATATTCAACATACAAGCTTTAGACAATACATATTCATAAGTAACATAAGCATTACATACTTCACATGAACACATTAAGACCATCCTCTAAGACAACTTTAAGTGATACTTGTGCAATGTATGAGTAGCATCCCATTAACGACTCACACTTAATATTCCTGAAAGCCAACCTATACAAGGCACAATCATATTCATTGCATCATGACAAGAAAATAACACGTAACACAACCCAAGCAAGATATACACTATTACATAAAAATACATAAGTCGACATTCCATATGTACTTAATTAAGAGCACATCATTCATTAGACATTACGTCAAAATCCTTAATAGCCCACTCATAAGATATAATAGCATAACCTCATAAGTAATCCTAGATTGCACTTGTGCCATGTGTATATAAGGTCCTACAACACTATCTACACTAAGTACCATCTTTGGACTACCATGCTAATACGTATAATACATTAGTCTCATCCATAGTTCATACACATAGTAAAGAGACATTAATAACAATGTTCATAGTAAAGAGACATTAATAATAATGTGCATTTTCATAAACATACTTCATATTCATAGCACATACCATAATGCATATTCATAGTGGATAAACATAATGCATATTCGTAGTACATAACATAATGCATATTCATAATACATAACATAATGCATATGCATAGAACATAAAATAATGCATAATCATAGTAGATAAACATAAAACATATTCACAACACATAAATATAATGCATATTCATAGTACATAATCATAATTCATATTCATAGTACATAACATAATGCATATCATCGTACATAAACATAATGCATATTCATAATACAAAAACATAATGCATATTCATAGTAACATAATGCATATTCATAGTACATAAATATAATGCATATTCATAGTACATAAACATAAGAGTAACACACCATGATTGCCCTCAAAGTCCACTTGTGCTATGTATGAATGGTATCCCATACTACAACTCATACCAAGTAAACCCTTTGAGGAACCATATGATATAAATCACTTTCGCATTAATAATCATATTCTTGTCCATTAGAGGGAATATAACGTTAACCGACATAGACCATGTGAGCTACATGGAATCATGTATCATATGACCTTACACCGAGAAAAGGTGTCCTACTTGCCTAAGGTAAAATTAACATATTTAGCTTTAATGTGGATCCATTAGATAATACCATGCGGGAACATAGTTAAGGGATAGGGATATTGCTTCTAAAAACCCAGCCTGACTAGAGAAAGAGTTTCCATCTCATGAGAGCATATGTAGAAGACCGGCTTATCTAGATGGAGACTCTCTACCTCATTTTTCATATCCTCTCGGTTCTAAGCCTTATTCCCAAACTTATACATTAATATTATTTATATTGTACCTATATATGTTAAGGAATTTAGCCTTCATTCAATACAAATCATAACATACCTCATTGATTCGATAAGGTGAGAACTACCTTTAACCTTTAGAATCCTAATATAAATGTGTTAAATCCTTTTACCTACATTTATAGTGTAATCATGAGAACTATCTTTCAATTAACACAATAGTATCAATATAATCATATTTATGCATGTAGTTTGTCTCTACCTCATTTTTTCATATCCGCTCGGTGCTTAGCATTATTCCCAAACTTATACATTAATAGTATTTAGATGGTGCCTACATATGTGATGGAATACTTTAGACTTCATTCAATACAAATCATAACATAGCTCATTCATTAAATAAGGTGAGAACTACCTTTCACTTGTAGAATCCTAATATAAAAGTGAGAAATCTTTTTACATACATTCATAGTGATTTCATGAGAACTTTATTTGAATCAACAAAATAGGATCACCATAATCATATTTATGCATGGAGTGACATTATCATCATAGGCACTTCCCTCTGAAAGTGTTCATTAGCATGTACAGACTATCATATCATGCATAATCTTCATATATTGCATTAAAGAATTTATAGACCATGCAACTCAACACATCCACATTATTTATACTTGACATGTACATAATCGTAATTCATTTAATTCATTAGTTTATTCCATACTTATACTCATATATTCCTATCGCAAGTCATGTGGGTATAACCCTTCCACAATAGAACTATATACAATTTAACATATACCATAAAGTAACACCTCCACCATAAGTGGATCAATCCATTCATACTCAATAAGTGGATCACTCATCAATCTATAACAATTATATATCATTAAGGATCAATCTCAACCCATACATTCAAGATACTACAAGAGCGAAGACAATTGACATTCTCCATCATCCACATAAGCAATTCATCATAAACTCATTCATAACATCCCTTTTTAGGTCATGATCCTCATCTCACCAGTGCATAAATAATTCACCATAATAAGATATAACCAATGCCATGACTTCATAAACTAACTTCATATAAACAATTACTATTCATTATACATTCATAATTAACCGATTTCCAATCGATTTCCAAAATAGAAGAGTCTAGGTGGGTTATTGAAGTAATTCAATGTAAAACCAACTTATAATCATCAAATAAACCTTAAGTCATCAATATAAATTCTTTGAAAATGTTTTAGCATTGAACTCATGCTTAAATAAGAAAATAGGGTTTTGATCTTTGAAAGACTTTGAATTTCATTTTGATTGGACTCCTTGAAAGAAAGATTGATCAAGGATGAAGGATCAACATACCTATACTAATAAACCTTGATGACAATTGATGAGAAACTCTTTTGAAATCCCCAAACCCAAGCTTCCATGGCTTCTTCTTCTTCTTCTTCCATGAGTTTGGAGAGAGAAATATTGGAGGAAGATGAACCTTTTTATTTGCAATGGGTCTTTGTGAAAGTGATTTATTTTAGAGATATTTTAATATTAAATCCCTTATATAGTTATTTAGAAATAATATAAAATATACTCACTTTCTAATTTAACTTAAATATAATATTTATGAAAACGCCTTTACACATATCGACTTAGCAAAAAATTACAAGGAAATATTTAACGAATCATTTAAGGTCCTTGAAGTGGTTCACTAGCCATGAACCATCCCTTAAACTTATACTTAGCAAAAATTTTAGACCTTTCTATATCTCTAATTTATACATAAATGTATAAGCTTCTTACGTTATGCTCTAGTTCAATCTATTATTTTGTGAGTCATTACAAGGTAAAACTCGTATAAGAATAGGGGGAGATACATTCATGAAAAACGAGAAGCCCTGACGTGGGGGAGTAATCAATTATGAATAGATCATACTTATGCTTGCGGTTAAGAACATATATTAGTCCATATTGTGGGTTTATTTAATACAAAAGGAGACATCCCCTTTCCAAAACATTAACAGAGGTCAATCTTAATGAAGGTAAGACATATCTCATTAATCAGGCTTTTTTTCCATATCGCTTATAAAGGGAATCGAATCTCCTTTGCTGCTGGCGGAAAAATGTATATTGTACTAAGTTGATCCAACCTCTTTTTAGTAGTAGATTTTGGCATACTTCTGTCCTTACAGTCAAGTGGATGAACACCCCTTTCTTCTTATTAGTCACATAGGTTTGGAACCCTTTGGAATTTTAATATTTCGATGTATTTTTGGTGATAGGATTTTTGAAATTCTTTTGTTGAAATTTTCATGGACGTCTATTATGACATTATTAATGGTGTCACTTGGTCCTGAGGGAAAACAAGCAAATGTTCAAGTTCAAATGAGCCACAAAGTAGGAAAAACAAAATTTTACCAATTTTCCTGTGCTATAGTCAATGGATTTTAGGTGATAATATTCAAAATAGTTTTTGCCAAAAAATTTTATGGACGTCTGTTATGACCTTATTAATGGTGTCAATTGGTCCCTATGGGAAAACGATGTGTTTTCAAATTCAAACGAACCCCGAACTTAGAAAAACAAGATTTTACAAAAATTTATATGCTTATAATCAATGAATTTTTGTGGATACAAGATTAAAGAATTAATTTTGCTATAAATTTTTCATGCACGTTTGTTAGAAACTTATTAATGGCGTCAGTTATTCCTGCGGAGAAAACAAGTGCATTTTCATATTCAAATGAACAGAAAGTCAGAAAAACTAGATTTTATCTAGTTTCATGTGCTATATAGTTTATGGTATTTTGGTGGTAGAGGATTCTGAAATCTTTTTGTTTGAATTTTTGTGTGGATGTCCATTTGAACCTATTCATGGGGTCAATTGGTCACGAGGGACAAAAAGTTGACTTTTCAAATTCAAATGAGCCCCAAGGAAGAAAAACCCAGATTTTATCAATTTTCATATGCTAGTCAATGGATTTTTGGTGATAAGATTCAATAATTTTTTTTTTGAAATTACTCATGGACGTCCATTACGATCTTGATAATGGAGTCAGTTCGTCGGGTGGGGGAGGGGGATGAGCGCATTTTCAAGTTCAGATGAGCCCTAAAGTAGAAAAATCCAGATTTTACCAATTTTTGTGTGCTAACATGGATTTTTGGTAATCTAGGATTGCATAATTTTTTTAATTTTTTTATGAAAACCCTTTATAACCTTATTAAATTCTTTAATTAGTCTCTAGGGGGAAAGAGGAAGATTTTAATGTTCAAACAAACCCTAAAACAGGAAAAGTTAGATTTTACCAATTTTTGTGAACTATAGTCCATGGATTTTTGGTGATACAAATTTCAATTTTTTTCTTACAAAAATTTTTCCTGGACGTTTGTTAATAATTGACTAATGGTGTTAGTTGGTATCGAGGGGGAAATAAGCGTATTTAAAAGTTCAAACGACACCAAAAGTAGGAAAAAACTAGATTCTACCTATTTATGTATGCTAATGTCCATGGTATTTTGGAGATAGGATTCCGAAATTATTTTGCCAAAAAATTCATGGAGATTTTTATGACCTTATTTATGGAGTCAATTGATCCGGAAGAGACAAAAATCCATTTTCAAGATCAAACGAGCCACAAAGCAGAAAAAATAGATCTTACAAATTTTCGTGTGTTATAGTACGTTAATTTTTGGTGATAGGATTCCAAAAATTTTTATTGCCAAAATATTTTATGCATGTCCACTGCAACCTTATTAATGTATTCATTTGGTCACGAGGGGCCAACAGTCGCATTTTCAAGTTCAATCGAGCCCCAAAGCAGGAAAACCTCAATTTTAACAATTTTCATGTGCTATTGTCCATGGTTTGTTAATGAGACATGCATAATTTCACTTACCAAATTTTTCATTGACATCTGTTACAACCTTATTAATGACATTACTTTGTTTGAGTGGGAAAATCAAGGAGTTTCATGTTCAACTGAGCCCAGAACAGGAAAATCAGATTTTATCAATTTTTATGTCGTATAGTCCATGGATTTTTGTAATAGAATTCCAGATATTTTGTTGCCAATATTTTGTATCGACGTCCAATACAACCTTATTAATGGCGTAATCTAGTGTCGAGAGGCAAACATGTACATTTTCAAGTCAAAACGAATCCAAACAAGGAAAAATTAGACTTTACTGATTTTCGTGTGTTATATTCCATAGATATTTTGATACAACATTTGAAAATTATTTTTGCCAAAATTTTTCATGGACGTCATGACCTTATTAATGGCGTTGATTTGTTCATCAAGTCAAACACACACATTTTTAAGTTCAAACGAGCCCAAAAGTAGGAAAAGAATTTTCGTGTGCTAAGTCCATGGATTTTCGTTGATAGGATTCCACAATTTTATTTGCCAAACTTTTTCATGAACGTCCTTTATGACCTTATTAACGATGTCAAGTTGTTTGAGGGGCAAACAAATGTATTTTCAACTTCAAACAAACCCTAAAGTATGAAAAATCACATTGTACAGATTTTTGTGTGTTATAGTTCATGGATATTCGGTGTTACAGGATTCCGGATTTGTTTTATAAAAAAATTTCACGGGCGTCCTTTGTGACCTTATTAATGGAATAATTTTGTCCTGAGGTGCAAACAGACGCATTTTCAAGTTCAAACGAGCCCTCAAGCAGGAAAAACAAGATTTTACCTATATTCGTGTGCTATATCCATGGACTTTTGGTGATATTATTTTACACTTTTTGTACCGAGATTTTCATGGACGTCCATTGTGACTTTATCAAATATGTAAGTGTGTCCTGACGCCCAAACTGGCACATTTTCAATTTCAAATGAGCTTCAAAGCAAGAAAAAATAGATTTTATAAATTTTTATTTGCTAAAGTCTATGGGTTTTTTATGGTATAGGTTTATCAATAACTTTATACTAAAACTTTCATGGACGTCTTTACAATCTAATTAACGACTTCAATTTATTCTGAAGGGAAAATGATGCACTTTAAAGTTCAAATGAGCCCAAAAATAGGAAGAACATGATTTTATTGATTTTTGTGTGCAATTAGTACATGTATTTTTCGTAATATAGGATTCTAGATTTTCTTGTGAAAATTTTCAATGGACATCTGTTACAGCCTTATTAATGGTGCCAGGTTATCTCGAGGGTTAAACATGCACATTTTCATGTTAAAATGAGTCCAAAGTATGAAAACCCAAAATTTACCTTTTTTATGTGCCATAGCCCATGAATTTTTATTGAAAGGAATCTGGAATTTTTCTTGCTAGAATATTCCATGGATGTGCATTACGACCTTTTTAATGGAGTTTGTTAGTCCTGTTTTCATGTACAAACTAGCCCAAAAGTAGGAAAAACCAATTTTTATCGATTTTCATGTGTTATAGACCATGAAATTTTGGTGATAGAATTTCAGAAATTTTTTCCTCGTAATTTCTTATGGACGTTTGTTACAGCCTAATTAATTGTGTCAGTTGGTCACGAGGGGAAAGCGAGTGTATTTTCAAGTTCAAACGATCCACATGAAGGAAAGACCAAATTTTACAAATTTTTTGTGTTTTAGTCTGTGGATTTTTTGTTATAGGATTTCGGAATTTTTGTTCGCTGACATATTTCATAAACATTCATTATTACCTTATTAATAGTGTCAGTAGGTTTCGACTAGAAAAGATGCAGATTTTCAAATTCATATGAGCTCCAAAGAAGGAAAAACCCTATTTTATCGATTTTCGTATGTCATAATCCATGGATTTTTTGTGAGGCAAGATTTTATCAATGTTTCTACCGAATGTTTTCATGGAGATTTATTAGAATCTCAATAATGGGGTCAATTGGTCAGAAAGGGCAAAAAGGCACATTTTCAAGTTCAAACGAGTCTGAAAGCAGGAAAATTAAGGTGATAGGATTGAGGATGTTTTTTTACCAAAATTTTTCATTGATGTCCGTTAGAACCTTTGTAACCGTGCTAGTTCGTCCCAAGGGGAAAATAGGCGCATTAACAACTTTAAACGAGCCCAAAAAATAGGAAAAACCAATTTAATATCAATTTTCGTGTGTTATCGTTCATGGATTTTGGCGATACAGGATTCTGGTACTTATTTGCAAAACATTTTTATGGAAGTTCATTACAACCTTTTTGATGGAGCCACTTGGTTTCAAGAGACAAACATGCACATTTTCAAGATCAAACGAGCCCCAAACAAGAAAAACCAGATTTATTATTTTTCGTGTGCTATAGTCAATGGATTTTTTTGATATAATTCTGGAATTTTTTTTTCGCCAAATTTTTTCATAGACATCCTTTACGACCTTATTAATGACGTCAGTTATTGTCGAGGGGAAAACAAACGCACTTTCAAGTTCAAACAAGCCAAAGCAGGAAAATCTCGATTTTACTAATTTTTCTGCGCTATAGCCTATAGATAATTGGTAATACAGGATTCTAGAATTGTCTTTGCCAAAATATTTCATGGACATCTGTTACAACCTCATTAATGGCATTAGTTTTTCCCAAGCGGCAAACATGCACATTTTCAAGTTCAAACAAGCCACAAAGTATGTCCTTGTGTAGGTATTGTTATCCTGTTAGTATAGGTTTCATTGACCTATGGTTAGTGGGATTTGATTTTCTACTTAAGTGTCGAATTGGTTTTTCTCTTTTGAGTTTCTTGAAGGTTGACTAGATTAGGCCTTACTTTCAATGTTAATGTTTAAAATTGATTTTATGTTGAATTATGTGGATTAAGTAGGTTGGTTGGTACTCTCGCACCTATGGGGCTTCCAAGTGCCATGTCATATCTAGGGTGGGGTCTCAATGTGTAACATACACTCAAGAGAATATTGGGAAAAAAACTTAATAAATTTTATTATCAAGCTTAAGAACTATAATAAATTTAAATTAATTACAAACTTCGTTGCTAAATAGGTCAAACTAGTCTTCTAATAAAATATCATTAATATTTTCCTAACGGGATGAAGGACAACAAAATCCTTGAATCAGCGAGAAACCACTTTGATCTAAAGCACTCTGCAGTGGGAAAAACTTATCTCCGCTACTTGTACCAGTATTAACACCTTGAGGAGTCATAAATCGATGTTTGTCATGAATCATACTTCAAGAAATTTCTTCGTTGTACAACACTGCATTGTACAAATAACTAATTAATCATCACCACCTATAGCAATATTCCCATCTTGACGACTTATAAACTGAAGTTGATCGTGAATAATGAAGAAATCAATTGACTGTACAAAACTCCATTGTCCAAACAACTTATCTCCACTATTTGTATCAATATTCAAACCTTGAAGACTTATTAATTGTCTTTCAGAAATTAAACCTCCTCCTTCCGTCACAGTTTATGGATAAGGATGTATACATACCACCACCAATGTACTTTACTTGTGGGAATATATCGGGTATATATATATATATATATATATATATATATATTAAGTCGTTGTTGATGACTTTTTAGTTGATTTTGATGAAGATGAACCTCCATTTGTTACAAATTAGGCCACAAATTTATCAACAAAATATACTTTATGAAAGAAGAACAAAGTTTGATATTAAGGGGGAGTAAAATACTTAAAGTATTTTTTTCTAGAATAGTTCTCCAAGATCCATAGATAATAACGGTAAAACATTAAGTAACAACTCCTTCTTTAAGTACTTTCCTGTTAAGTACTGTAAAATATAACTGGAAGAAGAAATGGAAGTCATTACAAACACAAATGGAATATAACAAGTTTAAAGACGAGAGGAAATATGATTCCTAGACGGACTAAGGGCAAGCGAGACAAAAAAAAAAGCAGTTTGTCATATGTGTAAAACCTAATCGGGTGAAAATATTTAGTATTAGACTTGATCGACTTTGATGCTTTAGAGTCTTCTTTACAAAGATAGAAAATGGACTTAAAATTTATATTCACCACATGCATTGATATTAACACCCGATGACTCATAAACTGATGTTGATCGTGATATTGATTCATAATCATCAAGAAATCGCTTCGCTCTACAACACTCCATTGTGTGAACAACTTATCTCCATAACCCATATCACTATTCAGACTATGATGACATACATATCATTTATCAGAAAAGTCTACCACCTATGTTCTTATATATATGCGTTAAAGGGTGCTTGCCTTTTGTACTTTGTTTTAAGATGTGAGAAAGATAAATGAAATACTAGTATACTAATCACCAAGTATGAGAGTCAATATTTATTGTGCTTAACTCTAGTTAATCTTCAGGTGAATCATATGAGGTACAAATATTATAATATACATACTTATTTTGTCACTGCTACTGTCACACCACTCTTTGTTCCACTAATAGCTTAAAACTACTGATGATGATCACTAAGTTTTAAAGAAATGGAAAGGATAAGTAGAATCTGGATATTATAATATTCAGAAAGGGATAATGCACAACTGCCCCCTCAATCTATGCCCGAAATCTCAGAAATACACTTATATCATATTATGGTCCTATTACCCCCCTGAACTTATTTTATTAATAATTTTCTACCTCTTTTCGGCCTACATGACACTATATTGTGCGCCCAACGTTGATTGACTTTTTTTTCAAGCTAGTGTCACGTAGGATGAAAAGGGGCAGAAAATTACTTATAAAATAAGTTTAGGGGGGTAATAGGACCTTAGTATACTATAAGTATTTCTCTGGGATTTCGGGCATAGGTGAGGGGGTACTTGTACATTTTTCCTATTCAGAAATAATATTGTATTCATTGTTTGCCTATATTATACAATGATGCCTTCAACTTACGTGATAAATTGGTCCCTTAACGTGACAATAATATTTGAATTTAACCATTACAAAATGGTAATATTTTAAAAGTTTGAGGGTGAGTTCTAAATTTTTTTGTTGGATATGCCTTCCAATAACTAGTTTCTTCTTGTTGGATATGTATGTCTGCACATATAATCATGTCTTATTTGGTCTGGATGAAATTTTGGCCGAGCTCCCTCAAATCAAAAAGAGTTCTTTTATCTATTCTACATTTCATTCTGAGAAGAAATTAACATCTCCACTATATGCATCAGTATGAACACATTGATGTTGATCATGACAGTGATCCTGAATAATTAAGGCCTCTGTTGGCTTTATATTTCTGCTCTGGAAAAAACTCTTGTGCACTACCTTGAGTCATTAAGAAATAACTTGTCTCTACAACAGTTTGTTGTGGAAACAAACTATCTCCACCAATTGTGTCTGTATTAACACCTTGAGGACTCATAAGCTGATGTTGATCATAACGTTTATCCTGGATCATCAAGGCATCCGTTGCCTCTATGTCATTCTGTTGTGGAAATAACTCATCTACAATACTTGTATTAATATTAGCACCTTGATGACTCACCAACTGATGTAGATCATAAGGTTGATCTTAAATGAATGCACTCCATTGTGCAAATAACTCATCGAAACTACATATATCAGTATGACCACCTTGTTGACTAATAAACTTGATGTTAATCATGATGATGATCCTGAATTATCAAGGCATTACTTGTATCTACATCATTCTATTGTGGAAATAACTGATGTGCACTACTTGTGTTAATGTTAATTTCTTGATGACGCATAAACTGACGTTGATTATGCTGTCAAACTTGACTCTTGGGAAAATCACATGGCTTTACAACACTTTATTATGCCAACAACCTATCTCCACCACCTCTATCAGTATTAACACCGCCACCAGTATGAGTATTAACACCTTGATGATTCATAAACTTATGTTGGTCGTATTTATCAAGAAATCTCTTGTCTTTACAACACTCCATTGTGCAAACAACTTATTTCCACCATTTATATCACACTACTAAAAAAACGCCAAAAAGAGACCAAGAAAAGAGACCTCACGAGAAAAAGAGACCGAAAAAGAGACCTCAACGGTAGGTCAGTAAAATGCAGGTCACTTTTGTAAAGACACCTCATGAGGTCACCAAACAGAGACCTCACGAGGTGACCAACAAATTGTCAGATTTTTTTAGAAAAAGAGACCTCATGAGGTCACTATTGTATTATTTAATTTAATTTTATATTTTTTATATAGAGACCTCATGATGTCACCATTTTATTATATTATTTAATGTTATATTTTAATAAAGAGACCTCATTAGGTCGCTAAGATATTATTTAATTTAATTTTTTATTATTTTAAAGGAGAGACCTCATGAGGTCTCTTTTCTGCATTTATTTTTTAACGACCTCGTGAGGTCCTTATAATGAAATTTAAGGAAAATATAATGCAAAAAAGAGACCTCATGAGGTCTCTATAATGAAATATCTGGAAAAATTAATACATCCAACTACGATCCATCTACATAAGAATCATAAATTAAATTTGTCAAGCACTACATTATGTAATAATTTACTGAAAATAAATTTTAACAAGATTAACTTACCAAATAACTTAACAAATTTCTAAGTTTAATTAGTTTAGTTTTACCTTAATACTAACACGATAGTTACAAATTTAACTTATTAACCAACTTAACAAATTTCTAAGTCTAATTAGTCTAGTTTTAACTAAATTCTAATACTATAGTAACAATATTGGTAAAAATACATACACATATATTCTTACATCTTATAACATCACCTTTGGTAAATATTAATATATCTGTGTATAGGAACAACCTTCAAAGGAGCTATTGATGACCTTGATTTCGTCATACAAACACTTGAAAATTGTGGATATTCCAGTGATAGATATTACATCCATTGCGATGCAGCCTTGAGTGGCTTAATTCTCCCCTTTATCAAACATGTAAGTCTAGTTTTCTTCAAGTATTTTAGATCAAAGTTACAGTAACATAATTTTTTTATGGTATTTGACAATAGGCAAAAAAGTTACATTCAAGAAACCAATTGGAAGTATTTCAATTTCAAGGCACAAATTCTTGGGATGTCCAATGCCTTGCGGCATTCAGATAACAAGGAAAAGTTATGCTAGAAACCTCTCAAAAATTGAGTATATTGCCTCAATAGCTACCACAATTTGTGGTAGTCGAAATGGATTGACACCTACTGTGTTACTTAAGTGGCTTGGCACATATTGTGGTTATGCCAGGTATCACAAAAGAAAAAATTTACCTGAAGTCAAAGGGTTGGGAACGCTGCTGCTGAGGCCCGACTGCAAATGGTGGAGATGAATGCGGCGCGACCTCCACCTGCTGAGGGCCGACTGCAAATGGCGGAGAGCTGGCGGCGAAGAGAGGAGATGGAGAATTGAGAAGACGACGGCGGTGATGGAGAATGGAGAAGACGACGGCGGAGATGGAGATGGAGAAGACGGCGACAGAGAGAGGAGACGGAGAAAACGACGGCGGAGAGGAACGATGAGAGAGATATGGACGATGACAGAGAGAGAGGGACGACGAGAAAGAGAAAGGGAAGAAAGAGATAGCTATTTTAATTTTGGCTAGGTTTTTTGTTTTGTTTAAGAGACCTCATGAGGTCTCTTATTTTCTATATCTTTAATTAAATTATATTATTATTTTTAATTTAACAAGTATAGACCTCGTGAGGTCTCTAAATTTATGAGAATTAGATTAAAAATTTAAAATTTTTAAATAAGTCAGGTAAAAAAAAATTCACTAAATTAACCTCACGAGGTCTCTCCTACATTAAAAAAAAATTAAAAGATATTAATTCAAATAGCGACCTCATGAGGTCTCTTATTATAGAGCTATTTTTGAGGTATCCTTTTCTAGTCTCTTTTTGGCCTTTTTTTAGTAGTGTCAATATTCATATCTTGATGACTCTTGAACTGATGTTGATCTTGAACCATCAATCAATCAATTTGTTGTACAAGACTTCATTGTTCGAACAACTTATTTCTAGCATTCGTATTTATATTCTTACCTTCACAAGGTTGAGCTAAGGATGTATACATACCATCACTCATATGATTCACTTGTGAAAATATACCAGGTATATTATGTAGCTGTTGATCACTTGTAAATTGTTGTTGATGAAGATGACCTCCATGTGTTTCAAATTAGGATTTATAAAACAAAAAAACTTGAGTGAAGAAAAAAAAAATTATATGAAGGGGCGAGGAAAATAATAGTCGGTGCAAAATGTGATATAATGTATCAATTTGTAAGGAAAAGTAACATATCTTTGTGCTTATATACATACATTGGGCGTCCTATTCTTTTGTACTTTGCTTCAAGATTTTAAAAAAATTAAATGAAAGACTAGCATATTGTAAGTTATTTTCGATATTGTTTTCATTTTATTGATCTTAATTTGACCAAATACAAAGTTAATTAGTAAGAATGATTTTAACATTTTGTAACTAATAAAAATTATGCAAAGACCGAATTTTTAATTTCCGTCTTAAACATGATACTTATGATATTGATATTAAATATTCCACTTTAATAATAATATTTAATAACTTTTTCATTATCATTAATGTTTTTTTCTTTAATTGATTAGTGTACTCCAATCGAATATCTAAAAGTAGAAATTTATTTATTATTTTTCTTTATTAAGCAACACTTCTCCCGAATGAATCCTGCACAGTGTAAATTCAAATTAGGCATGTTTCTGTTTGTAATTGCTAACCGAGATCCATATTTGTTCGAATTGCATCATACTATCGAAAGATATTTGTACCAACTGAGTCAGCTACCACTTGTTCATTCCTTAACTGATTTTTGGATAGCACGTATGCAGTAACTCAGTATACTACTTAGAAGCTACAAAATCAAAGTAGGAATAAGGCATAATAATCTCCCTGGAATTTTCTAAAAGATATTAATTATACATTTATTATCCCTTTAAATTTAAGTTTTATGTATATTTATATTTAGGATAATGCATAAGTGCCCTCTTAACCTATGTCCGAAATCCCAGAGACACACTTATACTATACTAAGGTCCTATTACCCCCCAGAAATTTTTTTATTAATAATTTTCTACCTCTTTTCGGCCGACGTGGCACAATCTTGTGGGCCCAATGCTGATTGACTTTTTCATTCAAGCTAGTACCACGTAGGGGGAAAAAGGGATAGAAAATTACTTATAAAAATATAAGTTCAGGGGGGGTAATAGGACCTTAGTTTGATATAAGTGTCTCGGAGATTTTGGGCATAGGTTGAGGGGGTACTTGTGCATTTTTCCTTTATACTTCTAAACTATATGAGTGAACTATTACCCACTAAACTTAATTATTTCATATTATTTGAACCCCTGAATTATTTTTGTCCAATTTGTTTTGTTGTCTAATCATAGTTTTTGCTCCAGTTTTATATACAAAATAAATTAAAGAAACTTGTGTAAAGTATCAATAAATTTACAAGTGCATGAAATTTTTGTGAATAAAGAAATGTTTAAAATATCAAGAATAATTTTCAAATATCAAACCGAGCCATGGAGAAAAATGAGTGTGAAAGTATGCTTAACAGTTTAAACACAACATGCGCAATTTTCACAATTATCTTACGACGGTAATAGGACCCTCAAATAGTTTAAGGGTATAAATAATATAGAAAAGTTAAATTAAAAAATAGAAAAAATTCATAAGTACCCCTCAACCTATGCGTGAAATTTCAGAGACACACTTATGCTATATTAAGGTCCTATTACCCCCTGAACTTATTTACCCTTTTTCGACTTACTTGACACTAGTTTGAAAAAGATGTCAATATATGCTGGACACACAAGATAGTATCACGTAGGACGAAAATGGGTTGAAAATTATTTAAAAAATACGTTCGGGGGTGGGGGGGGGAGTAATAGGACCTTAGTATAGTATAAGTGTGTCTCTAGGATTTCGGGCATTAGATTGAGGGGGTACTTGTGCATTATCCCTAAAAATTAATAGAGAAAATGCACAACTACTCCCCTAGAATATGATCAAAATCTCAGAGACACACCTTAACTAAAGCAAGGTCCTATTACCTCATGAACTTTTCTTTTAATCTTATACAATTTTTGTCTTAGGTGGTACACTCCATGACTCCACGCAATTGAAGCGCATGAGAGATATTTTAATGCCACGTAAGTCAAAAGGTGCACAAAATGACCTCAAAAAATAAGTTGAGGGGTAATGGGACATTAGAATAATTAAGGTGTCTCTGTGATTTTTGTCATACTCTAGGGGGCTACTTGTGGATTTCAGGACCTACACAAAATTTGTGTATCCAAAATTTTTTTCATAATCAAGAGGGGGGGGGGGGGGGGCTCCTTAAGTCTTGCCCTGTAAAAGTACGTTGAAAATTAATCACTTGAGCAAGATGAAGCAAACAATTACTATATTAATCAGTTATAAACGGAACTATATCCATAAAGAAAACAACATAGTCCTCCTACGGTGGATACTACACCGAGATCAGGGAAGACAAAATATAAGGCTCATAAAAAGTGGAAACAAAATAACTAAAAATACTGGGTTTGGGACCTCTCTATTTTTTTGTGTAATAGTTGTGGAAGGAGCTGGGCAAGAGCTATCAAAATGGCCAAACAGATTGTGCCCGCGCATGATCATGGAAATTCGGTCCTCCCAAATAGAAGATTTTGGCTGCCAACAAGCTTTATCGGTTGTTGTAACACAGATCAAATGGACGTTCTTAGGCATATTGAGAGAGAGGCTTCTAATTTCGACTAGAGCGCCACTGTTGGGTATTTGATGGGTCTCGGGTTTTCTTTAAACTCAATTGTTGGATACATTGTGAGGTATTACATGTCTGTTTTCAGTTTATGATATATCTTGATGGTGCTTGGTCATCTCTTTGAGTAATTGGATTGATAATTAGTGTTGTTCGTTTGGCTACTTCATGCTTAAGAAAGATCTCATAGTCAAGCAGTTTTTTCATAAAGTTCTTCATTAGGTGATCAATATTTCCTGTGACGGTACAACTGAAAAGATACTGTCATAGTTGAGCCCAAGTTCATCAGCAATTGAATGTATTATCAGTCCTTGGATGTTTGGTAATACGAGCTAGTTGATCTTGAAGACAAATAATTCTTGTATGTGATTTATTGGCGAAGTAGTGTGCAGGGATTCCCAAGCTTTGCGTGCCAATGTGACTGTTACAAAAGTTCATGCACGTGTAAGTCCCACCAATGCTAAAATGGTTTGTTGGACTAGCTGATCTTGTCGAAACATGTTCATATAAGGTGGATTCAGAGTGGTTTCATTGTTTCCTGTAAGTAAAATAGGAAGAGCAATAGTTGTGCCATCAATATGACCGAAAAGTTTATGTCCATGCATAAGCAAAGATACCTATGCTTTCCCGGTGGTGAAGTTATGGCTGCCAGCATGTTTGATGGGTAATTGGAAGGAAGGGTTAAATTGCACGATGACAATGTTAGTGGTTGTGGTATCTGCATTAACAATAGTGGTATCGGGGGCCATTTTTGTGTGAGGCAGCAGCTAGAATTAGATAGGGGAAATTTGGGATCATTCTCCTGTGATCTTTTAGAGCCCTCATACCATAAAACAATTTATACCACTACACTTAGAATGAGAAGTATTCTGCATTATTGATAAGCTGATGAAGAATATAAAAAACCGTTGATACAAAAATGAGTCCTAAAGGAATACAACAACTAATTCTAGTTGAACAAGAAGATAAAATCACGTTATATCTCTTCTATAATGAAGGTTAAGAATTGATAAAAATCTACAAATTATATATTCAGATATAATTTTGTATTTACTATTTGTCTTTATTATACAATGCTGCTTTTAAAATTGTGCTAAATTAACCCTTAACGTGATAATAATACCTTACTACAAAGTAGTAATACTTCAAATGCTTGAGCATAAGTTCTAGTCAAATCTTGTTCGATATGCCTTTCCATAATAAGTTTCATTTTTTAAGACATGTATTCCCATAAAATCATGTCTCATAAGCTTGATGACTCATAAGCTGATATGATCATAACGTTGTTCCTAAATCTTTAAGGCATTCATGGACTCTATCATTCTGTTGTGGAAATAACTCATGTTAAGTACTTGTATTAATATGAACACCTTGATGAATCATCAATTGATGTTGATCATAAGGTTGATCCTGATTGAATGCACTCCATTGTCCAAATAACTCATCGAAACTACATATATCAGTATGACAACCTTGATGACTCATAAATTGATGTTGATCATGGTGTTTATTCATGGCCTTGGTTTGATATCCATCATTCTCTTGTGGAAAAAACTCATGTGCACTACTTGTATTAATATGAACACCTTGATGAATCATTAACTGGTGTTTTTTCATAAGGTTGATCCTGAATGAATACACTCCATTGTGCAAATAACTCATCTAAACTATATATATCAGTATGACAACCTTGATGACTCATAAATTGATGTTGATTCAACTCATTGGTTGGATATACATCATTATGCTGTGGAAATAACTCATGTGAACTACTTGTATTAATATTAAAATCTTGATGACTCAAAAATTGATGTTGGTTATGCTGCCAATATTGAGTCATCGAGAAATCAGATGGCTCTACAACACTTTGTTGTGCAAACAACCTATCTCCGCCAACAGTATCTATATTAACACCTTGATTATTCATAAACTGATGTTGGGTATGATTCATCAAGAAATCGTTTGTCTTTACAACACTCCATTTTGCAAACAACTTATCTCCACCACTTATATCAATATACACATCTTGATGAGTTTTATATTGATGTTGATATTGAATCATCAAGGAATACATACCACCACTCATATAATTCACTTGTGAAAATATACCGGGTATATTATGTTGTTGTCGATTACCCTGTTAATGATTGTTAATGAAGATGAACATCCATTTGTTGCAAATTAGGATTTATAAACCAAAAATACTTTAGAGACGAAAAAGAAATTCATATGAGGAGGTGGGGTGGGGGAAGGAAAATAATAATTGATGTGAAATGTGAATATAAAGTATGATTTTGTGTGGAAAAGTAATTTTTTTATGTGCTTATCACATTGGAAGATCTATCCTTTTGTACTTAGTTTAAAGATTTGAAATATATGAATGAAAGACTAGAAAATTGTAAATTATTTTTCATATTTGTTTCATTTTATGGATCTTAGTTTGACCAAATACATAGTTAATTAGTAAGAATATTTTTAAAACTTTATAACTAATAAAATATGCATTGGCCGAATTTTTATTTAATGTTTTGTCTTAAACATGTTACTTATGATATTGAAATTAATTTATTTTATGTATCAATAATAAAAGTTAACAAGTCTTTTTACTATCATTAATATTTTTCCTTTAATGGAATAGTCTTCTCCAATCAAATATTTCAAAGTGAAATTTATTTATTATGTTTCTTTATTAGGCAGCGGTTCTCATGAATGGATGTGTATGGATTCTGCGTACAGTAAATTCAAATTAGTCTTGTTTGTATTTCTATTTGCTAATTGAGATCCATATTTTTTTCTTATTACGTCATGTTGACCAAATATATGTGTACAGGGTGAGTCAGCGACCACTTGTTCATTCCTTTAGATGCTTTATATAGTCCGTATGTAGTAAATGTATGTACTACTAAGCAACTACAAAATTAAATTAGGAATAAGGCATAATATTACCCCTTGATTTTTCACAATGTTATTCATTATACCTTTAAATTAATTAAATGTCATATTATCCTTTGAATTTAAGTTTCATTAAATATTCACACTTTTAATCTATATGAGGGTTCTAATACCCACTAACCTTAAGTATTCCATATAATTTAAACCCCTGGATTATTTTTGTCCGATTTATTTTGTTATCTATCTGTAGTTTTACTCTATTTTTATATACCATATAAATTAGAGAAACTTGTATAAAGTATCAATAGCCTTTACAAGTGCATGAAAAATTCATAAATGAAGAAAACATTATACTAAAATGATTTATGTAGTTTCATAAATATAATAATGAGCGCAAAAGTATAAATAATAGTGTAAACACAATAAGAAGTATATTTTTGACATTTTATTTTAAGAGGGTAGTAGGACCCTCAGATAGTTTAGGGATATAAATAATGTAGAAAAATTAGATTTAAAAATAATAGGACTGACAATATTGATATACTTATTAATTGTGAGATTGGAGACCAAACTTAATTTGAGACTATTATAAAATAATATTACTTATTACCTTAAAAAATAATTCTATTAAAGGGTTTAGAATGTGGGTCAAAGGAACTAACTGAGAAGCCCAAATTGCTGTGTGTAATTTAGCTAGGTATTAGTGTTGCCAATCTGTGTTATGAAAATCAGAAATTATTGGTTGTAATAAATCATTCAGAAACACGAAGTAACTGAGATTTTTAGAACCAGTAAGTAAGATGAATAGAAATTTATTTGTAAAAATAATTGAATCTGTCAAAACTTACAAGAATCTGAAATACTCTTTTAATAATTTAGGAAGAAAATCAAGTCTCCTGAATTCAAAGTGTCCCCTTAAGGAAATTATTCCCCTCTAGTATCCGAGGTTTGATTTGGAATATAAACTCCAAGGGTAAAATGATCTTAATCAGTAGAGTATAGATACCAAAAACTCTACTTTCAGCGAATCAATCTACAGCAGGAAAGTACGCGAAGAAATATGTGTTTTTTAAGAAGAAGGAAGATTAGAAAAATTCATAGGGAAATATTATGAAGACTGAATGGTATTTATAGGCAAGAAGAATATATTCTGAAAGGTTGCAAACTTTCAAATGGTATTGACTTTTGCTGAAGTTGCAACCTTTCAGAACAGTCATGGCGGGAATTTTTAAATATAACAGAAATTAAAATGGGCAATGCGCGCGGATCCGAATCGGGTCGGGTTAACTAAAAAGTTAAAAACATTTCGGTTAACTTCTGTTATCAACTAATTAATTGAAAATAATCTTTTGCCATTTAATTAATTAAATAAATAATTAAAATAAATTTGTCCAAAAAATTAGCTCTCGATCGATTATTTGCCAAAGCCAAAGCCAAAGCCGAAGCGGGCGACGACGACGACGGCGCGAGGGAGTCCCTTTTTCCAACCCTTTTAACAATTAATAAGAGTGTTTATTTATTTAAACTCTCCTATTTTCATTTCCATTACCGATGAAGGACAATTGCCTTTTTCATTAAAGCATTAGAGGACTTTTGAAGTTCTCAACCTTTCAAGTTCTAAACTATTAAAATTCGTCTCCTTCCCTCTATTTCCCACCAATTCTTGCTACATACCCAACAATCCCCCACATTGATGGGGAATAGTTATAACATAGGAATGCACGGACAATTGTGTACTTTACAAGGAAAGATTAATTGCATCTGGATAAGTAGGTTTCCCCTTGGACTTTCCGTAGTGAACATATGCCGGATATACTCGATCAATCGGTGGATGTGATATCTTTGAACCGTCGAGCTTTGGTGTATACCTAGACAACCATATGTCAGAAAATTAACCCTTTATTTTTTATGATTCTTAAGTTTGTGTTCGTTTCAGCCATGAACACCACTTGGTTTCTTTAGTGTATAGAGAATAGGCTTTTGACATAGAATTCTCTTTGAAGCGGCTTCCACTTCACACTCACATAGGGGATTTCTAACCGTGTCATCTCGTAGATACACTATTTTGTCAAATCTACCAAACTTAGCAAATCATTAAAAAAGTTTAAACTTTATTACCTCATTAACAAGCCTTAAAGTCTTAACCTTTTCTTGAACATTGTCTTCATCATGAGAATGGATTAATTTAATTGACAATATCGAACCGTCAGCCACAACTTTGTTTTTCTCCTTGAACCTAGCTCTTAGGATCTCCAGTCTATTAGAGAAAGTTACCGTCATGCTGACTTTTCCTATGCCGTAAACCCATTCCCTTAGATGATCTTTCAACTGCCTCTCTCACTAGGCCTTTCGTTAGTGGATCTGACACATTATGGCTTGACTTTACATAGTCAATTGTGATAATTCCACTAGAGAGCAGTTGTCTTACGGTGTTATGTCTACGTCGTATATGACGAGACTTCCCGTTGTACATAACGCTCCCTGCCCTACCTATTGCTGCTTGACTATCGCAATGTATGCAAATTGGTCCAACAGGTTTGTTCTAGAATGGAATATACTCCAGGAAATTCCTGAACCATTCCGCTTCTTCACCAGTCTTATCCAAAGCAATAAATTCAGATACCATTGTGGATCGAGCAATACATGTTTGTTTGGACGATTTCTAAGAGACAACTCCTCCACCAACTATGAATATGTAACCACTCGTGGATTTTACATCATTTGACCTGGTGATTCAATTTACATCATTATATCCTTCAATCACAGCATGATATTTAATATAATGCAAAGCATAATGTTGTATCCATTTTAGATAACCCAACACACGTTTCATAGACATCCAGTGAGTTTTATTCGGATTACTAGCGTACCGACTCAATTTACTAATAGCACATGCTAAATCTGGTCGCGTGCAATTCATAATATACATCAAACTTCCCAACACTCTGGCATATTCCAATTGAGAGTAACTTTGACCTTCATTCTTTTTAAATGTACAACTTAAATCAATTGGAGTTTTGACT
Source organism: Solanum lycopersicum (assembly GCF_036512215.1). Lineage (NCBI taxonomy): Eukaryota > Viridiplantae > Streptophyta > Magnoliopsida > Solanales > Solanaceae > Solanum > Solanum lycopersicum. The sequence goes on from NC_090810.1 coordinate 17,406,860, forward strand.
ACATTGAAATTCAAGTAATTGAACTTATCAAATACTTTTTCAATATAATGAGATTGAGATAATGCTAGTCCGTGAGGAGTTTTGATAATCCTGACCCCTAAGATCAAATCAACAACTCCTAAGTCTTTCATATCGAACTTGCTAGACAACATGCGCTTAGTAGCATTTATATCGTCAATTTCTTTACTCATTATTAACATGTCATCAACATACAAACAAACAATGACTTCATGATTCATAACGTTTTTAATGTAAACACATTTATCACATTCGTTAATATTTAAATCCATTTGCCAACATTATTTGATCAAATTTAGCATGTCATTGTTTGGGTGCCGGCTTGAGTCCATAAAGTGACTTCACAAGTCTGCACACTTTCTTTTCTTTACCAGGAACTATAAACCCTTCAGGTTGTTCCATATAAATTTCGTCCTCTAACTCTCCATTTAAGAAGGTTTTCATCTCCATTTAAGAAGGTTGTCCTTACATCCGTTTGGTGGATTTTAAGATCATGCACTGCTGCTAGTGTTATTAACATCCTAATTGATGTTATCCTTGTTACTGGAGAGTATATGTCAAGGTAGTCCACACCTTTCTTTTGTCTGTACCCTTTGACTACTAGTCTAGCCTTATATTTGTCAATAGTCCCATCAGGTTTCATTTTCCTTTTAAAGATCCACTTTTATCCTAAAGGTTTATTTCCTGGAGGAAGATAAGTCAATTCCCAAGTGTGATTGCTTAAAATTGATTCAATCTCACTATTGACTGCTTCTTTCCAATAAGTTGAATCTGACAAAGACATAGCTGCTTTAAATGTTTGAGGCTAATTTTCAAGCGATAGTGCTACAAAATATGGTCCGAAAGAATCAGATTTTCGTTGTCGAGTACTCCACCTAGGTTCCTCACTAGTAAGAATATTTTCCATTGATTCATCTCATGTTCGTTTAGGTCTTTCACTTGTTGACAAACTTTCTATTTTATACAGATAAATGTTTTCAAAAAACTCAGCATTATCTGATTCAATTATTGTATTAACATGAATCTCAGGATTATCATATATGTGAACCAAAAATCAACAGGCTTTACTATTCACAACATACCCAATAAAGACACAATCTATTATTTTGGGTCCAATTTTAACCCTATTCGGTAAAGGAACCTCTACCTTGGCTAATTACCCCCACACTTTGAAATATTTCAAGATGGGCTTTCTTCCTTTCCATAACTCATGTGGAATTGATTGTGTTTTTCGATGGGGTACTCTATTGAGTATTTAATTAGATTTAAGGATGGTTTCCCCCCAAAGATTTCGCGGTAAACCAGAATTGATTATTAAGGCATTCATCATTTCCTTTAATGTTCTGTTCTTCCGTTCTGCCAAACCATTTGATTGTGTTGTATAAGGTGCAGTAGTTTGATGAATAAAAAAACATATTCCAATCATATCTCTGCAAAAGGAGATTCATATTCTCCACCCTTATTAATTCGAATCATTTTTATCTTTAGATTCAATTGGTTTTCCACTTCATTTTTGTATTGCTTAAATACATCAATTGTTTCATCCTTACTATTAAGCAAATATAAATAACAAATCGAGTGCGTTCATCAATAAAAGTTATAAAATACTTTTTTCCACCACGCGATGGTGTTGACTTCATATCACATATATCTGTGTGAATTATGTCTAAAGTTTTAGAATTTCTTTCAACAGACTTGTAAGGATGTTTAACAAACTTACTTTCCGCAAAAATTTTGCATTTCGACTCATCGCATTTAAAATCAGGCAATACTTCTAGATTAACCAATTTTCGCAAGGCTTTGTAATTTACATGTCCCAAACGGGCATGCCATCAATCACTTAACTCCAATAAGTAAAGAAAAGCAGAATTTTTATTAATACTGTCAACAACCATTACATTTAATTTGAAAAGACCCTCATTGAGGTATCCCTTTCCTATGAACATTTCGTTCTTACTTATTACAGCTTTATCACTAACTAGGACACACTTAAACCCGTTCTTTACGAGTAGTGCAGCAGAAACTAAATTCTTCCTAGTAGTAGGGACATGCAAAACATTATTCAAAGTCAACACCTTGCTGGATGTCATTTTCAACATTACTTTCCTTGTTCCTGCAATCCTTGTTGTTGCTGTGTTTCCCATGAATAAATCTTCATTGTACGCAGCAGGAGTGTACGTTGCAAAGAATTCTTTCGCAGAACACATATGTCTAGTGGCACCTGAGTCGAGAAACCACTCCTTGGGATTTCCAACTAAGTTACACTCTGATATCATTGCACACAAGTCAACTGCATCTTCCATCTTTTCCACGATGTTTGCTTGACTTTGGCCTTTGCCTTTGTTTTTGTCCTTTCTTGGAGCATGACAATCAGAAGATCTATGACCTGTCTTGCCACAATTATAACAGTTGCCTTTGAATTTCTTCTTGGCTTGTTCTGACTTCTGCCCGTTGGACTTCTTTCTCTTTTTGTCTTTGATAGGAGCTTCTTCAACAATATTAACTCCAATGACAATTGAACTCTTACGCGACATCTTTTCGACATTTCTGTTATCTTCCTCAATCTTGAGCCTAATCACAAGATCTTCAAGCTTCATTTCTTAACGCTTGTACTTTATCTAATTCTTGAAATCGTTCCACGAAGGAGACAACTTCTCGATCATTGCAGCCACTTGAAAAGCTTCATTTACTACTATATCTTCAGCAATCAGATCATGGAGAATGAGTTGAAGTTCCTGGACTTGTGATCCAACAGTTTTACTATCTACCATTTTATAATCTAAAAACTTTGCGACCACAAATATTTTCAAACATGCATCTTCTTTCTTATATTTCTTCTCAAGTACATTCCACAACTCTTTTGAAGTTGTTAATGCACTATAGACATTATATAAGTCATCCTCTAAAGCACTCAAAATGTAACCTTTACATAGGAAGCCTGACTGTTTCCATGCTTCAACGATTATAAATTTTTCCCTGTCTGGCATATCATCAGCAGGAACTGGAGTATCTTCACTTGTAATTTTCTGCAGACCAAGAGTGGTAAGCTAGAAAAATACTGGTTGCTGTCATCCTTTGAAATTCACACTTATGAATTTATCCGGTTTCTCTGCTTGTGATACAAGAGTTCGGGTTGGTGCAGCAACAGCCATTGTAACACCAGTGTTTTCCATTTCTGATAAACAAAATTGATACAATAAAAGTAAGCAATAAACTATAATTGCAGACTTAAAGGAGTATAAAATCACAAACATTTTTGTTTCCACCAGAAACACAGATTTATAATTTCCTTACAATTTTTGCCAATCTATGTTATGAAAATCAGAAACTACTGGTTGTAATAAATCATTCAGAAACACGAAGTAACTGAGATTTTTAGAACCAGTAAGTAAGATGAATAGAAACTTATTTGTAAAAAATAATTGAATCTGTAAAAACTTACCAGAATATGGAATACTCTTTTTAATAATTTAGGAAGAAAATCAAGTCCACTGAATTCAAAGTGTCCCCAGAAGGAAATTATTCCTTTCCAGTATCCGAGGTTTGATTTGGAATATAACCTCCCAGGGTAAAATGATCTTAATCAGTAGAGTATAGATACCAAAAACTCTACTTTCAGCGAATCAATCCACAGCAAGAAAGTACACGAAGAAATTTGTGCTTTTTAAGAAGAAGGAAGATCAGAAAAATTCGTAGGGAAATATTCTGAAGATTGAATGGTATTTATAGGCAAGAAGAATATATTATGAAAGGTTGAAACCCTTTCAGAATTGATATGAACATTAATGAAAGGTTACAAACTTTCAAATGGTATTGACTGTTCCTGAAAGTTGCAACCTTTCAGAACAGTCATGGCTGGAATTTTTTAGTATAACAGAAATTAAAATGGGTCACACACGCGGATCTGAGTCGGGTCGGGTTAACTAAAAATAACTAAAAAGTTGAAAACATTTCGGTTAACTTCTGTTATCAACTAATTAATTGAAAATAATTTTTGGCCATTTAATTAATTAAGTAAATAATTAAAATAAATTATCTGTCAATCGATCATTTTCCAAAGCCAAAGCCGAAGCCGAAGCGAGCGATGACGACGCGAGGGGGGGTGCCTCTTTCCAACCCTTTTAACAATTAATAATAGTATTTATTTAAACTCTCCTATTTTCATTTTCATTACCGATGAGGTACAATTGCCTTTTTCATTAATGCATTAGAGGATTTTTCAAGCTCCTAACCTTTCAAGTTCTAAACTTTTCAAATTCCTCTCATTCCCTCTATTTTCTATCAATTCTTGCTACATACCCAACAATCGGGTTAACTAAGAAATTGAAAACATTTCGGTTAACTTCTGTTATCAACTAATTAATTGAAAATAATTTTTGGTCATTCAATTAATTAAATAAATAAATAAAATAAATTTGTCCAAAAAATTATCTCTTGATCATTTGCCAAAGCCAAAGCCAAAGTCGTCGCCGAAGCGAGCGACCGACGACGACAACGGTGCAAGGGGGGTCCCTCTTTCCAACTCTTTTAACAATTAATAGGAGTGTTTGTTTATTTGAACTCTCCTATTTTAATTTCCATTACCGATGAGGGACAATTGCCTTTTTCATTAAAGCATTAGAGGACTTTTCAAGTTTCCAACCTTTCAAGTTCTAAACTTTTCAAATTCCTCTCCTTCCTTCTATTTCCCATCAATTATTTCTACATACCCAACAATTAGAGCATCATAAAACTTTGGTGGACCATCGTCCCACCAGACTGTGGATGGTGTCGTTGGTATTAACACTAGGTCTGAGAAAACTGAAATTTTCTTGCCTTATTGAATACGAGGTGTTTCAATCAATTGGTCTGAAGGGGCAAACGGGTGCACATTCAAGTTCAACGAGCCCCAAAGTGGGAATAGACAAATTTTAGCAATTTTTGTGCGGTATAGTCCATGGGTTTTTTGACATACAGGATTTAAGAATTATTTTTGCTGAAATATTTCATAGACGTCTATTACAACTCAATAAATGATATTAGTTGGTCTCAAGGGGAAGCAAGTTCAAACAACCTCCAAAGCAGAAAAAAACCAGATTTTTTTTGTGTGTTATAGTCTATAAAGCTTTGGTGTTAGGATGCCGAGATTTTTTTGTTCCAAAATTTTTTATGAGCGTTGGTTACGACCATAATAATGGATTCGGTTCATTTTAAGAGGCAAACATGCACATTTTCACGTTCAAACGAGTCCCAACGAAGGAAAAACCATATTTTACCAATTTTTGATGTTATATAGTCCATGAATTTTTTGTGATAGTGATTTTTTTTGAAAAAAAATTTCTAAAATGTCTATTACGACCTTATTCATAACATCTGTTTATCCCAGGGTAAAACAAATTTATTTTCAAGTTCAAAAGAGCCATAAAGAATGAAAATCCATTTATTTCGAATATTTTTGTTTAATTCCATCGATATTTGGTGAAAGAATTCCAGATTTTTTAATTAAATTTTTTAATGAACGTTGATTACGATCTTATTAATTGTGTTAGTTGGTCCTGAGTGGCAAATAAATGCATTTTAAAATTCAAACAATCTCCAAAGCTGGAAAAATCAAATTTTACCAATCTTCGTGTGTTGTAGTCCATAATTTTTTGTGATAAAGGATTATGAAATTTTGTTGCCGAACTTTTTTGTCGACGTATATAATGACCTTATTAATGGTGTTACTTGGTTCTGAGGAGAAAACATGGGTAATTTAATGTCCAAACGAGCCCCAAAGTACTAAAAACTAGATTTTTTAGCGATTTTCGTTTGCTATACTTCATTGATTTTTGGTATGCAGGATTAAAAAAAAATTTGCCAAATTTTTTTCATGAACGTCTGTTACAACCGTATTAATGGTGCACTTCCCGAGAGGAGAACGACACATTTTCAATATAAAAGAAGTCCCAAAGCAGGAAAAATCAAATTTTACCAATTTTTGTGTGCTATTGTTCATGTATTCTTTATGATAGAATTCCAAAAGAAATTTGCCAAAATTTTTCACGGACATCCGTTACGACCTTATTAATGGTGTTGGTTAGTCCCGAGGAAAAAATGGGTGCATTGTCAAGTTCAAACAAGTCATAAAGAAGGAAAATCAGATTTTACCGATTTTTCTTTGGTATAGTTAATGGATTATTGGTAACACAAGATACCAAAATATCTTTTGCCAAATTTTTTGATGGATTTCCATTACAACATTATTAATGGCGCCAGATGGTCCTTAGAGGAAAATGGACATATTTTCAAGTTCAAACGAGCCAAAAAATAGAAAAAACCAAATTTTATCCATTTTTTTGTGCTATACTTCATGAATTTTTGGTGATTCGATTCTGAATTTTTTTGTTGATACTTTTCATGGTGGTCTATTATTACCTTATTAATGGTGTCACTTCTTCCTAATGGGCAAGAATTTTCAAGAACAAAGGCCTAGGAAGAAAAACATAGACTTTATCGATTTTCATATGCTATAGTCAATATATTTTTGGTGATAGGATTCCTGAATTGTTTTTGCAAATTTTTTTAATGAAAGTACTTTACGACCTTATTAATGGTGTCAGTTGGTTTAGATGGTAATACGAATGTATTTTCAAGTTCAAAACGATCCTCAAAGTAGGAATAACCAAATTTTATCGATTTTCATGTGTGCCAAATTTTTTTTGGTGATAAAGGGTTCCAAAAAAAAAATAGCCAAAAGTTTTCATGGACATCTGTAACAACTATATTAATGGCGTCACTTTTTCAACATGGGAAAATGAGTGCATTTCAAAGTTCAAACGAGTTCCAACGCAGGGAAAAACAAATATTACTGATTTTCATTAGCTATATTTCATAGGTTTTTGGTAATACAAGATTCAAATATATTTTCCGCCAAAATTTAACATGAATGCCCATTATAACCTAATTTATTACGCAGTTTATCCCGAGAGGCAAACATGCACATTTTCAAGTTTAAACAAGCCTCAAATCGAGAAAAACTAGATTTTACCAATTTTCATGTGTTATTATTGATGTATTTTTTATGATAGGATTATCAAAACAATTTTGCCAAAATTTATGGACATCTGTTATGACTTTAATAATTCGTTCAATTGGTACTGGAGGGGAACGAGTGCATTCTCAAGTTCAAACTGGTCTGAATGAAAAAAAATTAAGATTTTACTGATTTTCTTGTGCTATAATCCATGGATTTTTGTAATAGAAGTTTCAGCAATTATTTTTGCGGTAAATTTTCATGGGCGTCTGTTACATCCTTAATAATACCATTAATTGGTCTCGAGGGAAAACATACTCATTTTCAAGTGCAAACTAGCTTAAAAATGGAAAAACCACATTTTACAAATTTTCACGTGTGGTTATATCGGTAAAACAATCCATGAGTTGAGGCTCCCATGCACTGCCCACCCTTCGAAAAAATACGAACTCATATGGAGCACAAACCAAACATAGGAAAAGGCTGGTAAAAATCACGTAAGAAGAGGGGGAGATATTCATGAAAGGCGAAAAGCACTGTCATGGGGGACTGACCAATTATTAATGGTTCTTACATATGCTTGTGGTTAACAATATATATTAACTTGTATCGTGGGTTATTTATTATAAAAGGAGAACATACCCTTTCCAAATCATTACATAGGTCAATCTCAATGCAGACAAGCATATCTCGTTGAATTAGTCTTTTTATCCATATTGCGCGAACCTCCTATGCTGCTGGAGGGAAAGTGTATAATGTACTTATTATATCCAACATCTTCTTAGGACTAGATTTTTGCTTACCCCTCTCCTTAGAGTCAAGTATTTGAATGCCCCTTTCTTGTTTTTAGTCAGATAGGTTTAGAACCCTTTCGCCTTTTAATATGTCAATGGATTTATAAAAAAATTTCATGGACATTTATTTTGACCTTATTAACAACGTCACTTGGTCCTAAGGATAACACATGCAAATTTTCAAGTTCAAATGAGTTATAAAGTAGGAAAAACAAGATTTTACCAATTTATGTGTATTCAACGGATTTAAGGTGATAGGATTCCAAAAATATTTATGCCAAAATGTTTTATGGACGTGTGTTATGACCTTATTAATGGCGTCAATTGGTCTCAAGGAGAAAAGGATGTGTTTTCAAATTCAAACGAACCCCGAAATAGTAAAACTAGATTTTACCAAATTTTGTATGCTTATAGTCAATGAATTTTTGTTTATACAAGATTCCTGAATTACTTTTGCCAACTTTTTCATGGATGTGTAGTAGGACCTTATTAATGGCGTTAGTTGAACTAGGGGGAACAGGCGTATTTTAAATTTCAAATGATTAAAAAGTCGGAAAACTAGATTTTACCGATTTTCATGCATTATATAGTCTATGGATTTTTGGTGGTAGAGGATTTTGAATTTTTTTGCTAGAATTTTTTATGGACGTCCGTTATAACCTTATATATGGTGTAAATTGGTCACTAGGGGAAAATGGGCACACTTTCATAGTCAAATGCTTCCAAACCAGCAAAAACAAGATTTTATTAATTTTGTGTGCTATAGTCCATGAATTTTTGGTGATAGGATTCAATATACTTTTCATTCAAATTTTTTATGTATGTCCGTTATGACCTTATTAATGGCGTCAGTTAGTCTTGAGGGGAAAATGAACACATTTTCATGTTCGAATGAGACAACAATCACATTTTCAAGTGCAATTGAGCTAGAAAACAGGAAAAAAGTAGATTTATTGATTTTCATATGCTCTAGTCGGTCGATTTTAGGTGATAGGATTCGAAAGATTTTGTTAGCAAAAGTATTTCATTGACAACTTTTACAACATTATTAATTGCTTCAGTTGGTCCCAAGGGTGAAACGGTCGTATTTTCAACTTCAAATGAGCCCAAAGCAGGAAAATCCAAATTTTTACAATTTTCATGTGATATAGTCCATAGATTTTTTGTGAGACAGGTAGAATTTCATTTACCGAATATTTGCATGGATATCCATTACAACCTTATTAATGAGGTCAATATGTTTCGATGGGAAAACTAGCACATTTTAAAGGTCAACCGAGCTCCAAATCTGGAAAACTAGATTTTACCGATTTTTTATTCTTATGGTACATGATTTTTTGGTGATATGATTCCGGATATTTTGTTGCCAATTTTTTTATGAACGTCCAATACAAGCTTATTAATGTCTTAATTTAGTCTCGAACGGCTAACATATGCATTTTCATGTTCAAACGAGCCCAAACTAGTAAATAATTGGATTTTACCGACTTTTGTGTTCTAATGTCCATAGATCCTGAGTCATCAAGGCATCTGATTGCTCTATATCATTCTGTTATGGTGATAAGTCTTGTGCACTACATTGGGCATCGAGAAATATCTTGCCTTTACAATGTATTAGTTTTAACATCTTGGTGACCCATAAGCTGATGTTGATCATAACGTTGTTCCTTAATCATCAAGGCATCCATTGTCTCTATATCATTCTGTTGTGGAAGTAACTCATGTGCATTAATTGTATTAATATTAACACCTTGATTAATCATCAATTGATGTTGATCATAAGGTTGGTCCTGAATGAATGCACTCCACTATGAAAACAACTCATCTAAACTATATCAGTATGACCACCTTGATGAGTCATATATAGATCTTGATTCAAGGCATTGGTAGGATATATATCATTCCTCTTTGGAAATAGCTCACGTGCACTACTATTAGTAATAGTAACATCTTGATGACTCCAAAATTGATGTTGGTTACACTGCCAATATTGAGCCATCGAGAAATTACATGGCTCTACAACATTTTGTTGTGCAAACAACCTATCTTCGCCACCAGTATCTATATTTTTACCTTTATGATTCATAAACTGATGTTGTTTATGATTCATCACGAAATCGCCTGGCTTTACAACACTCCATTGTGAAAACAACTTATCTCCACCACCTATATCAGTATTCACATGTTGATGACTCTTAAATTTATGTTGATCTTGAATCATTAAAGAATAAGTTAATTGTACAGGACTACATTTTCCGAACAACTTATATTCACCATTTGTATTAATATTCACACCATCACAAGGTTGTGCTACGAACGCATACATACCACCACTCATATAATTCACTTGTGAAACGATTACATGTAAATTGTTGCTGATGAAGATGGGCCTCCATATGTTCCAAATAAGTATTTGTAAACCAAAAATACTTGAGAGAAGAAAAAGGATTTTATATGAGGGGGTGGGGAAAGGGAAATAATAATTTATGTGAAATGTGAATATAAAGTATGTATTTATATGGAAAAGTAATGTATCTATGTGATTATGTACACGCATTAGAGGTTCTATCCTTTTGGACTTTGTTTCAAGATTTGAAAATGATAAATGAAAGACTAGAATATTGGTAATTTTTTTTTTCCATATTTCTTTCATTTTATGGATCTTAGTTTGACCAAATACAAAGTTAATTAGTAAAAATGATTTTAAAACTTTATAACTAATAAAAAATATGCGTTGACCAAATTTTTATTTAATTTGTTATCTTAATATGACATTTGTGGTATTGCAATTAGTTCTTTTCAATATATGTAATTGGAGATAACAAATCTCTTCACTATTATTATTGTTTTTCCTTTAACTTATTATATTCTCCGATAATATATTTCAAAGTGGAAATTTATTTAGTACCTTTCTTTTTAAGAAGCGGTTCTCCCGAATGGATCCTGCGCAGTGTAAATTTAAATTAGGCTTGTTTGTATTTGTACTTTCTAGTTGAGATCCATATTTGTTCTTATTATGTCATGCTGACCAAAGATGTATTTATACTTTCTAGTTGAGATCCAAATTGTTCTTATTACGTCATGCTGAACAAAGATATGTGTACGGAGGTTAGTCACCGACCAATTGTTCATTCCTTTAAATGCTTTTGGGATACTAAGTATATAGTAACTTTGTGTACTACTAAGCATTTATAAAAAGTAGAAATAAGGCATAATAATCCCCTTTGGATTTTCACAAAGTTATTGATTATACCTTTAAATTATCAATATGTCATATTATCCCTTAGAATTTAAGTTTTATTTATTATTAACACTTCCAATCTATATGAGGGTGCTAGTACCCACTTAACTTAAGTATTACATATAATTTAAACCCCTAATTTATTTTTGTCCAATTTGTTTTGTTGTCTAATTGTAGTTTTGTTCCAGTTTTATATGCCAAATATATTTAAGGAACCTGTACAATGTATCAATAGATTTACAAGTGCATCACAATTTCATAAATAAAGAAAACATGTGCAAATTATCAATAATATTTTTTAAATACTACAATGATTTATGTAATTTCATACGTACAATAATGAGTGGAAAAGTGTACTTAATAAACACAATAAGAAGTACATTTTTTACAATTTTTTAAGAGGGTAGTAGGACCCTCAGATAGTTTAGTGGTATAATTAATGTAGAAAAAATATGTTAAGAAATAATAGGCTGACAACATTTATATACTTATTTATTGTGAGATTTGAAACTAAACTTAATTTGGGACTATTGTGGAAAAATATTACATATTACCTTAAAAGATAATTTTGTTAAAGGGTTTAGAATATGGGTCAAAGGAACTAGATGAGAAGCCCAAATTGTTTTGTGCGATTTAGCTAGGTGTTAGGTCATTATAAAACATTGATGGATCGTCGTCCCATCGACATACTGTGGATGGTGACATTGATCTTTGCTCTAGGTTTGAGAAAACTTAAATTTTCTTGCCTTTGTGAATATGAGGTGCTTCAGTCAGTTGGTCTATAGGGGCAAACGGGTGCATTTTTAAGTTCAACGAGCCCCAAGAAGGAATAACCACATTTTAAGGATTTTAGTGCTCTATATTCCATGGACTTTTTTGTCATACATGATTTTAGAATTATTTTTATCTGAAATATTTCATACGCGTCCGTTAAAACCTAATTAATGGCGTCAGTTCGTCTGAAGGGGATAACAAGTTCGAACGAGTCCCAAAGCCGAAAAATATAGGTTTTATTGATTTTAATGTGCTATAGTCCATGAATGTTTGGTGATAGGATACTAAGATTTTTATTTCAAAAGTTTTATGAAAAGTTAGTTAAGGCCTTAATAATGGAATTAGTTCGTTCTGAGGTGCAAACATGCACATTTTCATGTTCAAACAATTCTCAATGTAGGAATAACAAGATTTTACCAATTTTCGTTTGCTATATTCCATGAATTTTCGGTGATACAGGAATAAAGAATTTTTTTTGCCGAAATTTTTTAAGGACTTCTAATACGGCCTTATTGATAACGTCTTGTCCCATGGGGAAAACAAATGCATTTTCAAGTTCGAACGAGCCGTAAAGAAGGAAAACCCATATTTTACTAATTTTTGTGTTTAATTTGATAGATTTTTGTTGAAAGCATTCCAGAATCTTTTATTATAATTTTTCATGGACGACCGTTATGATCTTATTGATGGCATAAGTTGGTCGCGAGCGGCAAACATACTTATTGTAAAATTCAAAGAATCGTCAAAGCAGGAAAAACAAAATTTTATTAATTTTTGTGTGCATAGTCCATAGGTTTTCAAACATCAAGTATTATGAATTTTTTGCCGACCTTTTTTATGGAAGTCCATAATGACCTTATTAATGGTGTCACTTAGTCCCCAGAAGAAAACAAGCGTAATATAATGTTCAAACGAGCCCCAAAGCAGAAAAAACTTGATTTTATCGATTTTCATTTGCTATACTCCATGGATTTTTGGAATGCAAGATTCCAAAAAAAATTTGGCCTATATTTTTCATGAACGTCCGTTACAACTGAATTGATGTTGCAGTTTATCCCGAGAGGACAACGTTCACATTTTCAATTTAAATAAGTCCCAAGTCGGAAAATCAGATTTTTCCGAATTTCATGTGTTTTGTTCATGTATTTTTTATGATTGAATTCCAAATAAAATTTGCCAATTTTTTTCACGGATATCTTTTAGAACCTTATAAAGGGCATCAGTTGGTCCTGAGAGGAAAACAAGCTCATTTTAAAGTTAAAATTATCCCCAAAGTAGGAAATATTAAATTTTCTCAATTTTTGTATGCTATAGTCAATGGAATCTTGGTGGTAGGATTTTGAAATTTTTTTTGCTGAAACTTTTTATGGAGGTCTATTATGAGCTGATTAATGGTTTTACTTCATCCTTAAGGACAAACAAACGCATTTTCATGATCAAAGGATCCCCTAAGAAGGAAAGCCTAGATTTTATCGACTTTAGTATGCTAGTCAATGGAGTTTTGGTGATAGGATTTTTGAATTGTATTTGCAAAAGTTTTAAATGGACGTCCTTTACGACCTTATTAATGGATTCAGTTGGTCTCGAGGGTAAAGCAAACATATTTTCAAGTTTAAACGATCCCCAAACTAGTAATAAGCAGATTTTATTGATTTCATGTGGGTCAATAAATTTTTGGTGATGTAGGATTCCGAATTATTTTTTGCCAAAATTTCTCATGGATGTATGTAACGACCTTATTAATGGCATCACTTGTTCCCCATTGAGAAACGAGCTCATTTCCAAGTTCAAACGAGCTCCAACTAGGAAAAACAAAATTTTACTGATTTTCGTCTGTTACATTACATGGACTTTTGGTGATACATGAATCTAAAATTTTTCTACCAAAATTTTTTATTGACGCCCATTACAATATTATTTATAGCGCAGTTAGTCCTGAGAGGCAAACATGCGCATTTTCAAGTTTAATCAAGCCCTAAAGCTGGAAAAATCATATTTTACCAATTTTTGTGTTCTATTATACATATATATTTGATGATAGGATTACGAAAACTAATTATGCCAAAAATTTAATAGACATCAGTTACAACCTTAATAATTGCTTCAGTTTGTCCTAATGGGAAAGGGAGTGCATTTTCAAGTTCAAACAAGTCGGTATGCAAGAAACTAGATTTTACAGATTTTCTTGTGCTATAGTCCATGGATTTTTGTAATAAAAGATTCACTAATTATTTTTGTCGTAAGTTTTCATGGGCGTCCGTTACATCCTTAGTAATTCCATCAGGTGGTCCCGAGGGGAAACATACACATTTTCAAGTTCAAACGAGCTTCAAAAAAGGAAAAACCACATTTTAAAGATTTTTGTGTGCGGTTATTTTTGTATACCAATGCATAAGCGGAGGCTCTCATGCCATGCCGGCCTTCCGAAAAAGTAAGGGCTCATATGGAGCAAGAAGCAAGCAGAGTAAAAGGCAGGTAAAAATCACATAAGAAGAGTGGGAGATGCATTCATGAAAAGCGAGAATTTCTGTTGTGGGATATTGACCAATTATGAATGTATCTTACTTATGCTTTCCTTTAAGAACATACATTAGTCCGTATTGTGGTTTTATTTGTTACCAAAGGAGAACATACCCTTTCAAAAACATTATTATAGGTCAATCTTAATGCAGGAAGGCATATCTCGTTGAATCATTTTTCTTTTCCATATTGCGTATGAGGGGAATCGAACCTCCTTTCCATGTATCATGTACTTATTCGATCCAAAATCTTCTTAGCAGTAGATTTTAGCTAACCCCTCTACTTGCAGTCAAGTGGTTGACATCCCCTTTCTTCTTATTAGTTAGATAAATTTGGAACCGTTTCCATTCTTAATATGTCGATGGATTTTTGGTGACAGGAATTTAAAAAAAAATTGTCAAAATTTTTTCATGGACGTCTGTTATGACCTTATTAGCAGCGCCACTTGGTCCAAAGGGGAAAACAATCGAATTTTCAAGTTCAAATGATCCCAAAAGTACGAAAAACCAGATTTTAACAATTTATGTGTGGTATAGTCAATGGATATAAGGTGATACGATTCCAAAAATATTTTACCAAATTTTTATGGACGTCTTCTATGACCCCATTAATGGCTTCCATTGGCCCTAAGGAGAAAACTATGCATTTTCAAATTCAAATGAAACCCAAACTTGGGAAAAACATATTTTACCATATTTTTTATGCTTATAGTGAATGAATTTTCTTTTATACAAGTTCCCTAAATTATTTTTGTCGAATTGTTTCATGGACATCTAGTACGATCTTATAAATGGCGTCTGTTGGTCTTGGGTAAACAGATGGATTTTCATTTTGATAGAGCAAAAAGTCTGAAAAAGCAGATTTACTGATTTTCATGTGCTATATAGTCTATGGATTTTTTGTGGTAGAGGATTCTAAAATTTTTTTGCTGAAATTTTTTATGGACGTCCGTTATCACCTTTTATTAAGACGTCAATTTTTCATGAGGGGCAAACAGGCACATTTTCAAATTCAAATGATCTCCAAAGTAGAAAAATCTAGATTTTTATCAGTTTTCGTGTGATACCGTCCATAGATTTTTGGTGATAGGATTCAATAAATTTTTATTGAAATTTTCATGGACTTATGTTACGACCTTATTAAAGGAGTCAGTTAGTCTCGAGGGAAAAATGAGCGCATTTTCAAGGTCAAACAAGCCCTAACGCAGAAAATCAAAATTACCAGTTTTCGTGTGTTGTCATGGATTTTAGGTGATGCAGGATTCCATATTTTTTTGTTAAAATTTTTTATGTACATCTGTTATAACCTTATTAATTGTGTTAATTTGTCTTGAGCGGAAAAGAGACGCATTTTAATGTTCAAACAAACTCAAAAGTAGGAAAAACAAATTTTTACCAATTTTAGTGTATTATATAGTCCATGATTTTTTGGTGATACATGATTTCAAAATTTTTCCTACTAAAATTATTCATAGAGGTCTGTTACATACTGACTAATGGCGTCAGTTGGTCAATTTTTAAGGAGAAAACAGACGAATTTAAAATTTAAACGAGCTCCAAAGTAGGAAAAACTAGATTTTACCTATTTACATGTTCTATTGTCCATAGATTTTTGGAAATAGGATTCCTTAATTATTTTACAAAAAATATGTTGGATGTTATCATTATCTTATTAATGCTTTCAATTGATCCCGAAGAGATAACAATCACATTTTCAAGTTCAAACGAGCAACAAAGCTGGAAAAACTATAGTTTACTGATTTTCGGATAATATAGTCCGTCGATTTTTAATGATAGGATTCAAAAAAATTTGACTGCCAAAATTTTTCATGGACGTCCGCTACATATTTATTAAAGGATTCTTTGGTCCTGATTTTTATCAATTTTCGGGCGCATAGTCCATAGACTTTGGACATAAAGTATTATAAAAAAAATTTGAATTTTTTTGTGGAGTCCATAATGACCTTAATAATGGTGTCACTTGGTCACGAGGAGAAAATAGGTGCATTATAATGTTCAAACGAGACCCAAAGCAGGAAAAACTAGATTTTACCGATTTTTCATTGCTGTACTCTATGGATTTTTGCTATGTCGGATTCCGAATTTTTTTTTCCAACATGAATGTTTGTTTCAACCGAATCAATTGTGCAGTTTATCCCAAGAAGACAACGTGCATAATTTCAATTTAAAACGATCCCCAAAGCAGCTATTTTCGTGTGTTACTGTCTGTGTATTTTTAACAACATAATTCCAAAGAAAATTTGCCGAAGTTTTTCATGGACATCCCTTACGACCTTATTAAGGGCGTCGTTGGTCTTGAGAGGAATTTAGACTCATTTTCATGTTCTAAATAGCACCCAAATTAGGAAAATTCAAATTTTACTAATTTTCGTATGCTATAGTCCATGGATTTTTGGTGATAGGATTTTAAATTTTTTTTGCCTGATAATTTTCATGGAGGTTTATTATGAGCTTATTAATGGTGTCACTTCTTCCTAATGGGCAAACAGACACATTAACAACATCAAAGGAGCCCCTAAGAAGGAAAACCTAGATTTTATTCTATTTTTGTATGCTTGTAAGCGGATTTTTGGTGATTGGATTCCTGAATTGTTTTTGCAAAATTTTTGAATGGATGTCTTTACAACCTTATTAATTGTGTTTGTTGGTCTTGAGGATAAAATGAAGGTATTTTCAGGTTCAAACGATCCCCAAAGTAGGAATAACCAGATTTTATCAATTTTCTTGTGCCTCAATATATTTTTGGTGATATAGGATTCCGAAATTCTTTTACCAAAATTTTTCATGGATGTATTTAATGACCTTATTAATGGCGTCACTTGTTCCCCATGGGCAAACGAGTGCATTTCCAAGTTCAAACGAGCTCCAATGAGGAAATTTTTTTTATTGATTCTCGTGTGTTGTATTCCATGGATTTTTGGTGATATAGGAATGTTGAAATTTTTCTAACAAAATTTTTCATGGACGCCAATTACACCATAATTTATAGCACAGTTTGTCCCAAGAGGCAAAGATGCACATTTTAAAGTTTAAACAAGCCACAAAGAGGGAAAAATAAATTTTATCAATTTTCATGTGCTATCATCAACATATTTTTGATTATAGGATTACCAAAAAAATTTTGCAAAATGTTTTTATGGACATCTGTGACGACCTTAATAATTGCTTCAGTTGCTTTTTAAGGTAAAACGGGTGCATTTTCAAGTTCAAACAAGTTGTGATGAAAGAAAAGTATATTTTATTTATTTTCTTGTGATATAGTCCACGTATTTATGTAATATAATATTCAATAATTATTTTTTCCTTAATAATTCCATCACTTGGTCAAGAGAGAAACATAAACATTTTCAAGTTCAAATGAGCTTCTAAATTTTACAGATATTTGTGTGCGGTTATTTTTGTAAAACAATGCATGAGCTGAGGCTCCCATGCCATACCGGTCCTCCTAAAATATAAGGGCTCATATGGAGCAAGAACCAAGCAAAAAAAAAAAGGCAGGTAAAAATCACATAAATAGAGGGAAAGATACATTAATGAAAAGCGAGAAGGCCTGCCGTGGGGGACTGACCTATTATGAATATATCTTACTTGCGGTTAAGAACATATATTAGTCTGTATCGTTGATTTATTTGTTACAAAACGAGAACATACACTTTCCAAAACTTTTATATAGGTCAATCTAAATATAGGCAAGGCATATATCATTGAGTTAGTTTTCTTTGCCATATCACGTATAAAGGGAATTGAACCGCCTCTGCTGCTGGCGTGCAAATGCGTAATGTACTTATTCAATCCAACATCTTCTTAGGAGTAGATTTTGGCATACCCCTACCCTTACTGTCATTTGGTTAAATGCCCCTTTCTTTTTATTAGTCCAATAAGTTTGTAACCCTTTCCCCTTTTA
Organism: Solanum lycopersicum; assembly: GCF_036512215.1. NCBI lineage: Eukaryota > Viridiplantae > Streptophyta > Magnoliopsida > Solanales > Solanaceae > Solanum > Solanum lycopersicum. The sequence continues at coordinate 17,425,125 of NC_090810.1, forward strand.
ATATGTTGATGGATTTTTTGTGAAATGATTTTTAAAATTTTGTGTTGAATTTTTTCATGGACGTCTGTTATGACCTCATTAATGGTGTCACTTGGTCCAAAGGGGAAACAATCGAATTTTAAAGTTCAAATGAGCCCTAATGTAGGAAAAACCAGATTTTACCAATTTATTTATGCTATAGTCAACGGATTTAAGGTGATAGGTTTCAAAAAACATTTTGCAAAATTTTTTATGGACGTTTGTTCTTACCACATTAATGGAGTCCATTGGCGCCCAGGATTAAACAATGTGTTTTCAAATTCAAACGAATCCCAAAGTAGCAAAAAAAAGATTTTACAAAATTTTGTATGACTATAATCATTGAATTTTTGTTGATACAAGATTCCTGAATTATTTTTCCTTAACTTTTTCATAGACTTCTGGTACAATCTTATTAATAGCGTCAATTGGTCTTGGGGGAAAATATGCACATTTTCAAGTTCAATAGAGCAAAGAGTTGGAAAAACCAGATTTTATCAATTTTCATGTGCTATATAATCTATGGAGTTTTGGTGGTATGGTATTCTAAAATTGTTTTGCTGGAATTTTGTATGGATGTACGTTATAATCTTATATATTGCGTCAATTGGTTACAAGGGGCAAAGGGGCACATTTTCAAATTTAAATGATCCTCAAAGTAGAAAAACCCAGATTTTATTAATTGTCTTGTGATATTGTCCATGCATTTTTGGTGATAGGATTAAATAAAATTTTTATTGAAAATTTTCATGGACTTCTGTTACTACCTTGTTAATGGCGTCAGTTAGTGTCGAGGGAAAATGAACACATTTTCAAGTTTAAATAAGCCCTAAAATAGAAAATCCAAATTTTACTAATTTTCATGTGCTGCCATGGATGGATTTTTGGTAATGCATGATTTCATATTTTTTTGTTCAAATTTTTATGTACATCTGTTATAACCTTATTCATTGTGTTAATTGGTCTCGAGGGGAAAAGAGACACATTTTAATGTTCAAATAAGCTCTAAAGCTGGAAAAATAAAATTTTACCAATTTTCGTGTATTCTGGTCCTTGAAGTTTTGGTGATACATGATTTCAATTTTTTTTACAAAAATTATTCATGGACGTTTGTAACAGATTGACTAATGGCGTCATTTTGTCAATTTGTAGGGTAAAAACAGGCATATTTAAAATTTCAAATGAGCTCCAAAGCAGGAAAAACTAGATTTTACCTATTTACGTGTGCTATTGTCCATGCATATTTGGAGATAGGATTCTAGAATTATTTTTCCAAAAAAATGTCATGGACGTTCTCATGATCTTATTAATGTCTAATTTGATCTTGAAGAGATAAAACTCACATTTTCAAGTTCAGACGAGCTATAAAGCTAGAAAAACTAGATTTTACTAATTTTTTTGTGCTAGTCCGTCGATTTTTGGTGATAGATTTCAAATAAGCCGTTTGCCCGAAATATTTCATGGATGTCCTCTAAAACCTTACTAATAGCTTCAGTTGGTCCCAAGGGGTAAACGGTCGCATTATTAATTTCAAACAAGCCCCAAAGCAGGAACACCCCGATTTTAACAATTTCCATATGATATAGTCCATAGTTTTTTTGTGAAACAGGCAGAATTTCATTTACCGAATATTTGCATTGACGTCCGTTATAACTTTCTTAATGAAGTCAATTGGTTTCGAAGGGAAAACTATCGCATTTTAAAGGTCAATTGAGCCCCAAAGCTGGAAAACTAGATTTTACCGAGTTTTTAGTCTTATAGTACATGAATTTTTGGTGATATAGTTCTGGATATTTTGTTGCCAATTTTTTAAGGATATCCAATACAAGCTTATTAATGGCATAATTTAGTCTCGAGGGGAAAACATGTGCATTTTCGAGTTCAAACGAACCCCGAATTAAGAAATAGTATTTTATCGATTTTCACATGCCATAGTCCATATATTTTTTGTGATACAACATTCAAGAATTGTTTTTACTGAAATTTTTCATGGACGTCCAAATGACCTTATTAATGGTGTTGATTGGTTCTCAAGGAAAATAGATGCATTTTAAGTTCAAACATGTCCAAAAGTAGGGAAATATGATTTTAATTATTTCCGTATGCTGAAGTGCCTGAATATTTGGTGATAGGATTCAAGAAGTTTATTTGCCAAATTTTTTCATGGACGTCCGTTATGACATTATTAATGGCGTTAGGTTTTGTAAAGGGGCAAATAGATGGAATTTCCACTTCAAACAAACTCTAAAGATGGAAAAATCACATTTTACGGATTTTTCGTGTTTTAAAGTTCATGGATTTTTGGAGATACAAGATTCTGAATTTGTTTTGCAAAAATTGTTCTAGAGCATCCATTATGACCTTATTAATGGCATTAATTGGTCTAGAGGTGAAATTGGGCGCATTTTCATGTTCAAACGAGCACTAAAGCAAGAAAAAGTAGATTTTACCTATTTTTGTGTGTTATAGTTGGCTATCCAACCGATCTATTTTTTTTTTGTAATAGTTGGAAGAAGCTGGGCAAGAGCTATCCAGATGTCCGAAGAGACTGTGCCCATGCATGTGCATGGAATTTCTGGCCTTCAAAGAAGAAGATTTTGTCTGCCAACAAGCTTGATCGGTTGATGGAACACAGATTTAACTGATCAACAACATTAGACTTTCTTCTAGTGGTGGAGTCGGCATTACTGATGTTCTCTCGCATGCTAAGAGAGAGGCTTCTGATTTCGACGAGAGCGCCGCTGGTGGGTATTTGATGAGTCTCGGGCTGTGTATAAACTCCATCATTGGACACCTTATGAGGTATTACTTTTCTATTTTCAATTTATGTTATTTCTTGAAGGTGCTTGGTTGTTTCTTTGAGCAATTGGAGCACTAGTTAGTGTTGTTCATTTGGCTTCTTCATGCTTAAGAAAGACATCATAGTGAAACAATTTTTCATAAAGTTCTTCATTAGGTGATCAATGTTTCAACTGACCGGATAGTTTCATATTCGGGCGCAAGGCCTTGGAGGATTCTCACATTAAGTATCACATCACTGATTGGTGCTCCACCGATTGCATGTTCATGAGCAGTTGAATGTACTATCAGGCCTATAATCTTTGGTAATACTTGATTTTGGAGACAGATAATTCTTGTATGTGATTTACTGCCGAAGGTAGTGTGCATGGATTTTCAAGGTTTCTGTGCGAACGTGATTGTTGCAATAGTTGATGCAAATGTAGGTTGCACCGATGCTAAGATTGAATTTTCGACAAGCTGATTTTGTCGGAACCAATTCATATAAGGTGGATTTGAAGTGGTTTCATTGTTTCCTTTAAGTGAGATTGGAGAAGCAACAGTTGTGCTATCAATATGACCAAAAAGGTTATGTTCGTACATAAGCAACGACACATATGCCTTCGAGGTGGTGAAGTTATGGGTGCCAGCAAGTTTAATGGGTAATTGAAAGGAAGGGTTAAATTCCACAATGACAATGTTAGTGAATGTAGTACATGCATTAACAACAGTGGTATTGGGGACCATTATTGTGTGAGGAAGCAGCTAGGATTACAGGGGAAAATTGGGATCATACTTGTGTGAGAGTTTAGAGACTTGAAACCAAAAAGAACTTATATGACTAGACTGGGAAAGAGAAGTATTCGGCATTATTCATAAGCCTATGAACAATATATATATGTGTTGATACAATAATTAGTTCGAAAGGGATACAACAACTAATCCTAGTTGTACAAGAAGATAAAATCACGTTATATCTCTTTTACAATGAAGGTTAGGAATTAAGAAAAATCATTAAATTATATATTTAGAAATAATTTTGTATTTACTATTTATCTTTATTATACAATGGTTCATTTAAATATATGTGCTAAATTGGCCCATAACGAGATAATAATACTTGAAGTTAATCATTACAATGTAGTAACACTTCAAATGCTTGAGCATAAGATTTAGCCAAATCTTGTGGGATATGCCTTTCCATAATAAGTTTCATTTTGTTTGATATGTTTTCCCATAAAATCATGTTGCATTAGGTCTACATGAAAATTCAGATTAAGCTCCCTCAAATATCATGTAATTCTTGTAACTTTTCTATATTAAATTCTGAAAAGAAACTATCATCTTCACTATATGTATCAGTATTAACACGTTGATGACTCATGAATTGATGTTGATCATGATGCTGCTCTTGATTCATCAAGGCATCATATGGCTCTATATTAACACCGTGATGGCTTATAAGCTGATGTTGATCCTAACGTTGTTCCTGAATCATCAAGGCATCCATTTACTCTATATCATTTTGTTGTGGAAATAACTCATGTGCATTACTTGTATTAATATTAACACCTTGATGAATCATCATCTGATGTTTATCACAAGCTTGATCCTTAATAAATGCACTCCAGTATGCAAATAACTCATCTAAACTACATATATAGGTATGACCCCTTGATGACTCATAAATTGATGTCAATTAAAGGCATTAATTGGATATACATAATTCTGTTGTGTAAATACATCATCTGAAGTACTTGTATTAATATTAACATCTCCATGACTCTAAATTTGATGTTCATTATGCTGCCAATATTGAGCCATCGAAAAATTACACGGCTTTACAAAACTTTTTTCTGCAAACAACCTATCTCCGCCACCAGTATCTATATTAACACCTTTATGATTCTTAAACTGATGTTGGTGATGATTCATCAAGAAATTGCTTGGATTTACAACAATCCATTGTCAATAAAACTTATCTCCACCACCTGTATCACTATTCACATCTTGGTGACTCTTAAATTGTTGTTGATCTTGAATCATCAAGGAATCTCTTGGTTTTCCGAACAATTTATCTCCACCATTTATTTTAATATTCACACCATCACAAGTTTGTGCATCGGATGCATACATACCACCACTTATATAATTCACTTGTAAAATATACCAGGTATGTGATGTTTTTGTTGATAACCTGTAAGTTGTTGTCGATGAAGATGACCCTCCATATGTTACAAATTAGGATTTACAAACAAAAAATACTAGAGAGAAGAAAAAGGATTGTATATGGGGGGTTGGGGGTTGGAGGTGGGGGTGGGGGAAGGAAAAAATTAAGTGATGTGAAATGTGAATATAAAGTATGAATTTGTATGGGAATGTAATGTATCTATGTGCTCATATACACTCATTGGAGACTCAATCCGTTTGTACTATATTTCATGATTTTAAAAAGATAAATGAAAGATTAGCGTATTGTACATTATTTTCCATATTTGTTTCATTTTATGTATCTTAGTTTGACAAAATACAAGTAGGAATATGGCATAATAATACCCCTTGAATTTTGACAAAGATATTTATTATACATTTAAATTATCTAAACGTGATATTATCCCTTTTAATTTAAGTTTTATTTATTATTTACACTTCTAATCTATATGAGGTTGCTATACCTACTAAACTTAGCTATTCCATATAATTTAAACCTCTTGATTATTTTTGTGCAATTTGTTTTGTTATATAATTGTAGTTTTTCTCCAGTTTTATGTACCAAATAAATTATAGAAACTTGTACAAAGTATCAATAAATTTACAAGTGCATGACGATTTCGTAAATAAAGATAACATGTGAAAATTATCAATAATAATTTTTAAATATTAAAATGATTCATGTAGTTTCATAAATACAATAATGAGTGCAAAAGTGAACTTAATAGTTTAAACACAAGGAGGAGTACATTTTTGACAATTATTAACAGGGTAGTAGGATCCTAAGATAGTTTACGGGTATGAATAATATAGAAAAATTAACTCAAAAAATAATAGGGCGACAATATTTATATACTTATTAGTTGTGAGTTTGGAGACCCAACTTAATTTGGGACTATTTTAACAAAATATTAATTATTACCTTAAAAAATAATTTTGTTAAAGGGTTTCGAATTTGGGTCAAAGGAACTAGGTGAGAAGCCCAAATTGTTGCGTTTTATTTAGCTAGGTATTAGAAATTATAAAACTTCAACGGCCCGTCGTCTCACCTAGGACTTTGGATGTGTCGTTGGTCTTGACACTAGGTCTGAGAAAACTAGAATTTTCTTGTCTTTTTGAATGCGAGGTGTTTCAGTCAGTTGGTATGAAGTGGAAAACGGGTGCATATTCAAGTTAAACGAGCCCGAAAGCAGGAATAATCAGATATTACCGATTTTTTTGCACTAAAGTCCATGGATTTTTTTTGGACATACATGATTTAAGTATCATTTTGCTGATACATTTCATAGACGTCTGTTACAACCTAATAATGGTGTCAGTTGGTCTCAACGGGGAAACAAGTTCAAACGAACCACAAATTAGGAAAAACCATGAAGCTTTGGTGATAGGATACCGAGATTTTTTATTCCAAATATTTTATGAACATTGGTTACAACCTTCATAATGGAATTAGTTCGTTCTAATAGGCAAACATGCATATTTTCATGTTCAAACGAGCCCCAAAGTAGGAAAAACAAAATTCTACCAATTTTTCGTGTGGATTTTTGATGTTACACGATTCAATAATATTTTACAAAAATTTTTCAAGGATGTCTGTTACGATTTCATTGATAAATTTAGTTTGTCATGAGGAAAAGACAGATGCATTTTAAAGTTCAAATGAGCTATAAAGAAGGAAAACCCATATTTTACAGATTTTTGTGTTTAATTTCATAGAATTTTGGTGAAATATTCCAGAATTTTTTTACTAAAATTTTTCATGGACGTCCATTACAGTCTTATTAATGACGTTAGTTGGCTGCGAGCAGCAAACAAGCGCACTTTAAAATTCAATCAATCCCCAAAGAAGGAAAAGTCAAAATTTACCAATTTTCGTATGCTATAATCCATAGATTTTTGGTGATAAAGGATTACAAAATTTTTTGATGAGCTTTTTTATGAACGTACATAATGATCTTATAATGGTGTAACTTGGTCCCAAAGAAAATAGGCATATTTTAATGTTTAAACAAAGCAGGAAAAACTAGATTTTACCGCTTTTCGTTTTCTATACTCCACAGATTTTTTGTATGCATGATTTCGAAATATTTTTTGCCAAAATTTTCCATGAACGTCCGTTACAACCGAACTAATGATGCAGATTATATCGAGAGGCATATCTCGTTAAATCAATCTTCTATGCCATATCACGTCCACGGGGAATCGACCCCTTTGTTCGTATTAGCAAGGAGGTTTGGAACCATTTCCCTTTTTAATATGTCGATGAATTTTTAAATTTATTTGCCCAAATTTTTCATTGACATCTATTATGGCCTTATAAAAGGTGTCACTTGGTACATAGGGGAAACCAGTCGATTTTTGAAGTTCAAATGAGGCCTAAAGTAGGAATTTTTTTTACCTATTTTCTTGTGCTATAGTCAATGGATTTAAGGGGATAGGATGCCGAAAAAAAATTTGCCAATTTTTTTATGTACGTCTTTCATGACATTATCAATGGCGTCAATTATTTATGAGAAGAAAACGATGCATTTGAAAATTTAAACGAACACCTAAGTAGGAAAACAAAATTTTACCAAATTTTGTATGCTTATAGTCAATGATTTTTTGTTGATACAAGATTCCTGAATTATTTATGCCGAACTTTCTCCTTGACATCTGGTACAATCTTATTAATGGCTTCAGTTTGTCATGGGGAAAACAGGTTCCTTCTATATTTCAAACGAGAAAAAAGTTTGAAAAAATAGATTTTTCCGATTTTCATGTGCTATATAGTCTATGGATTTTTGGTGGTAGAGGTTTCTGAAATTTTTTTGTTGGAATTTTTCGTGGACGTCTGTTATTGCACATTTTCAAATTCAAATGAGCACTAAAGAAGAAAAACTCAAATTTTATCAATTTTCGCGTGCTATAGTCTATATATTTTTGGTGATGGAATTGAATAAATTTTTTATTGAAATATTTTATGGACGTAAGTTACGACCTTATTAGTGGCTTCAGTTAGTCTCGAGGGGAAAATGATCGCATTTTCATGTTTAAGTGAGCCCTAAAACAGAAAATCTAGATTTTACCAATTTTCGTGTGCTGCCAATGATTTTTGGTGATAAAGGATTCCATATTTCTTTTGTTAATTTTTTTATGTACATCCTTTATAACCTTATTAGTGGTGTTATTTGGTCTCGAGGGGAAAGGTGACGCATTTTATAAATCCAATAAGCTCTAAAATAGTAATAACATATTTACGAATTTTCGTGTCCTATAATACATTGAATTCTGTGATACGGGATTTCAAAAATTTTCCTTACTAAAATTATTCATGGACGTCTATTACAATTTGACTAATGGATTCAGTTGGTCTGGAAGGGCAAATATGCGAATTGAAAATTTCAAACAAAAACTAAAGAAGGAAAAACTAGATTTGCCTATTTACATGTGCTATTGTCCATGGATTTTTGGAGATAGGATTTCGAAATTATTCTGCCAAAAATTTCATGGACGTTGTTATGACCTTATTTATGACGTCAATTAATACCAAAAATACAACAATGACATTTTCAAATTCAAAGGAACCACAAAAAAAGGAAAAACTTGATTTTTTAATTATTTTCATGGGCTCTAGTCCGTCAACTTTTGGCGATAGCATTAAAAAAGCAAAACTCCCAAATATTTCATGATAGTCCGCAACAACCTTATCAGTGGCTTCAGCTGGTCCCAAGGAGGAAACGAATGCATTTTCAAGTTCAAACGAGCCCCAAAGCAGGAAAACCATGATTGCCAAGATTATTCACGAGCACCAATTATGACCTTATTAATGACATCAGTTGGTCCAGAGGTCAAAATTGGAGCATTTTCAAGTTCAAAAGAGCCCTAAAGTAGAAAAAACTAGATTTTACCTAAACTCCATCGTTGGATACCTTGTGAGGTATTACTTGCCTTTTTTCAGTTATGTTATTTCTTGAAGGTGCTTGGTTGTTTCTTTGAGCAATTGGAGCACTAATTAGTGTTGTTCATTTGTCTTCTTCATGCTTAAGAAAGATCACATACTCAAGAAGTTTTTCATAAAGTTCTTCATTAGGTGATCAATGTTTGATGTGACCGGATGACTGCAAAGATCGTGTCATAGTCTGGCCCAAGACCTAGAATAGTTCACACATTAAGTGCAAAATCAGTGATTTGTTCTCCACCAATTGCAAGTCAATGAGCAATTGAATGTACTATAAGGCTTGAAATTTGTTGGGTTTTAAAGGGTGTGAATAGAAAATGAAGAGTTGCGCCTTTATAACCTTATATATGGCTTCAATTGGTCATGAGGGGCAAATGGGCAGATTTTCAAATTAAAATTAGCCCCAAAGCATAAAACCCATATTTTATAAATTTTCGCGTGTTATATTCTTTGGATTTTTTGTGATAAGATTCAATAAGTTTTTTGTTGAATTTTTTTGTGGATGCCTGTTACAAACTTATTAATGGCTTCATTTAGTCTCGAGGGGCAAATGAACACATTTTCAAGTTCAAATGAGCCCCAAGCATAAAATTTAGATTTTACCAATTTCCGTATGCTGCAATGGGTTTATGGTAATACAGGATTCCATATTTTTTTTGTTAAATTTTTTTATTTACATCGTTATAACCTTATTAGTAGCATTAATTATTCTCGAGTGGAAGAGGATCATTTTAATGTTCACACATGCTCTAAAGCTGGAAAAACCATATTTTACCATTTTTCGTGTGCTATAATCCATTGATTTTCGGTGATACACCAATTCAAATTTTTTCTCACTAAAATTATTCATTGACATCTCTACAAATTGACTAATTACTTTAGTGGGTCTCGAGGGTCAAACAAGCGAATTTAAAAGTTTAAACAAGCACCAAAGCAGGAAAAATAAAATTTACCTATTTACATGTGCTATTATCCATGGATTTTTTGATATAGTATACTGGAATTATTTTTCTTAAATTTCATGGACGTTGTTATAACCTTATTAATGGCGTCAATTGATCCCAAAGAGATAACAATCCCATTTTGAAGTTAAAATGAGCCACAAAACAGGAAAAACTAGATTTTACTACTTTTTGTGTGCTCTAGTTGGTCGATTTTGTTTGATATGATTAAAAAACTTTTGTTTGACGAAATACTATATGGACATCTACTACAGCCTTATTAATGGCTTCAGTTGGTACCATGTGGGAAACAATCACATTTCAAGTTCAAACGAGCCAACAGCAGGAAAACCCCGATTTAAACAATTTTCGTGTGCTATAGTCTAATAAGTTTTTGTGAGGCTGAATTTCATTTAAGGAATTTTTTCATGGACATATGTTACAACGTTGTTAATGACATCATATAGTTTCGAGGGGCAAACTAGCGCATTTTCAAGGTCAACACAACCCCGAAGCTGGAAACCAAATTTTACCAATTTTTGTGTCTATAGTTCATGTATTTTTGGAGATACAATTCTTGATATTTTGTTGCTAAATTTTTTTATGGACATCCAATACATTCTTATTAATCGCGTAATTTAGTCTCGAGTACAAACATGAGCATTTTCAAGTTTAAACGAACCCCATACCAGGAAAATTTTAATTTTATCAATTTTTCTGTGCTATCGTCCATTCCGGTATTTATTGGACGTTCCTGAAAAATTTTGGTAAAATAAATACCGGAAAGTTGGATACCTTGTGAGGTATTACTTGCCTGTTTTCAGTTTATGTTATTTCTTGAAGGTGCTTGGTTGTTTCTTTTAGCAATTGGAGCACTAGTTAGTGTTGTTCGTTTGGCTTCTTCATGCTTAAGAAAGATCTCATAGTCAAGCAGTTCTTCATAAAGTTCTTCATTAGGTGATCAATGTTTCATGTGACCGTATGGCTTCAAAGATAGTGTCAAAGTCGGTCCCATGGCCTTGGGGATTCTCACATTTATTTGCACATAAGTAATTGGTGCTCCACCGATTTCAAGGTCATGAGAAATCAAATGTACTATAAGGCCAATTCTCTTTGGTAATACGAGCTAGTTAATCTTTGATACAAATAATTCTTGTATGTGATTTATTTGTAAAGGTAATGTGCAGGGATTCCCAAGCTTTGTGTGCCAAAGTGACTATTGCAATAGTTTATGCAACTGTAGGTCCCACTGATTCTAAGATGGTATTTTGGACAAGCTGATCTTCTAGAAACCAGTTCATATAAGGTGGATTCGGAGTGGTTTCATTGTTTCCTGTCAATGAGATTGGAGGATCAATAGTTGTTCTATCAATATGACCGAATAGGTTATGACCGTGCATAAGCAATGACACCTTTGCCTTCCAGGTTGTGAAGTTATGGCTGCCGGCAAGTCTATGGGTAATTGGAAGACAGGGTAAAATTGCACGATGACAATGTTAGTGGGTGTTGTATCTGCATTAACAACAGAAGTATTTGGGGTCATTTTTGTGTGAGGCAGCAGCTAAGATTAGAGGGCAAAAAATTGGGATCATATTGTGTGAGGTTTTAGAGCCCTGATACCATAAAACAACTTATACGACTAGACTGGGAATGAGAAGTATTCTGCATTATAAGCTGATGGAGAATATATATAAGTATTGATGCAATAATGAGTGCTAAAGGGATAAAACAAATAATCCTGGTTGTGCCAGAAGATAAAATCATGTTATATCTCTTTTACAATAAAGGCTAAAACTTAAGAAAAATCTGGAAATTATATATTAAGAAATGATTTTGTATTTACTGTTTGTCTTTATTATACAATGTTTCTTTTAAACTTATGCGCTTAATTGGCCCTTAACTTACAAAGTAGTTATACTTTAAATGCTTGTGCATAAGTTCTAGCCAAATCATGTTCGATATGCCTTTCCATAATAATTTCCTTTTTGTATGATATGTCATCCCATAAAATCATGTCGCATTAGGTCTACATGAATAATCTAGTTAAACTCCCTCAAATATCCATAATTCTTGTAACTCTTCTATACAAAACTCTGAAAAGAATCTAGCATCTCCACTACATGTATCAGTATTAACACCTTGATGACTCATAAATTGGTGTTGATCATGATGCTGATCCTGGGTCATCAAGGCATCTGTTGTCTCTGAATCATTCTGTTGTGGTAATAAGTTTTATGCATTACCTTGGGTAATCAAGAAATAACTTGGCTCAACAAAACTTTGTTGTGGAAAAACCTATCTCCATAATTTTTGTTAGTTTTAACACCTTGATGACTCATAAGCTTGATTATAATGCTTTTCCTGAATAATCAAGGCATCCGTTTTCTCTATATCATTTTGTTGTGGAAATAACTCATGTGCATTAATTGTATTAATATTAACACCTTGATGCATCATTAGTTGATGTTGATCAAAAGGTTGATCTTGAATGAATGCACTCAATTGTGAAAATAACTCATCTAAACTACATATGTCAGTATGACTACCTTGATGAGTCACGTATTGATGTTGATTCAAGGCATTGGTATGATATACATCATTCTGTTGTGGAAACAACTCATCTGCACTGTATTAATATTAACATCTTGATGACTCAAAAATTGATGTTGGTTATGCTGCCAATATTGAACCATCTTGAAATCATATGGCTCTACAACACTTTGTTGTATTAACACTTTGATGATTCAGAAACTGATGTTGATTATAATTCATCAAAAAATCGCTTGGCTTTACAACACTTCATTGTGCAAACAACTTATCAATACCATTTATATCAGTATTCACATGTTGATGACTTTTAAATTTATGTTGATGTTGAATAATCAAGGAATCAGTTGGTTTTACAAGACTCCATTTTCTGAACAACTTATCTTCACCATTTGTATTAATATTCACACCATCACAAGGTTGTGCTACGGATTCATACATACCACCACTCAGATAATTCACTTTGTGAAAATATACCGGATATGTTATATTTTTGTTGACTACCTGTAAATTGTTGTCGATGAAGATGACCGTCCATATGTAACAAATAAGGTTATAAACAAAAACTACGTGACAGAAGTAAAAGGATTTTATATGAGGGGGTGGGGGAAGGAAAATAATAATTGATGTGAAAAGTGAATATAAAGTATGAATTTGTATGGAAAAGTAGTTTCAAGATTTGAAAAATATAAAGGAAAGTTTTATAAATACAATAATGAGTACAAAAGTGTACTTAATAGAGTAAACAGAACAAGAAGTACATTTTTCACAATTATTTTAAGAGGGTAGTAGGATCCTCACATAGTTTAGGGTTATAAATAATATAGAAAAATTAAGTTAACAAAAAATAGGACCAACAATATTTATATACTTATTAATTGTTAGATTTGAAAACAAACTTAATTTGAGACTGTTGTGACAAAATATTACTTATTACCTTAAACAATAATTTTGTAAAAGGGTTTAGAATGTGGGTCAAAGGAACTAGCTGAGAAGCCCAAATTGTTGTGTGCGATTTAGCATATTAGGGCATTATAAAACATCTACGAACCATCGTCCCACCGACAGACTGTGGATGGCGGTCTTTGCACTATGTCTGAGAAATAGGTGCATTTTAATGTTCAACAAGCCCCAAAGAAGTAATAACCAATTTTAACGATTTCCCTGCTCTATAGTCCATATATTTTTGGACATACAAGATTTTAGAATTATTTACTCTGGAATATTTTAGGCGTCCATTAAAACCTAATTGATGGCGTAGTTGGTCTCAAGGGGAAAAGAAGTTCAAACGAGCCCCAAACCACAAAAATCCATATTCTATTGATTTTCATGTTCTATAGTCCATAAATCTTTGGTGATAGGATACCGAGATTTTTTATTCCAAAATTAGTTATGAACGTTGGTTACAACCTTAATAATGGAATTAGTTTGTTCTGAGGGGAAAACATGAGCATTTTCAGGTTCGAACGAGGCCCAATGCAGAAAAAATAAGATTTAACCTATTTTCGTGTGCAATAGTCAATGGATTTTTGGTAATACAAGATTTAAGATTTTTTTTCTGAAATTTTTCAATGACATTTGTTATGATCTTTTTGATAACGTCATTTTGTCTCGAGGGAAAAACAAATGAAATTTCAAATTCAAATATGCCGTGAAGAAGGAAGAGTCATATTTTACCGATTTTTGTGTTTAATTTCATAGAGTTTTGGGGAAAGCATTCCAGAATTTTTTTACTATAATTTTTTACGGACATCTATTACGCTCTTATTGATGGTTTTACTTGGTCGCGAGCAACAAACAAGCACATTTTAAAATTTAAACAATACCCAATGTTTGAAAAACCAAATTTTATCAATTTTAATGTTAATAGTCCATAAATTTTTGGTCATAAAGGATTATGAATTTTTTGCCTACCTTTTTTTATCGATATCCATAAGTACCTTATTAATGGTGTCACTTGGTTCCAAGAAAAAAAAAGTGTATTTTAATGTTCAAACGAACTCCAAAGTAGATAATATTATATTTTAATGATTTTTGTTTGCTATACTCCATGGATATTTAGCATGAAGGATTTGGAAATTATTTTTGCTAAAATTTTTCATGAACGTTCATTACAAATAAATCAATGGTGCAGTTTATCCCAAGAGGACAACCAGCACATTTTCAATTAAAAACGAGCCCCAAATCCTGAAAATCAGATTTTCCAATTTGCATGTGTTATTGTCCATGTACTTTTATGATAGAACTACAAAGAAAAATTGTTGAAATTTTTTACGGACATCTGTTACGACCTTTTTAATAGTGTCAGTAGGTCCTGAGGAAACTAGCACATTTTCAAGATCAATTGAGCCTTAAAGTAGGAAAACAAATTTTATTGATTTTTGTGTACTATAGTCCATGGATTTTTGGTGATAGGATTTTGAATATTTTTGGCTGAAACTTTTCATTGATTTATATTATGAGGTTATTAATGGTGTCACTTCGTCCTAATAGACAAAAAGACGCAATTTCAAGATCAAAGGAGCCCCTAAGAAGGAAAACCTAAATATTATCGATTTTCATATGCTAGTCCATGGATTTTCTGTAATAGGATTCCTTAATTTTTTTTGCAAAATTTATAAATGGACGCCCTTTACGACCTTCTTAATGGTGTCAATTGGTCTCGAGGGTAAAACGAATGTATTTTCAAGTTCAAAAGATCTCCAAAGTATGAATTACCAGAATTTTCATATGTGTCAATAAATTTATGGTGATATAGTATTCCAAAAAATTTTCGCCAAAGTTTTTCAAGGATTTGTAAAACGACCTTATTAATGGCGTTACTTGTTTCCAATGGGCAAACGAGCGCATTTCCATGTTAAAACAATCTCCTATGAGGAAAAATAAGTTTTTACCGATTTTGGTGTGCTATATTCCATGGATTTTTGGTGATATACAATTCTAGAATTATTTCTACCAAAATTTTTCATGGACGCGCATTACATCCTAATTTATATAGCAGTTTATCCCGAGTGGCAAAAATGCATATTTTCAAGTTTAAACAAGCCCCAAAGCGCGAAAATCCATATTTTACCAATTTTCTTATGCTATTATCCATGTACTTTTTATGACAAGATTACAAAAAAAAAATTTGCCCAAACTTTTTATTGACACCTGTTACGACCTCAATAATTTCTTCAGTTGGTCTTGAGGGAAAAACAAACTGTTGCATTTTCAAGTTCAAACAGGTCGCAATGCAAGAAAACTATGTTTTACTTTTATTTTTTGCTTTAGTCCATGGATTTTTGTAATTAAAATTCAGTAATTATTTTTGTCGTAGGTTTTTATGGGCGTTTGTTACATCCTTAATAATGCCATCAGTTGGTCCTGAGGAAAACATATGCATTTTCAAGTTCAAACAAGCTCCAATAAAAGAAAAATTACATTTTACTAATTTTCGTGCGCAGTTATTTCTGTAAACTGATGTATGAGCTGAGGCTCCCATGCCATGTGGACCCTCCTAAAAAGTAAGGGCTCATATGGACCATCGGCAACAGAGTAAAAGGCAAGTAAAAATCACATAAGAAGAGGGGGAGATACATTCATGAAAAGCGAGAAGCTTACTTATGCTTGTGGTTAAGAACAAATCTTAGTCTATATCGTGAGTTTATTTGTTACAAATGGAGAAAATCCCCTTTCAAAAACATTAACATAGGTAAATCTCAATGCAGGCAAAGAAAATGTCGTTGAAACATTTTTTTTGTCATATCTCTTATAAGGGAAATTGAACCTCCTCTGCAGTTGGTGGGAAAATGTATAATGTACTTATTCGATACAACATCTTCTTAGGAGTAGATTTTGGCTTATCCCTCTACTTACTGTGAAGTTGTTAAATGCCCTTTTTATCTTATTAGTCAAATAGGTTTGGAACCCTTTCCCCTTTTAATAAGTCGATGGATTTTTAAATTTTTTGTTGAAATTTTTTATGGACGTCTGTTATGACCTTATAAATGGTATCACTTGATCAAAAGGGGAAAACAATCGAATTTTTAAGTTCAAATGATCCCTAAAGTAGAAAAAAATAGATTTTACCAATTTTCTTGTGTTATAGTCAATGGATTTAAGGTGATAGGATTCCCAAAAAAAAATTGCCAAATTTCTTTATGGAGGTTTGTTAAGAAATTATTAATGATGTGAATTGGTTCTGAGGAGAAATCCTTGCGTTTTCAATTGTAAACGAACCCCGAAGTAAGAAAAACCAAATTTTACCAAATTTTTTATGCTTATAATTAATGAAGTTTTGTTCATACAAGATGTGTGAATTATTTTTGCCAAACATTTCCATAGACGTCTGTTACGACCATGAGGGTGTCCGTCATAACATTATATATGGCTTCAATTGGTGACGAGGGACAAATGTGCACATTTTAAAATTCAAATGAGCCCAAAGTAGAAAAACATAGATTGTATCAATTTTCATGTGCTATAATCTATGAATTTTTGGTGATAGAATTCAATAATTTTCTTATTGAGCTTTTTCAAGGACGTACTTTACGACCTTATTAGAAACTTTAATTAGTATTGAGGGAAAAATGAGCGCATTTTCAAGTTTAAATGAGCCCTAAAGCAGAATATCCAAATTTTATCAATTTTCATGTGCTGCCATTAATTTTTGGTGATACTAGATTCCATATTTTTTTTGATAATTTTTTTTATGTACATCCGTTATAACCTTATTAATGACTTTAATTCGTCTCGAGGGAAAAAAGACAAATTTTAATGTCCAAACAAGCTCTAAACCACGAAAACAAGATTTTACCAATTTTAGTGTGCTATATCATACATGGATATTCAGTATTACAGGATTTCAAACTTTTTCTTAATAAAATTATTCGTGGACGTCTGTTACAATTTGAATGATGGATTTAGTTTGTCTAGAGGGGAAAACAGGCGATTTAAAGGCTCAAAGAAACTCCGAAGTAGGAAAAACTAGATTTTACCCATTTACGTGATCTATTGTCCATGGATTTTTGGAAATAAGATTCCAAAGTTATTTTGCCAAAAGTTTCATGGACTTTTTTTTACGTAATCAATGGCGTCAATTAATCCCATAGAGACAACAATTGCATTTTCAAGTTCAAACGAGCCACAAAACAGGAAAAATTAGATTTTGTTAATTTTCGAGTGCTATTGTCAGTTGATTTTTGGTTATAGGATTCCAAAACCTTTAATTGCTGAAATATTTCATGAACGTCCGCTACAAACTTATTAATGGCTGCAGTTGGCTCAAGGTGAAATGATCGTAGTTCAAACGAGTCACAAAGCAGGAAAACCCCAAGTTAACAATTTTCATGTACTATCGTGCATGGATTTTTAATGAGACAGGCAGAAATTCATTTACCAAATTTTTTCATGGACATCCGTTACAACCTTATTAATGATGTTTGTTGGTTTCGATGGATAAACTAACGCATTTTAAAGTTCAACCTTGCCTAAATCAGGGAAACCAAATTTTACCGATTTTTCTGTCCTATAGTCAATGGAAATATTTGGTGATATATTTTGGATATTTTGTTGCCAATTTTCTTATGGACATCCAATAAAGGCTTGTAAATGGCGTAATTTAGTCTCGAGGGGCAAATATGTGAATTTTTAAGTTCAAACGAGCCCCAAACCAGGGAAAATTGGATCTTATCGATTTTCGTGTGCTATAGTTCATCGATTTTTTGTGATACAATAATTCGGAATTTGGTTTGCCGAAATGTTTCATAGACATCCAATATGATCGACATCCAATATGATCTTATTAATGGCGTTTATTGGTTCCGAATGGAAAACGAGAGCATTTTAAATTTCAAACGAGCCTAAAAGTAGGAAAACATAATTTTAAAAAAAAATTGTGCTATAATCCATCTATTTTAGGGGATAGGATTCCAGAAGATTATTTGTCAAAATTTTTCATGGACGTCCGTTATGACCTTATTAATGGCGTCAGGTTGTATTGAGGGAAAAACAGATGCATTTTCAACTTCAACTCTAAAGTTGGAAAATCACATTTTACAGATTTTCGTGTGTTATTGTTCATGGATTTTCGATGATACAATATTTTGGATTTGATTTGCCAAAGTTTTTCAGGGGTGTCCGTTATGACCTTATTAATGACATTAGTTGGTTCAGAGGTAAAAACAGGCACATTTTCAAGTTAAAACAAGTCATAAAGTAGGAAAACCCATATTTTACTTATTTTCATGTGCTATAGCGGGGCATACAACCTCTTTTTTTGTGTGTGTGTAATAGTTGTGGAAGAAGCTAGGGAGGATCTATCAAAAAAGCCAAACAGATTGTGACCTCGCACGAGCATGAAAGTACGGGACTTCCAAGTAGAATATTTTTGCTGCCAACAAGCTTTATCATTTGCTGGAACACAAATTAAACTGATCAACAACGTTAGATTTATTGCTAGTTATGGAGTTCGCTTTCCGAACGTTCTCAGGAATGTTAAGATAGAGGTTGCTATTTCGACAAGAGCGCCACTACTGGGTATTTGATGAGTCTCTCGCTTTATGTTCACTCCATCATTGGATACCTTGTGAGGTATTATTTGCCTGTTTTCAATTTATGTTATTTCTTGAAGGTGCTTGGTTGTTTGTTTGAGCAATTGGAGCACCAATTAGTGTTGTTCGTTTGGCTTCTTCATAGATAAGAGAGATCTCATAGTCGAGCAATTTTTCATAAAGTTGTTCATTAGGTGATCAATGTTTCATGTGACCATATGGCTGAAAAGATAGTGTTATGATTGGGCCCAAGGATTCTCACATGAAGTTGCACGTCACTGATTGGTGCTCCGCCGATCCTAAACAATTGAATGTTCTATGAAGCCAATAATCTTTGGTAATATGAAATAGTTTATCTTGGCAACAGATAATTCTTGTATGTAATTTATTGGCAAAGGTAGCGTGCAGGGATTCCCAAGATTTGTGTGCCAATGTGACCGTTGCAATAGTTGATGCAAGTGTAGGTCCCAATGAAGCTAAGATGGTATTCCGGATAAGCTGATTTTGTCGAAACCAATTCATATAAGGGGATTGAGAGTGGTTTCATTGTTTCCTGTAAGTGAGATTGGAGGAGCATGCAACAGTTGTGCCATCAATATGACTCATAAGGTTATGTCCGTGCATAAGCAACGACACCTATGCCTTCAAGGTGGTGAAGTTATGGCTGCCGGCATGTTTGATGGGTAATTGAAAGACAGGGTTGAATTGCACGATAACAATGTTAGTGGTTGTGGTATCTGCATTAACAACAGTGGCATTGGGTGCCAATTATGCGTGTGGCAGCAGCTAGGATTAAAAGGCAAAAAATTGGGATCATACTTGTTTGAGGTTTAATAGCCCTGATACCAGAAAACAACTTATACAACTAGACTTGGAATGACAAGTATTCTGAATTATTCATAAACTGATGAAGAATAAATATAAGCGTTTATACAATAATGAGTGCTAACGCGAAACAATAAATAATCATTGTTGTACAAGAAGATAAAATCACGTTATATCTCTTTTACAATGAATGTTAAAATTTCTAAAAAAAAGCTGGAAACTACATTTAGAAATAATATTGTATTTACTGTTTGAATTTTTTATTAAATGATTCATTTAAATTATGTACTAAATTGTCCCTTAACGTGATAATAATATTTGAAGTTAATCATTACGAATTAGTAATACTTCAAATGCTTGAGCATAAGTTCTAGCCAAATCTTGTTTATTATGACTTTTCATAATAAGTTTCATTTGTTGGATATGTCTTCCCATAATGTCATGTAGCATTAGGTCTACATGAAAATTCTAGTTGATCTCCCTCCAATATTCAATAATCCTTGTAACTCTTCTATACTAAATTCCGAAAATAAACTATCATCTCCACTATATGTATCAGAATTAATACCTTGATAACTCATAAATTGATGTTGATCATGATGTTGATCCTGTTTTATCCAGGTATCTGATGGTTCTGTATCATTTTGTTGTGGTATTAACTCTTGTGCACTAACTTGGGTAATCGATAAATAACTTGGCTCTAGAACACTTTGTTGTGGAAACAACCTATCTCCACCATTTGTGTTAGTTTAAAAACTTGATGACTCAAAAGCTGATATAGATCATAATGTTGTTCCTGAATCAACAACGCATCAATTAGCTTTATATTATTGTGTTCTGGAAATAACTCATGTTCATTACTTGTATTAATATTAACACCTTGATGAATCATTAGCTGATGTTGATCATAAGGTTGATCTTGAATGAATGCACTCCACTGTGCAAATAACTCTTCTAAATTAGATATATCAGTATGACCACCTTGATGACCCATATATTGATGTTGATTCAAGTCATTCGTTGGATATAGATCATTCAGTTGTGGAAATAACTCATGTGCACAACTTGAATTAATATTAACATCTTGATGACCCAAAAATAGATGGTTGTTACACTGCTAATATTGAGCCATCGTGAAATCATATGGATCTAAAACACTTTGCTATGCAAACGACCTATGTCCGCCACCAGTATCTATATTAACACCTTGATTTTTCATAAACTAATGTTGGTTATGATTCATCAAGAAATCATTTGGCTTTACAACAGTCCATTGTGCAAATAACTTATCTCCACCACCTATATTAGTATTCACATCTTGATTTACTTTTAAATTGATGTTGATATTGAATCATCAAGGAATAAGTTAGTTGTACAAGACTCCATTTTCTGAACAACTTACCTCCACCATTTGTATTAACATTCACACCTTTACAAGGTTGTTCTACGGATGCATACATACCTCCAGTCGTATAATTCACTTGTGCAAATTATCATTAATAATTTTTCAATACTAATATGATTCATGTAATTTCATAAATACAATAATGAAAGCAAAAGTGTGCTTAATAGTTTAAACAACAAGTACATTTTTGACAATTATTTTAAGAGGGCAGTTTGACCCTCAGATAGTTTAGGAGTATATATAATATAGAAAAATTAATTTAAAAAATAATAGGACCAACAATGTTTATATACTTATTAATTGTGAAATTGGAAACCATACTTTATAGTTTAGGGGTATATATAATATAGAAAAATTAATTTAAAAAATAATAGGACCGACAATATTTATATACTTATTAATTGTGTGATTGGAATCCAAACTTTATTTGGGACTATTGTAACAAAATATTACTTATTACCTTAAAAAATAATCTTGTTAAAAGGTTTAGAATATGGGTCCAAGGAATTAGCTGAGAATCCCAAATTATTGTGTGCAATTTAGCTAGGTATTAGGGCATTAAAAAACTTTGGCGGATCGTCGTCCCACCTACAGACTGTGGATGGTGATGTTGTTCTTTTCACTAGGCCTGAGAAAACTTAAATTTTCTTGGCTTTTTGAATACAAGTTGCTTAAGTTTGTTAGTCTAAAGGGGCAAATTGGTGCTTTTTCAAGTTCAATGAGCCCCAAAGAAAGAATAACAAGAAAATAACGATTTTCGTGCGCTATAGTACATGGATTTTTTCACATACAGGATTTTAGAATTATTTTCTCTGAAATATTTCATAGACGTCCGTTACAACCTAATTAATGACATCCGTTAGTCTGAGGAGGAAAACAAGTTTAAACGAGCCTCAAAGAAAGAAAATCTAGATTTTATTGATTTTTATGTGTTATAGTCCATGAAGCTTTGATGATGGGATTCCGAGATATTTTATTCCTGAATTTTTTAGCAAAAAATTTCAAGGACGTCTGTTACGACCTTATTGATAACATCAGTTTACTGCGAGGGAAAAACATATGCATATTCAAGTTCAAACAAGTCATAAAGAAGGAAAACCCATATTTTACCAACTTTGTGTTTAATTTCATAAATTTTTGGTGAAACCATTCCAAAAAAAAATTCATGGACATCAGTTACGATCTTATTAATGGTGTTAGTTTGTCACGAGAGGCAAACCAGCGCGTTTTAAAATTCAAACAATTTCCAAAGCGGGAAAAACAAATTTTACCAATTATCATGTATTATAGTCCAGAAACTTTTGATGATAAAGGATTATGAAATCTTTTCAAAAGTTTTTTATTGACGTCCATAATGTCCTTATTAATGCTGTCATTTTGTCCCTATGGGAAAACATATGTATTTTAATGTTCAAACGAGCTCCGGAGCAGGAAA
Source organism: Solanum lycopersicum (assembly GCF_036512215.1). Classification (NCBI taxonomy): domain Eukaryota; kingdom Viridiplantae; phylum Streptophyta; class Magnoliopsida; order Solanales; family Solanaceae; genus Solanum; species Solanum lycopersicum. Next base: position 17,447,758 of record NC_090810.1, read on the forward strand.
AACTAGTTTTTACCGATTTTCGCTTGCTATATACTATATGGATTTTTTTTATGCAGGATTACGAGAATTTGTTTGCCAAAATTTTTCATGACTGCAAGTTACATCCGAATTAATGATGTAGTTTATCCCGAGAGGACAACATGCACATTTTCAATTCAAAACGAGCCCAAAAGTAGGAAAATCAGATTTTTTTCAATTTTCGTGTGTTATTATTGTCAATGTATTTTATTATGATAGAATTCCAAAAAAATTGCTGAAATTTTTCACATATATCCGTTACTACATTATTAATGGATTCAATTGGTCACTAGAGAAAACCAAACATTTTCAAGTTCAAAAGATCTACAAAGTAGGAAAAACCAAATATTTTTACCGATTTTCCTGTGCTATAGTCAATTGATTTTTTGTGATAAAATCTTGAATTGTTTTTGGCTAAAACTTTTCATGGAGGTATATTATGGTGTTATTAATGGCATCACTTCATCTTAAGGGGAAATCTGACACATTTTCAATATCAAAGAAACCTCTAAGAAGGTAAACCTAGATTTTATCAACTTTCATATGCTAATCGATGAATTTTTGGTGATAGGATTCCTGATTTTATTGCAAAATTATAATGGACGTCCTTTACGACTTTATTAATGGTGTTAGTTGGTCTCGAGGATAAAATGAACGTATTTTCAAGTGTAAAAAATCCCAAAGTTGGAATAACCAGATTTTATCGATTTTCATGTGCGTCAATATTTTTTTGGTGATGATTTCGAATTTTGTTTTTGACAAAATTTTTCATGGACGTCTGTAACGACCTTATTAATGGTGTCACTTGTTCCCCATAGGCAAACGAGCGCATTTCCAAGTTCAAACGATCTCCAACGAGGAAAAATTATATTTTATTGATTTTTGTGTGATATATTCCATGGATTTTTTTGTGATGTAGGATTTTAGAATTTTTTATACCAAAATTTCTCATGGACGCCCATTACAACCTAATTTATAGAGCAGTTTATCCCGAGAGGCAAACATGCACATTTTCAAGTTTAAACAAGCCCCAATGCGGGAAAACTCATATTTTACCAATTTTCATGAGCTATTATCCATGTATTTTTTATGATAGGATTACCAAAAAAAATTCAACATTTTTTACGGAAATATGTTACGACATAAATAATTGCTTCAAATGGTCTTGAGGGGAAAACATGTGCCTTTTATAGTTCAAACTAATCGCAATGCAAGAAAACTAGATTTTACTGATTTTCTTGAGCTATATTCCATGGACTTTTGTAATAATAGATTCAGTAATTATTTTTGCCGTAAGTTTTCATGGGCGTCTGTTTAATTCTTAATAGTGGCAATAGTTGGTCCTGAGGGGAAACATACGGATTTTCAAATTCAAATAAGCTTCAAAAAGGAAAAATCACATTTTACAAATTTTCGTGTGTAGTTATGTCGGTAAACCGATGCATGAGCTAAAACTCCGATGCCCCGCTAGCCCTCCACAAAAGTTAGGGCTTATATGTAGCCATAGGCAAGCAGACTAGAAGGCAGGTAAAAATCACATAAGAAGAGGAGGAGATACATTTATGAAAAGCGAGAAGCCCTGCCGTGGGAGACTGACCAATTATGAATAGATCTTACTTATACTTGTGCTTAAGAACATATATTAATCTGCATCGTGAGTTTATTTGCTACAAAAGAATAACATCCCTTTTCCGAAACATTAACATAGATCAATCATAATGCAGGCAAGGCATATATCATTTAAACAACCTTTTTTGCCATATCGCGTATAAGGGTAATCGAATGTCCTCTACTACAGGAGGGAAATGGTATAAAGTAATAATTCAATCCAACATCTTCTTAGGTGTTGATATTGGCTTACCCCTCTTCTTAAAGTCAAGTGGATTAACGTTCCTTTCTTCTTATTAGTAAGATAGGTTTGGAACCCTTTCCCCTTTTAATATGTTGATGGATTTTTAGTGATAGAATTTTGAAATATTTTTGTTGAAATTTTACATGGATGTATGGTATGGCCTTATTAATGGTGTCATTGTTCCTGAGGGGAAAACATGCAAAATTTCAAATTCAAATGAGCCCTTAAGTTGAAAAAACCAGATTTTACGTATTTTCATGTGCTATAGTCAATGAGATTAAAGTAATAAGATTCCAAAAATATATTGCAATTTTTTTTGGACGTCTGTTATGACAATATTAATGGAGTCAATTGGTTCTAAGGAGAAAACCATGCTTTTATAAAATCTAAACGAACCCCGAAGTAAGTAAAACCACATTTTACAAAAAAATATTGTGCTTATCGTCAATGAATATTGTTGATAGAAGATTCTTGAACTATTTTTGCCTTACATATCTATGGACGTCCGGTACGGCCATGTTAATGGCGTCAGTTGGTCATGGGGGAAAATAGGTGCATTTTAGATTTCAAATGAGAATATATTCAGAAAAATCTTATTTTACCGATTTTCATGTGCTATATAGTGTATGGATTTTTGGTGGTAGAGGATTCATAAATATTTTTGTTGGAATTTTGTGTGGACTTTCGTTATAACAATATATATGGCTTCAATTGGTCACGAGGGATGAACATGCACATGTAAAAATTCATGTGAGCCCCAAAGAAGAAAAACTTAGATTTTATCAATTATCGTGTGCTATAATCTATGGATTTTTATTGATAGAATTCAATAAGTTTCTTATTGAATTTTTTCATGGATATTAATGGCTTCATTTAGTATCGAGAGGAAAATGAGTGCATTTGCAAGTTTAAATGAGCCCTGTTGCACAAAATCCAAGCTTTTCCAATTTTCATGTGCTGCCATGGATATTTGGTGATACAGGATTAAGTATTTTTTGTTAAATTTTTTATATACATCCTCTACAACTTTATTAATGGTTTTAATTGGTCTCGAGGGGGAAAGAGACGCATTTTAATGTTCAAACAATATCTAAAGCACGAAAACCAGATTTTACCAATTTTAGTATGCTATAATTCATGGATTTTCAGTGATGTAGGGTTTCAAATTTTTTCATAGTAAAATTATTCATGGACGTCTGTTACAATTTGACCAATGGATTCAAGTTATCTAGAGGGGAAAACGTGTGATTTAAAGGTTCAAACGAACTCCAAAGTAGGAAAAACTAGACTTTACCCATTTACGTGTGTTGTTGTCCATGGATTGGTAGAGATAGGATTCCAGAATTATTTTCCAAAATTTCTTGGACGTTGTTATGACATAATTAATGGCGTCAATTAATCTCGAAGAGACAACAATCACATTTTAAAGTTCAAACAAGGCATCAAAACAGGAAAAGTTAGCTTTTACTTATTTTCATTAGCTATACTCCGTTGATTTTTGGTGATAGGATTCCAAAACTTTTGTTTGCCGAAATATTTCATGAACGTCCGCTACAAATTTATTAGGACCAATTTGCCGACGCACTAAGTCGAAGGGCCTAGTTGGCATCCAACAAGTTTGAATTAGAATAGTTAGCATCCATGAGGGGTAATGGCTTCAGGTTGCGTCAAGGGGGAAACTATCAAGTTCAAACGTTCCCCGAAGCAGGGAAACCCCAATGTTAACAATTTTCGTGTACTATAGTCCATGGATTTTTATGAGATAGGCAGAAATTCATTTACCAATTTTTTTCATGGACGTCTACAACCTTATTAATGACGTTAGTTGGTTTCGAGAGACAAACTAACGCATTTTAAAGGTCAACCATGCCTAAAGTAGGGAAACCAGATTTTACTGATTTTTGTGTCTTGTAGTCCATGAAATTTTTTAGTGATATAATTCTGGATTTTTTTCCAATTTTCTTATGGACATCTAATACAAATTTATAAATAGCGTAATTTAGTCTTGAGGGGCAAACATGTGAATTTTCAAAGTCAAACGAGTCCCACACAAGGAATAAGGGGATCTTACTGATTTTCATGTGCTATAGTCAATGATTTTTTGTGATACAATAATCCGGAATTTTTTGTCGAAAATTTTCATGGACGTCCCATATGAACTTACCAATGGTGTTTATTGATTCCGAGGGAAAAATGAGAGCATTTTAAAGTTCAAACTATCCCAAAAGTAGGAAAACATAATTTTAACCATTGTTTTGTGCTTAGTCCATCGATTTTTGGTGATAGAGTTCCAGAAGATTATATGCCGAAATTTTTTGTGAAATTCCGTTATGACCTTATTAATGGCGTCAGGTTGTTTTGAGGGGCAAATAGATGCATTGAAAACTTCAAACAAACCCTAAAGTAGAAAAAATAACATTTTACCAATTTTCGTGTGTTATAGTTGATGGATATTCGATGATACAAGATTTTGGATTTGATTTTCCAATGTTTTTTACGGGCGTCCGTTATGACCTTATTACCGACATCAGATGGTTCAGAGGAAAAAACGGGCGCATTTCCATGTTTAAACAAGCCCTAAAGCAAGAAAACCCATATTTTACTTCATGTGCTATAGCTGGGTATGCCACCTTGCTATTTTTTTTGCGATAGTTGTAGAAGAAGCTCAGGAAGATCTATCAAGATAGCCAAAAAGTTTGTGCTCACACACGAGCATGGAATTACGGGCCTTACATGTAGATATTTAAGCTGCCAGCAAGCTGTATGAGTTTTTGGAACACAGATTATACTGATCAACAATGTTATAGTTGTTTCTAGTGGTGGAGTTCGCATTCCGAACGTTCTCGAGAATGTTAAAGAGAGGTTGTTATTTCAACGAGAGCGCCACTGTTGGTATTTGATGAGTTTCTGCCTTACTGTAAACTCCATCGTTGGATACCATGTGAGGCACTACTTGCCTGTTTTCAGTTTATGTTATTTCTTGAAGGTGCTTGTTTGTTTCTTTGAGCCATTGGAGCACTAATTAGTGTTATTTGTTTGGCTTCTTCATAGATAAGAAAGATCTTATAGTCAAGCAGTTTTTCATAAAGTTGTTCAGTACGTGATCAATGTTACATGTGACCGCATGGCTACAAAGATAGTGTCATAATCAGCCCCAAGGATTTTCACACATAGTTGCACATCAGTGATTGGTGCTCCACCGATCATAAGAAATTGAATGTTCTATCAGGCCAATAACCTTTGTTAATATGAGCTAGTTAATCTTGGAGACAGATAATTCTTGTATGAGATTTATTGGCAAAGGTAATGCAGGGATTCCCAAGCTTTGTGTGCCAATGTGACTGTTGCAATCGTTGATGCAAGTGTAGGTCCTACTAATGATAAGATAGTATTTTGGACAAGATGATTTTGTCTAAACCAGTTCATATAAGATGGTTTTAGAGTGGTTTCATTGTTTCATGTAAGTGAGATTGGAGGAGCAACAGTTGTGCCATCAATATGACCGAAAAGGTTATGTCTGTAAAGCAACGACACATATGCGGCATATTTTAATGCTTAATTGAAAGGCAGGCTTTAATTGCACGATGAAAATGTTAAAGGTTGTGGTATCTGCATCAACAATCGTGGCATTGGGTTCCAATTATGTGTGGCAGCAGCAAGGGTTAGAGGGCAAAGAATTGGGATAGTACTCGTGTGAGGTTTTATAGCCCTGATACCATTAAACAACTGATATAACTAGACTAGGAATGAGAAGTATTCTACATTTTTTCATAAGCTTATGAAGAATAAATTTAAGTGTTTATACAATAATGAGTGCTAACGGGATACAACAAATAATCATTGGTTGTGGAAGAAGATAAAATTACGTTATGTCTCTTTTACAATGAAGGTTAAGAATTAAGAAAAATCTGGAAACTATGTATTCAAAAATAATATTGTATTTACTGTTTGTATTTATTGTAAAATGATGAATTTAATCTTTAACATGATAATATTGAAGTTAATCATTACAAATTAGTAATATTTCAAATGCTTGAGCATAAGTTCTAGGCAAATCTTGTTGGATATTCCTTTCCATAATAAGTTCCATCTTGGTAGATATGTCTTCCATAAGATCATGTCGCATTATTTCTACAAGAAAATTCTAGTTGAGCTCCCTCAAATATCCAATAATTCTTGTAACTCTTCTATACTAAATTCTGAAAAGAAATTATAATCTCCACAATATGTATCAGAATTAACACCTTCATAACTCATAAATTGATGTAAATGCATCTGATGGTTCTGTATCATTCTGTTGTGGTAATAACTCATGGGTCATCGATAAATAACTTGTCTCTACAACACTTTGTTGTGGAAACAACCTATCTCCACCATTTGTGTTAGTTTTAACACCTTCATGACTCATAAGCTGATGTTGATCATAATGTTGTTCCTGAATCATTAAGGCATCCATTGTCTCTATATCATTCTGTTGTGGAAATAACTCATGCGCATTACTTGTATTAATATTAACACCTTTATGAAGCATCAGATGATGTTGATCATAAGGTTGATCTTGAATGAATGCACTCCACTATGCAAATAACTCATCTAAACTAGATATATCAGTATAATCACCTTGATGACTCATATATTGATGTTGATTCAAGTCATTGATTGGATATACATTATTCTGTTGTGGAAATAACGCATATGCACTATTTGAATTAATATAAACTTCTTAATGACTAAAAAATTGACGTTGGTTATGCTGCCAATATTTTACCATCGAGAAATCTCATGGCTCTACAACACGTTGCTGAGCAAAAAAACCTATCTCCGCCACAAGTATCTGTATTAACACCTTGATTATTCATAAAATGATGTTGGTTATGATTCATCAAGAAATCCGCTTGGCTTTACAACAGTCCATTGTGCAAACAACTTATCTCCACTACCTGTGTCAGTATTCACATCTTGATGACTCTTAAATTGATGTTGATCTTGAATCATCAAGGAATCAGTTGGTTGTACAAGACTCCATTTTCCGAACAACTTATCTCCACCATTTGTTTTAATATTCACACCATCACAAGGTTATGCTACGGAGTCATACATACCACCACTCGTATAATTCACTTGTGAAAATATACCGGGTATGTTATGTTGTTGTTGATTATCTTTAAATTGTTGTTGATGAAGATTAGCCTCCATATGTTACAAATAAGGATTTATAAACCAAAAATACTGGAGAGAAGAAAGGAGATTTTATATGAAGGGGTGGTGGAAGGAAAATAATAATTGTTGTGAAATGTGAATATAGAGTATGAATTTGTACGGAAAAGTAATGTATCTATGTGGTTATATACACACATCGGAGGCGCTATCCTTCTGTACTTTGTTTCAAGATTTGAAAAATATATGTGAAAGACTAGTATATTGTAGATATTTGCCATATTTGTTTCATTTTGTGGATCTTAGTGTGGCCAAATACAAAGTTAATTAGTAAGACTGATTTTAAAAACTTTATAACTAATAAAAAATATCCATTGACCGAATTTTTATTTAATTTTTTGTGTTAAATATGACACTTCTGATATTGAATTTTTTTTTCCTATATCAATAATTAAAGATAACATATCTTTTCACTATTATTAATATTTTTCCTTTAATAGATTCGTCATCTCCAATAATATATCTCAAAGTGGAAATTTATTTATTATCTTTCTTTTTTAGGCAGTGGTTCTCCCGAATGGATCCTGTGCAGTGTAAAATTTAAATTAGTATTGTTTGTATTTGTACACTCTAGTTGAGATCCATATTTGTTCTTATTACGTCATGTTGACAAAAGATATGTGTACGGGGTGAGTCAGCTACCACCTGTTCATTCCTTTAAATTCTTTTTGGATTTTACGTATGTAGTAACTGGGTGTACTACTAAACCGCTACAAGATAAAAGTAGGAATAAAGAATAATAATCCCCCTTCAATTTTCACAACGTTATTCATTATACCTTTAAATTATCTAAATGTCTATTATCCCTTTGAATATAAGTTTTATTTATTATTTACACTTCTAACCTATAATTTAAATCCCTCAGTTATTTTTGTCCAATTTGTTATGTTGTGTAATTGTAGCTTTGCTCCAATTTTATATACCAAATATGTTAAAGGAACTTGTACAATATATCAATAACTTTACAAGTGCATCAAAATTTCATAAATAAAGAAAACTTGGGCAAATTATCATTAATAATTTTTTAATAATAAAATGATTCATATAGTTTGATAAATACAATATTGAGTTGAAAAGTGTAATTAATAGTTCAAACACAATAAGAAGTACATTTTGACAATTATTTTAAGAGGGTAGTCGGACCTCCAGATAGTTTAAGGTATAATATAGAAATTTAAGTTAAAAATAATAGGACCGAAAATATTTATATACTTATAATTGTGAGATTGGAAACCAAACCTAATTTGGGACTATTGTAACAAAATATTACTTATTACCTTAAAAAATAATTTTGAAATAGGGTTTAGAAGATGGGCCAAAGGAATTAGCTTAGAAGCGCAAATTGTTGTGTGCGATTTAGAAAGGTCCCACCTATAGACTGTGGATGGCGTCGTCATCTTTTCCCTAGGTCTGGGAAAACTGAAATTTACGACCCTATTGATAAAGTCGGTTTGTCCTGAGGAAAAAACATATGTATTTTCAAGGTCAAACGATCCGTAAAGAAGGAAAACCCATATTTTAGCGGTTTTTGTGTTTAATTGCATAAATTTTTTGTGAAAGTATTCCAGAATTTTTTAATTAAATTTTTTCATGGACATCTGTTACGATCTTATTAATCGCATTAATTTGTCACGAGCGGCAAAGAAGCGCTTTTTAAAATTCAAACAATCCCCAAAGTAGAAAAACCAAATTTTACCAATTATCATGTATTATAGTATGTAGACTTTTGATGATAAATTATTATGAAAGCTTTCGCTGAACCTTTTTATGGACGTCCATAATGACCTTATTAATGGTGTCACTTGGTCCCGAGGGGAAAACATGTGTATTTTAATGTTTAAACGAGCGCCCAAACCAGGAAAAAATAGTTTTTAGCAATTTTCGCTTGCTTTACTCCATGAATTTTTTGTATGTAGGATTACCAAAAAATATTTGCCAAAATTTTTCATGAGTGTAAGTTACAACCAAATTAATGGTGCAGTTTATCCTGACAGGACAACATGCACATTTTCAATTTAAAACGAGCTGCAAAGTAGGAAAATCAGATATTTTTCATTTTTCATGTGTTATTGTCCATGTATATTGCCGAATTTTTTACGGATATCCATTATGGCCTTACTAATGAATTCAGTTGGTCTCGAGAGTAAAACAAGCCATTTTCATGTTTAAACGATCCCCAAAGTAGGAAAAACTAGATTTTATCTCTTTTCGTGTGTTATAATTCATGTTATTTTGGTGATAGAATCTTGATTGTTGTTGGCTGAAACTTTTCATGGAGGTCTATTATGGTTATATTAATGGCGTCACTTCGTCCTAAGGGGTAAACTGACGCATTTTCAATATCAAAGGAACCCATAAGATGGAAAACCTAGTTTTATCAAATTTTGTACGCTAGTTAATGAATTTTGGTTATAGGATACTTGATTTTTTTGCAAAATTTTTAAATGGACGTCTTTTATGACCTTATTAATGGTGTCAATTGATCTCGAGGATAAAATGAACGTTTTTTCAAGTTCAAACGATCCCTAAAGTAGTAATAACCAGATTTTATCAATTTTCATGTGCGTCAATATTTTTTTTGTGATATATGATTCCGAAATTGTTTTTGAAATTTTTTTCATGGACGTCTATAACGACCTTATTAATGGTGTCACTTTCTCCCCTTAGGAAAACGAGCACATTTTCCAGTTCAAACGAGCTCCAACGAGGAAAAACCGTATTTTATTGATTTTTTTGTTCTTCCATGGAGTTTTGGTGATACAGGACCTAGAATTCTTTCTACAAAAATTTTTCATGGACGCCCATTACAACCTAATTTATAGAGCAGTTTGTCCTGAGAGGTAAACATGCACATTTTCAAATTTAAACAAGCCTCCAAGTGGGAAAAGTCATAATTACCTATTTTCATGTTGCTATTATCCACGTATTTTTAATGATAGGATTACCAAAATAAATTTCCAAAATTTTTTATGGACATCTGTTACGACCTTAATGATTGCTTCAGTTGGTTTTGAGGGGAAAACGGGTGCATTTTTAAAGTTCAAACTAGTCACAACGCAACAAAACTAGATTTTACTTATTTTCTTGAGCTATATTTTATGGACTTCTGTAATAAAAGATTCAGCAATTATTTTCAATATAAGTTTTCATGGGCGTCTATTACATTAAAGTTCAAATGAGCTTCAAAAAAGGAAAAATCACATTTATACATTTTCATGTGCAGTTATTTCGGTAAATCGATGCATGAGCTTAGGCTCCGATGCCATAGGCAAGCATAGTAAAAGGCAGGTAAAAATCACATAAGAAGATAAGGAGATACATTCATGAAAAGCGAGAAGCCCTGTGGTGGAAGACTGACCAATTATGAATAGATCTTACTTATGCTTGCAGTTAAGAACATATATTAATCAGTATTGTGAGTTTTTTTTCTACAAAAGAAGAACACCCCCTTTCCAAAACATTAACATAGGTCAATCATAATGCAGGCCAGACATATCACATTGAATCAGTCTTTTTTGTCATATCACGTATAAGGGGAATCAAACCTCCTCTACAGCTGGAGGGAAATTGTATAATGTAATTATTGTATCCAACATCTTCTTAGGAGTTGATATTGGCTTACCCCTCTCCCTAGAGTCAAGTGGATGGAACGCTCCTTTCTTCTTATTAGTAAGAATGTTTTTGAACCCTTTCCCCTTTTAATATGTTAGATGGATTTTTAGTGATAGGAGTTTGAAATTTTTTTGCTGAAATTTTTCATGGACGTCTGGTATGACCTTATTAATGGTGTCATTGGGCGTGAGGGGAAAACATGCGAATTTTAAAGTTCAAATGAGCCCTAAAGTTTGAAAAACCTGATTTTACCTATTTTCATGTGTTATAATCAATAGGTTTAAATTAATAAGTTTCGAAGAAAATATTGCAAAATTTATTATGGACGTCTACTATGACTTTATTAATGGTGTCAATTGGTTCTGAGAAGAAAACCATGTTTTTTCAAATATAAACAAACCCTGAAGTAAGAAAAACCAGATTTTGCCAATTTTTTTATTCTTATAGTCAATGAATTTTTGTTTATAAAAGATTCCTGAATTATTTTTGCAAGGCGATAGTTGGTATGGAGGATAATAGGTGCATTTTAAATTTCAAATGAGAAAAAAGTTTGAAAAATCTGATTTTACCGATTTTCATTTATTATAGTCTATGGATTTTTGGTGGTAGAGGATTCAGAAATTGTTTTATTGGAATTTGTATGGATTTCTGTTATAACGATATATATGCTTTAATTGGTCACGAGGGACAAACAGGTATATTTTAAAATTCAAATGAGCGCCAAAGCAGAAAAACATAGATTTTATCAATTTTTGTATGCTATAATCTATGGATTTTTGGTGATAGAATTTTATAAGTTTTTATTGAATTTTTTCATGGTCGTACATTACGACCTTATTAATGGCTGCATTTATTATCGAAAGGAAAATGAACGCATTTTCAAGTTTAAATGAGCCCAAAAACAGCAAATTCAGATTTTACCATTATTCGTGTGCTGCCATTGATTTTTGGTGATACATGATTAAATATTTTTTAATTTTTTTTTATGTACATTTGCTATAACATTATTAATGTCTTTAATTGGTCTCCAGGGGAAAAGAGACGCATTTTAATGTTCAAACAAGCTCTAAAGCACGAAACCGTATTTTACCAATTTTTATTTGCTATAATCAATGGATTTTCAATGATACAGGATTTAAAATATTTTTTTACTAAAACTATTCATAGACGTCTGTTACAATGTGACTTATCGATTCAGTTGGTCTAGAGGGGCAAACAGGCGAATTTAAAGGTTCAAACAAACTCCAAAGCAGGAAAAACTAGATTTTACCCATTTACTGAGCTATTGTCCATGGATTTTTGAAGATAGGATTCCAGAATTATTTTGCCAAAAAATTCATGGACATTATTATGACATAATTAACGGCGTCAATTATTCTTGAAGAGACAACAATCGCATTTTCAAGTTCAAACGAGCCACAAAAATGTAAAAATTAGATTTCACAAATTTTCGTGTTCTATAGTCTGTTGATTTTTGGTGATAGGATTCCAAAACCCTGTTTGCCGAAATATTTCATGAACGTCACTACAAATATATTATTTGCTTCAGTTGCCCTCAAAGGGGAAACAATCACATTTTCTAGTTCAAACAAGCCCAAAAGAAGGAAAACCCCAATTTTAACAATTTTTGTGTACTGTAGTCTATGAATTTTTTATAAGACAGACAGAAATTCATTTACCAAATTTTTTCATGGAGGTCCTTTACAATCTTATTAATGACGTTAGTTTGTAACGAGGGACAAACTAACGGATTTTAATGGTCAATCGTGCCTAATGCAGGGAAACTAGATTTTACTTATTTTTGTGTCCTATAGTCCATGGAAAGTTTCTGTGATATAATTCAGGATATTTTGTTGCCAAATTTCTTATGGATATCAAATACAAGCTTATTAATGTCTTAATTTAGTCTCAAGGGTCAAACATGTGGATTTTCAAGTTCAAACGAGCCCAAACCAGTAATAATTAGATCTTACCGATTTTCCTGTGCTATAGTCCATTGTTTTTTGCGATACAATAATCAAGAAATTGTTTTGCCGAAAATCTTTGTGGACGTCCAATATGACCTTATTAGTGGAGTTAATTGGTTCCGAAAGGAAAATGAGAGCATTTTAATGTCCAAACGAGCCCAAAAGTAGGAAAACATAATTTTAACAATATTTTTATGCTATATTCCATCGATTTTTTACTATAGGATTATAAAACATTATTTGCCAAAAAATTTCATGGACGTCCAGTTATGAGATTATTAATGGCGTCAGGTTGTTTTGAGGGGCAAACAGATGCATTTTAAACTTTAAACAAACTCTAAAGTAGGAAAAATGACATTTTATCGATTTTCGTATGTTATAGTTCATGGATTATGATGATACAAGATTTTGGATTTGATTTGCCAAAGTTTTTCACGGGCGTACATTATGACCAAAATAATGGCATCAGTTTGCTTAGAGGTAAAAACGGATGCATTTTCAAGTTAAAATTAGCCGTGAAGCAGGAAAACCCATATTTTACTTATTTTCATGTTCTAAAGATTTGTATGTGACCTCGTTGATTTTTTGTGTAATAGTTGTGGAAGAAGCTTGGGAAGATCTATAAAAATAGCCAAACATATTGTGCCCTCTCATGAGCATGGAAGTACGGGCCTTCCAAGTAGAATATTATTGCTGCCAACAAGTTTTATCAGTTGCTGGAATACCGATTAAACTGATCGACAATGTTTGAGTTGTTGCTAGTGGTGGAGTTCGCATTCCAGATGTTCTCAAGAATGTGAAGAGAGAGATTTCTATTTCGACGAGAGTACCATTACTGGGTATTTGATGAGTCTTTGCCTTTCAATGAACTCCAACGTTTGATATCTTGTGAGGCATTACTTGCCTGTTTTAAGTTAATGTTATTTATTGAAGGTGCTTGGTTGTTTCTTTCAGGAATTGGAGTACTAATTAGTGTTGTTCGTTTATCTTCTTCGTAGATAAGAAAATTTTCATAGTGAAGCAGTTTTTTCATAAAGTTCTTCATTAGGTGATCAATTATTTCATGTGAACGATGGCTGCAAAGATAGTGTCATAATCAGGGCCAAGGATTCTCACATTAAGTGGCACATGGAGGTCTATTATGGTGTTATTAATGGCGTCACTTCATCCTAAGGGGAAAACTGACCAATTTTCAATATTAAAGGAACCCCTAAGAAGGAAAACCTAAATTTTTCAATTTTCGTGTGCTAGTCAATGAATTTTCGGTGATAGGAATCCAGTTTTTTTGCAAAATTTTTAAATCGAAGTCCTTCATGACCTTATTAATAGTGTTAGTTGGACTCGAGGTAAAATAAATTTATTTTCAAGTTCAAACAATCCCCAAAGTAGGAATAACAATAATTTATCGATTTTCATGGGCGTCAATATTTTTTGGTGATATATGATTGATACGCTCAAACTTACTTCTCAAATGAGAAGTAAAGCGGTCGTGTCAAGTAAATAACCCAACTAGTAAGGTTGGGATCGTTCCCACTAGAAAAATAGTCTAGACTTAACCTCAACCTATTATTACTATCGTTTGGTCAATAACTTCCTTGGAAAATAAAAATATAAAAGGGGGGGTTCTATCTCTAAATAAGTGAAAATAAACAACAAACTTGAAAGAGACACTTAAAAGCTTTTAATGTTGGGTTCTAATCAATTAACCAAAGTAACTAGGGTTTACGTGTTCCCCACAGGTTCATAAATTGATAACTCTAACTATAACAATTCTTTCCTAGTATGTTGCATGCAAAGTGATAAGTTATGTATTTCTAAATCCTTGGTCCGGCATCTAGAAAATCTCACTCCGCACCTTGGTCCGGCTATGTGTGTTGCTATCCTAACCCTTATCCTTACCTCATATTAAGCATCGTATTCGATATTTGACTAAGTTATTACCTCGTACCAATCATTACTAGCCTATTAGATAGTATACAATAAATCTATGTTAATAATTCTTTTCCTATTATCTACCTCCTTGGTCCGGCAAGTAGCATTAAGGCGAGTTCTAACGGTGGCTATCCGTTAAAAAGACTTCTAAAAGAAAGAATTATTAATACATGCAAGACACTATTCTAGAATTGTTCTTTTAATGAGTGTTTATCTCATTATTTGCCTATGGTTCCCACAACACTAGTTATGGAGTTTAGTTACTCATAGTCATAAACATAATATTCAAATATATTAAATAAGAATTCATGTACTTACTTAAATGAGAAAGAATAAAGTCCGAAAGTTAGCTTGATTAATCACCAAAAATCACTTGTAAGAATCTCCAAATCAAACACTAATACACAGAGTCTAATAATATGATATCTAATCTCACAGAGTCTAACCTCAAAAATGAGGTTTTTCGAACTATTTAGAAAAAAATAAAAAACCTAATTAAACAAGGATTCTAATTGCTGGAAATCTGCCAAAACGCAGCTGGATCGACGGACCTCACGACGGACCGTCATGGACTCCATCGTCCCATACGTAGCATTTTCTTCTACTGCTCTCTCCATTACCCTCAACGGCAAGTATGACGGACCGTCATAGGCACAATGGTCCGTCGAGGGTCTTCGTTTCAAAACACTTCAACTCTTGGAATCTGGGTATTGGGATCACTTCTTTGAACTTCATGACGAACCTGCAGGACGGACCGTCATGGCCACGACGGACCGTCATAAGCTACGTAACCCCACACTTGGTCAGACTTCTCCATCTTCCTTCAGCAGCTTCTCTACGCTGCCACCTACGGACCGTCACAAGCACGACGGACCGTCATCAGCTCCGTAGATGGTCTCTTCTGCATTTCTTCACTCAAAATCTCCACATTCAACTTTGGACAAATTTCTTGCAAAACAAAGAGAAACTCATATAAAAACTAGCACAAAAAGACTTTCGGACACACTAAACTTAAGGAAAAAATATTAATTATACCGTGAAACCACGGTATATCAACACCCTCAACTTAAATTCATTGTTTGTCCTCAAGCGACACACTATGACTCACTACACAATCTTTGTACAATAGTATTCATGTTTTATCTTTTGCAATCATTTGGATATCAATCCCGATTAATCTCATCAAATCTATGTATGCTATCACTATTAGGCTTGAATTTTGTGGGATTAGAACATGACACAGACTCACCATGCACTAACACCTATCCTCTTAAATTTCTCACCGATGTGCTAACAATTCCGGTATTGCAACTAGTGTCCTCACATCAAAACAAAATCCTAATTTTTCACACAATGATTTCAGTTTGAGTATAAGGATTACTTTTCAACACTCGCTCTCACAACAAAGTCACACTCATTCATACCTATTGCCATAAGATTGCCCTTATTTTCACTGCCTTAAGTTCGCTATACAACCCTTAAGATCACGATAGGACTTTTTTAGCTTGTAACATAGGCTCAGAGTCAGGTAGGGTATATTTAGGTATACTTTAGTGACTTTTTCCCCTCCTTGACATATCAGCTAAACCTTCCACTTTCTATCACTTTATCTCGCCCAGTTTCTCCCATTCTTTCACCTTGCTATTTTCCCTTCTTTCTTCATTTATGTAAGTGACTCTTTTCCTTTTTTTTTCTTTTTTTTTACTTTTCTTTCAACGAGTTCTTGAGTCACTTTACTTTTGTTCTTTCTCTCTCTTTGTCCTTTCAACCCCACTTTCCAGAGCATTCCTCAAAACAGCCACCCTCAACTCATGGCTTTGCCATGAGTCAAGGTACACAATACCCAAAGTTGGGTCAGGGCCATAACGAAGGTTGTTTATGCATTAGCCACCCTCAACTTATGCTTTTGGCATAAGCTGAGGTGCACATGTCCAAGGAAGGACCAGGAAATATTGTTCCCAGAGAAGATCAGTTGGGGTGAAAAAGAAAGGTCTAATTTTAAGCTCAGATTATTTGGATCAAATAAGGATAACTTTCATTTGGTTTCTTTTATTTAGGCTAGAAATGGGCTATCTTGAATAAGGGCCTATGATCCTTTCCTAATTGTCTGTTACAGCTTACTTTTAGCAGGACTAACAAGGCAAGTTCTAGCTCAGTACCAATAGTGGACTATTCAAATTTCCTCACACTCACTTGACATCTCATCACTATACCAGATTATTAGACACCTAGTTCGAATTGAACACTTAGGATAATGCAATGGTGTATTTCTATTTCATGCTTAGAGCCACACAATTATCAGTTACTATGCCTAGTCAGGCAACATTTTCTAGTTTTCTCAGTATATCATTTTAGCCATCAAGTTTCAGAGTTAAACTATGTACAAAAGATATAAACATGCCGGTTCAACAGAAAAAGTAATCAGTCTTTTAGGGAAAAAGAACACAGGCAAGAAAACCCCAAAAGAGGATAGTGAGTTGGGCTACTCAGACTTCACCCTAACACTCACTTTCCATTTACCCCACCCCCAACCAAAAGGCATGCAATTGTCCACAATGCATAAAAAAATCTAAATATTAGAGTAGTAGGTGAAGCAAACCTGTGGCGCAAAGCGCCGTCAATCAGCAAGATGGTGGGTCCGGTTTCCCAGAACCCACGTCCTCTGCAATCTGGACACCCTTAGTAGTGTCCTCAGCAACAACCGCACCATCAGTAGTGCCTCCTGCTGTCTCTACTGTACGGGAGCTAGACTCCCCAGCCGCTAATTGTGATGCTCTGATCTGGTGCACCTCCTCCTCAGCAAGTGAGGCTCTCCTCGCAGCCTCCATCTCTCGGCGCTCGTTCTTCCTTGCTCGCGCCTCATCCTCTGCTCGACCCCTACTCCTCTTGGCACTCTCTCGAGGGGGAGGTGGTGGAATTTCTGAAGTAGTAAACAGGGCTGCCAACACGGTGTCCTCAGCAGGCTCGACAAAAGGGGCCTCAGACTCCTGCACCCTCGCCTCTAGGATCGTGTCGATGTCTGCACGAAGACTGTCGACTGCAGCCTGAAGAGTCAACACATCCACCGGAGGGGCTGGTCGGGATAACACTCTCAACTCAAAGGCGTCCAGGCGCTGGTTGACCTCAGCAATCTTCCGCTCTGTAAACTGCTGCATCTTCTTCTCTAGACGCGCTTCAGACTCAATAATCGACTTCTGCAACCACGGGTGGATATGATGCAAAAGAGTGGCCATTTGTGCCTCTAGTTTTTGGACCCTAGCAAGCGGGACCAGTACCGGTAGAGGGGCTGTGTGAGAGGAGCTCGGGGCTGTGCTACTACCCGGGATAGACTCGACCAGGGTAGTGTCAGTGGACGCCTGTGTAGTTGTGCAGGCCTGGGCTACCGTATCCGTAAGATCATCAGCAAGTGGGGGCAGATCTGGACGAGGCCCTCTGCATGGAGAAAACTCATTGGCCTCGTCTCTGATGAGGCCGATGTCAGCAGTGCCCTGCGGGGTCTTCAGCTGATCTACGTGCCATATGGGCAAACCTGCGGACCTGCAAAGGGCAAAGATCATACACGGGAAGGGGTAGGTAGTAGTGACCTTGAATTCCCTCTCGTGCTTGACTTCCTGGAGAAGCCATGCGAAGTCCACCTCGAATCCGGCTATCATCGCCGCCATCAACACTGCTCGATCCCAGGTAACGATGTTATCAGCAGCAGTGGGGGAAAGGCAATGACGGACGAGCAGCCACAAGAACTTTGCTATGAACGTGAGGTTGGCCTTCTTGATGGCCCCCTTAGGCTCAGTGACCCAATCGGCACCCTCTCCATCTACTGACAGGTGCAGGGCCATCCATCTCTTGGTGGTCTCTCTGAGTGCTGCCTCGCGCAAGAACTGTCCATCCTTTACTATCTGCCAGTGGTAGTCAAACTCGGCAGTGATGGGGGTCCGAGTAGCATCTGCACTCTCGTCGTATAGAAACCGGCGGATGGCTGGTAGGGAAATGTCAACCTTCACGCCCCGGACTCGAACCTGCTCCAGTGGGGCCTGTTTAGTGGGAGAAGCCCGCTTATCAATCTGTGATCGGAGAGTCGCTACGTAGGATGGGTAGAACTCTTAGACCATTTCCTCGCTATATCGTCTCAACGGACGTGCTGTCCACTCTAAGCGATGCCAAATGAAGAGGTTGTGGATCTCCGGCATCATTAGGAGACTCCTATAAGTACGCGCCGCTCCAAGGTGAGTGTTCGAGTCATCACTCCTTTATCAGTCAGGAACTCGGCGTCGGAGTAAATTTGAAACTGGCCGTCGAAACACCACCGGTTTGGCTGGTCAGAGGCTGGGGTGGGGACCTGAGCTGGTGCGCCGGATGTAGAGTGTGAACTATCAGCCTCATCAGACGAGGCCGACGGTGCAGTAGTGGCGGGTGCGGAAACGTCAGGAGAGCCTGAAGCTTCCTCGGACCATGATACTCTTAAGGAGCCAGACACTCCTTCCTCGTTTGTGGCTGACCCAGAGGGTGTGCCGGTCAGTGTGCGCTCCTCATCAGACTGGAAGGCAGTTACTATGCCGGATGCCACCGTCTTGGGTGTGGCTCTGGGAGCACATGCAACACGGGAAGGTGTGGAAGTTCCTGGGTGCACATACTTAGGGTCCCGCTCATCATCAGAGCCGATGATCAAGCGTGCAGATGGGGCAACAGACTTTGATCGCCCGCGTGCGTAGGTTTGGTCTTGCTTGGGTTCCATAGTAGATAGTACCTGCAAAGGATCCTATTAGTACGAGTAGTGACAAACAATACAAGCGAAACTATACAAAATAAAACAGTGAAAATAATATGTAATTGCTGTAGAAACAGTGATAAACGACGGGCCTGGTGACGGCTCGTTGTGACTATGACGGACCGTCGTGTTGTACTTGGACTCTGTATAAATAGAGAACCGTGAAGGAGAGTCTCTGACTAGCATGACGGTGTGCGCAGGACGGACCGTCACAGTTACGACGGTCCGTTGTAGATGTCTGTCGTAGGACACTTTGGAAAAATATGGGGACCCTTAGGAGAGGGGTCTCTGACCATTATGACGGTCATGCAGGACAGACCGTCATGGGTACGACGTTCCGTCACATGTGTCCGTTGAAGGATACTTTGAAAAAAATGAGAGACCCTTAGAAATAGGGTCTCTGACAACCAGAACGGTTGTGCAGGACGGACTATCGCGAGGACGACGATCCGTCACATGTGTCCGGTAGGACAGGGGTGCTAGGGCTTGTGCAACGGACCCTACGACGGTCCGTCGTGGCTACGACGGTCCGTCATCAGGGTCTTGTTCTGAATGACAGTGACAGAACTAAAGTTATCCTAAGCAACTCCGATGAACCCACATTAACCTTGTAGTGTTTTGGACCTACATGTGTCTAACCCAACTACCTAGGGAACGAGCAATGCAAAAGCACCTATGTCTAGGGTGGTAAACATGGTAATTTCAAACATTTGTAGACTAGGTCAGGCAGAATCGTATAATGTAAACAAAATTTTATGAGGAACTAAGCTTAATACTAACTAGTAACAAAAATACAAGATAAATGAGAATAATTTAGAGACACATACCTTAGAAATGGAGAAAATACAGATGCAAAAGTACTCGGTGGCAAGGTAGACACTCACAGCAGCAGCTTCCACTAGTAGATAACACTTTAGGGCTTTGGAGAATTCTGAGAGGGGCAATGATCGGAGTGAGGGAATGTGGAAGTTGAAAAGAGAGAGTAATGGGAGATATAATGAATGTAATGGGGTGAAATATGAAGGGGTGGGGAGTTTAAACGGTCTGATTTTGGAAAAGGGTCCTGCCAGGTCGGGTCGGGTGCACCTCATTAATCACGCGACGGTTCCCCGACGACGGTCCGTCACAGTTGTGACGACCCGTCGTTGGTTCCGTCGTGTGTGCCCTAATTTCATAATGACAGAAAAATGTAACTTGTACGACGGATTCATACGACGGTCCGTCGCAGGTGCAACGGTCCATCGATGTGTCCGTCAGTGACTGTTGCAGAGTAATTTTCTGCAGAATTTCTTGGTGATGTGCCTGCAAATTTAAAACCCATTAGTAGAAAAAATGCTACCATTACTAAAAAGATTATAAGTATTGGGTTGCCTCCCAACAAGCGCCTGATTTAATATCGCGGCACGACTGGGGACACTTGATTACTCAGACTTCATCAAGATGGTATGCCTCTATCGCTTCATTCCCCGATGCTTTATGCCCAAAATAGAGTTTTATTCTATCTCTATTCCTCTTAAACCGCACTCCCTCCTTAGCTTTAAACTCAACTGCCCCATGAGGGAATACTTGGGTAATCAAGTAAGGGCCAATCCATTTGGACTTGAGCTTGCCTGGAAGACAAGGCACCCCAGAGCTATCTACAAGCACCAAATCCCCAACCATAAACTCTTGTTTTTTGCATTTTTCTGTTCACTCTCCTTCTTCATCTTTTCTTTGTGGGATATGGCAGATACCGATTGGAGCTCACCACTCTGCCTCATTGTCCTACAAATGTTGAAGGTTGCTTCTTCATTATTCAACCAAAATGTCATCTGTCCCTTCTCCATATCAACTAAGGCTCTACCTGTAGCAAGTAATGGCCTCCCAAGAATAATGGGCACCTCAAAATCGACTTCACAACAAAGAATAACAAAATCTGCCGAAAAGATGAATGACTTCACTTTTACTAGCACATCATGGAGTATCCCTATGGGCCTTTTCACTGTCCAATCAGCCATAAGTAGCCGCATCGCAGTGGGTTTTGGATCCCCCAAACCCAACTTCTTGTAAATTGAGAGGGGCATTAGATTTATGCTTGCCCCTATATCACATAATGCTTTCCCAAAATATAACGACCCAACTATACAAGGAATAGTGAACGCACCCGGATCTTCTTTCTTTTGTACTAGGGATCTTGTAGCAATAGCACTACAATGCTGAAATCTATCATCATCCTCAAAAGTGACCGATCTTTTCTTGGTGACCTGATCTTTCATAAATTTGGCATAACCGTGCATATGTTCTAGAGCTTCTACCAAAGGGACATTGATATAGATCTGCTTCAACATTGTTATGAAGTGCCGATATTTACCATCCTCGGTCTTTTTCACTAATCTCTGAGGGAAGGGTGGTGGTGGCCTAGGCATTGGAATTACCTTGATAGGTACTTTTGCATCTTTTCCATTACTTCCCTCTGCTTCACCACTACCCTTTACCACATTATCATTATCCTTTCTCACATTTTCCTCAGTAGATGGCATAGGTGGGTCAATGGTTTGCCTACCACCCCGTGTACTGATTGCCATACGGTGCGCATCATTCTTGGGATTTTGTACAGTGTTTCTAGGAAGAGTGCCCGGTTGCCGTGTGTTCACTATCGCAGATAATTGGGCCACTTGCAATTCGATCTGTTTAATCAAAATTGCATGTGTATCAACTTTTTGCCCAATACTAGCTCAATCACACCTCAACTCTTTAATGTGTTCATCACTAGTGTCGAACCTCCTCATCATTTTGTGCAACATATCCTCAACTCGCGCCATACTATCTCCACCATCCCTAGGAGTAACTTCACGATTTTGAAAAGGGACATAAGTCCTATTCCTGTCGTTTCTATTAGATTAGTTACCCCTGTTAAAGTTTTTGTCACGGTTGTAGTTTCCATCTCGGACATAATGACCCTCACGGTTGTAGTTACCATAGTTCCGACCTTGGTTTCCTTGACCTTGGCGCCAATTATCCTGATTTGAACCTTGGGCGCTTGGTCGGAAACCCCCTGTATGCTCATTTACTTCATAAGTGTCCTCCGCATAATAGCACTCGTCATTACGAGGTGGTGGATTAGCCAAGTAGCTGACTGCATTTATCTTTTCAGCACTTCCTGTGACATGTTTTAGTACCAACCCAAGCTCAGTTCTTATCTGAGCCATTTCTTCCCGAATCTCATATGTGGCTGGGTTGTGAGTGGACTGCACTGCGAAGGTGTTTCTCTCTTTATCAGACTTCCTAGTACTCCAAGCTTTGTTGTTTCGGGAGATTTTCTCTAATTTCTCAGCAATCTTAGCATAAGGGCATTCTCCATAAGATCCACCTACTATATTGTCCAACACCGCTTTATTGTTATCATCCTGTCCCCGATTGAAGTATTCCTTCAGTGACTCATCATCTATATGGTGATTTGGAACACTTCTCAAGAGTGAGGTGAATCTATCCCAAGAACTACTAACTGACTCTCCCGGTAGTGCCACAAAGTTGTTCACCGTGTCTTTGTGGTTTAATTTCATGGAGACCGGATAGTAGCGTGCTAAGAAGACATCCCGCAGATGGTTCCAAGTGAAGATGGAGTTGTATGGGAGCTCAGTGAACCACATAGTAGCCTCTCCCGTCAGTGAGAGAGGAAACACTCTGAGACCTATTACATGTAGATTAAAATCAGGCCTCCCCACATAACTTTTACACATTGCCCTTAACTTAGCTATATGGGCATGTGGATCCTCAGAAGGTTTCACTGAAAGCAAACCTCTTGCAGTGAGCATTTGCATCAGGCTACTAGTTACCACAAAAGTGTGGCCTGTGGGTAGACGGGGCAAGACAAGTGGCCCATCCAAGTCTGCTATGTTATCATACCCTCTGTAGTATGCTTGGGGCCGTTGAACGGGATTTTGTCCCCTCTGTTGATGTTCACCCGGAGCGTCGGGTAACATCTGACCATGAACATCCACTGGATCTGGGATATCCTGGTTTGGATCCTCATCATTCATTCCCAAGTTTCGAATCATATTGCGCAGTGTACGCTCTAGCTCGTGATCGTAGGGAAACAAGGGTTCTCTTCCTCTCCGTGTATATGGCATACAAGGAGGATAGTTCTGAGAGGAAATCAAAAACAATAAAACAAAGTAAAATCAAGAAAATATCAACTAAACTATAGAAATAAGTTCAAGTTAACCTAAAAGCTAAATTCCTTGGCAGCGGCGCCAAAATTTGATACGCTCAAACTTACGTCTCAAATGAGAAGTAAAGCGGTCGTGTCAAGTAAATAACCCAACTAGTGAGGTTGGGATCGTTCCCACGAGGAAAATAGTCTAGACTTAACCTCAACCTATTATTACTATCGTTTTCTCAATCACTTCCTTGGAAAGTAAAAATATAAAAAGGGGGGTTCTATCTCTAAATAAGTGAAAATAAATAACGAACTTGAAAGAGACACTTAACAGCTTTTAATGTTGGGTTTTAATTAATTAATCAAAGTAACTAGGGTTTACGTGTTCCCCACTGGTTCATAAATTGATAACTCTAACTATAAAAATTCTTTCCTAGTATCTTGCATGCAAAGTGATAAGTTATGTATTTCTAAATCCTTGGTCCGGCATCTAGAAAATCTCACTACGCAACTTGGTCCGGCTACGTGTGTTGCTATCCTACCCTTATCCTTACCTCATATGAAGCATTGTATTCGATATTTGACTAAGTTATTACCTCGTTCCAATCAATACAAGCTATTAGATAGTATACACTTAATCTATGTTAATAATTTTTTTCCTATTATCTACCTCCTTGGTCCGGCAAGTAGCATTAAGGCGAGTTCTAACGGTGGCCATTCGTTAAAAAGACTTCTAAACGAAAGAATTATTAATACATGCAAGACACTATTCTTGAATTGTTCTTTTAATTAGGGTTTATCTCGTTATTTGCCTATGGTTCCCACAACCCTAGTTATGGAGTTTAGTTACTCATAGCCATAGGCACAATATTCAAATATATTAAATAAGAATTCATGTACTTACTTCAATGAGAAAGAATAAAGTCCGAAAGTTTGCTTGATTAATCACAAAAAATCACTTGAAAGAATCTCCAAATCAAACACTAATACACAGAGTCTAATAATATGATGTCTAATCTCACAGAGTCTAACCTCAAAAACGAGGTTTTTCGAACTATTTATAAAAAAACAAAAAACCTAATTAAACAAGGATTCTAATTGCTGGAAATCTTCAAAAACGCGGCTGGGTCAACAGACCTCACGATGGAACGTCGTGGTCACGACGGACCGTCGTGGACTCCGTCGTCCATACTTAGCAATTTCTTCTGCTGCTCTCTTCATTCCCCTCAACGGCAAGTATGACGGACCGTCATAGGCACAACGGTCCGTCGAGGGTCTTCGTTTCAAAACACTTCAACTCTTGGAATCTGGGTACTGGGATCATTTCTCTGAACTTCATGACGAACCTGCAGGACGTACCGTCATAGCCACGACGGACCGTCACAAGCTACGTAACCCCACACATGGTCAGACTTCCCCATCTTCCTTCATCAGCTTCTCTACGCTGCCACCTACGGACCGTCACAAGCACGACGGACCGTCATCAGCTCCGTAGGTGTTCTCTTCTGCATTTCTTCACTCAAAATCTCTGCATTCAACTTTGGACAGATTTCTTGCAAAACAAAAAGAAAATCATATAAAAACTAGCACTAAAAGACTTTCGGACACACTAAACTTAAGGAAAAAGTGATAAATATACCGTGAAACCACAGTATATCAATGATTCCGAAATTTTTTCTGTCAAAATTTTTCATGGACGTTTGTAACAACCTTATTAATGGTGTCACTTGTTCGCCATTGACAAACGAGCGCATTTTCAAGTTAGAACAATCTCTAAAGAGGAAAAAACAGATTTTATTGATTTTTGTGTGCTATATTGCATGGATTTTTCGTGATACAGGATTCTAAAATTGTTTCTACCAAAACATTTCATGGACGCCCATTACTACCGAAATTATAGAAAAGTTTGTCTCGAGAGGAAAACATGCGCATTTTCAAGTTTAAAAAAGACCCAAAGAAAGAAAAACCATATTTTACTAATTTTCCTGTGCTATTATCCACGTATTTTTTATGATAGGATTACCAAAAAAATTTCCAAAATATTTTATGGACATCTGTTACGACCTTAATAATTGCTTCGGTGGTCTTGAGGGGAAAAGGAGTGCATTTTCAAGTTCAAACACGTAGCAATGCAAGAAAACTAGATTTTAATGACTTTCTTGAGCTATATTCCATGGACTTCTGTAATAAAAGATTCAGTAATTATTTTCGCCATAAGTTTTAATGGGTATGAGTTACATTATTAATAATGCCATTAGTTAGTCCCGAGGGGAAACATATGCATTTTCAAGTTCAAATGAGCTTCAAAAAAGGGAAAATCACATTTTACTTATTTTCGTGTGCAGTTATTCTTATAAATCGATGCATGAGCCGAGACTCCGATGCCCCGCTGTCCCAACAAAAAGTTAGGGCTCATATGGAGCCATAGTAAAGTTGAGTAAAAGGCAGGTTAAAATAACATAAGAAGAGAAGGACATACATTCATGAAAAAGGAGAAGCCCTTCCGTGGGAGACTGACCAATTATGATTACATCTTCCATATGCTTGAGGTTAAGAACATAAATTAATTTTTATCGTAAGTTTATTTGCTATAGAATAAGAATATCCCCTTTCCAAAAAATTAACATAGGTCAATCAAACCTCCTCTACTGCTGGAGGGAAATTTTATAATGTAATAATTCAATCCAACATCTTCTTAGGAGTTAATATTTGCTTACCCCTCTCCTTATGTCAAGTGGATGAACGATCCTTTCTTCTTATTAGTTAGATAGGTTTGGTACCCTTTACCCTTTTAATATGTTGATGGATTTTCAGTTATAATAATTTTTATTTTTTTGTTGAAATTTTTCGTGGGCTTCTGGTATGACCTTATTAATGATTTCATTGGTCATGAGGGGAAAACATGTGCGTTTTAAAGTTAAAATGAGCCCTAAAGATGGAAAAATCAGATTTCACCTATATTCATGTACTATAGTCAATTGGTTTAAAGTGATAAGTTTCCAAAAAAAATATTGCAAAATTGTTTTATGGTCTGTTATGACATTATTAATGGCGTCAATTCGTTCTGAGGAGAAAACCATGCATTTTAAGATATAAACAAACCCCGAGTAAGAAAAACCAGATTTTACCAAATTGTTCATGCTTATAAGTCAATGAATTTTTGTTGATAGAAGATTCCTGAAATATTTTTGCCAAACATATACATGGACGTCTGGTCCGACCATGTTAATGGCGTCAGTTTGTCATGGGGTAAAATAGGTGCATTTTAAATTTCAAATGAGAAAAAAGTTAGAAAAATCTAATTTTACTAATTTTCATTTTCTATATAGTTTATGGATTTTTTTTGGTGGCAGAGGATTCAGAAATATATTTGTTTGATGTTTGTATGGACGTACGTTATTACAATATTTATGGCTTTGATTGGTTATGAGGGACAATCGGGCACATTTTAAAGTTCAAATTCCCAAAGCAGAAAAACTTCGATTTTATCAATTTTCGTGTGCTATAATCTATGGATTTTTGGTGATAGAATTAAATAAGTTTCATATTGAATTTTTGCATGGACTTACATTACGACCTTATTAGTGGTTTTAGTTAGTATCAAGAGGAAAATGAGTGCATTTTCAAGTTTAAACGAGTCCTAAAGTAGAAAATTCAGATTTTACCAATTTTTGTGTGCTGCCATCTTTTTTTGGTGATACAGGATTCCATATTTTTTTGTTAATTTTTCTATGTATATCCGTTATAACCTTGTTAATGAATTTAATTTTTCTCGTGTGGAAAAGAGACTCATTTTGATGTTCAAACAAGCTCTAAAGCACAAAAACCAGATTTTACAAATTTTAGTGTGCTATAATCCATTTGATTTTCAGTGATACAGAATTTCAAATTTTTTGCTACTAAAATTATTCATTGATGTCTGTTACAATTTGACTTATTGATTCAGTTGGTCTAGAGGGGAAAATAGGCAAATTTAAAGGTTCAAACAAACTCAAAAGCGGGAAAACTAGATTTTACCCATTTACCTGTGCTATTATCCATCGATTTTTGGAGATACGATTCCAGAATTATTTTGCAAAAATTTCATGGATGTTGTTACAACATAATTAATGGTGTCAATGAATGTCGAAGAGATAACAGTCACATTTTCAAGTTCTAACGAGCCACAAACTTGGAAAAATTAGATTTTACTGCTTTTCGTGTGGTAGAGTATGTTGATTTTTGGTGATAGGATTCCAAAATTTTTGTTTGCCGGAATATTTCATAAACGTCCACTACAAACTTATTATTGGCTTCAATTGGCCTCAACAGTGAAACGATCGCATTTTCACGTTCAAACGAGCCCCAAAGTAGGAAAATCCCAACTT
The DNA here is from genome assembly GCF_036512215.1 of Solanum lycopersicum. NCBI lineage: Eukaryota > Viridiplantae > Streptophyta > Magnoliopsida > Solanales > Solanaceae > Solanum > Solanum lycopersicum. Next base: position 17,475,626 of record NC_090810.1, read on the forward strand.
TAACAATTTTTGTGTACTATAGTCCGTGGATATTTTATGAGACAAAGATAAATTCATTTACCAAATTTTTTCATGGGCGTCCGCTTATTAATGACGTTAGTTTGTTTCGAGGGACAAACTAATGCATTTTAAAGGTCAACCATGCCTAAAGAAGGAAAATCAAAATTTACCGATTTTTGTGTCCTATAGTCAATTAAAATTTTTTGTGATATAATTCATGATATTTTGTAGCCAATTTTTTTATGTACATCAAATAAAAGCTTATAAATGGCAGAATTTTGTCTCGAGGGCAAACATTTTGATTTTCAAGTTCAAACGAGCCTCAAACCAGGAATAATTGGAGTTTACCGATTTTCCTGTGCTATAGTCCATAGATTTTTGACACAATAATCCGAAAATTGTTCTGCCAAAAATATTCATTGACGTCAAATGTGACCTTATTAATGGTGTTTATTGGTTACGAGGGGAATATGAGATTATTTTAAAGTTCAAACAAGCCAATAAGTAGGAAAACGTAATTTTCAAAAATTGTTTCTACTATTATCCATCGATTTTTTGTGACGGGATTCCAGAAGATTATTTGTCAAAATTTTTCATGGCTGTCCTTTATCACCTTATTAATTGCATAAGATTGTTTTGAGGGGCAAAATAATGCATTTTCAACTTCAAACAGACTCTAAATTAGGAAAAATATCACTTTACTGATTTCGTCTGTTATAGTTCATGGATTTTCGATTGTACAAGATTCTTTATTTAATATGTCAAAGTTTTTCACGGGCGTCCATTATGACCTTATTAACGACATCAGTTGGTTCAGAGGTTAAAATGGACGTATTTTCATGTTATAACAACCCCTAAAGAAGGAAAACCCATATTTTACTTATTTTCATGTGTTATAGTTGGGTATGCGACCTCACTATTTTTGGTGTAATGGTTGTGGATGAAGCTCGACAAGATCTATCCAGATAGCCAAACATACTTTGCCCGCGCATGAGCATGGAAGTACGGGCCTTCCAAGTAGAATATTTTGGCTATCAACAAGTTTTATCAGTTGTTGGAACACAGATTAAACTGATCAACAGCGTTAGAGTTGTTGCTAGAGTTGGAGTTCACATTTCGGACGTTCTCAGGAATGTTAAGAGAGAGGTTTCCATTTAAACGAGAGCACCACCGTTGGGTTTGATGAGTCTCTTTCTTTCTGTAAACTCCATCATTAGATATCCTATGCGGCATTACTTGCTTGTTTTCAGTTTATGTTATTTCTTGCAGGTACTTGCTTGTTTCTTTGAGCAATTGGAGCGATAATTAGTGTTGTTCGGTTGGATTCTTTATAGATATGAAAGACCTCATAGTCAAGCAGTTTTCATAAAGTTCTTCATTAGGTGATCAATGTTTCATGTTACCTGATGGCTGCAGAGATAGTGTCTTAATCGGGCCAAAGGATTCTCACATTAAGTTGCACATTAGTGATTGATGCTCCACCGAACATTAGCAATTGAATGTTCTTTCAGGCCAATAATCTTTTGTAATTTGCGCTAGATGGTCTTGGAGACAGATAATTCATGTATGTGATTTATTGTAGAAGGTAGTGTGCAGGGATTCCCAAGCTTTGTGTGCCTATGTGACTGTTGCAATAGTTGATGAAATTGTAGGTCCCACTAATGCTAAGATGGTATTTTGGACAAGATGATTTTGTTGAAATCGGTTCATATAAGGTGGATTATGAGTGGTTTCATTGTTTCTTGTAAGTTTGATTGGAGGAGCAACAGTTGTGCCATCAATATGACCGAAAGGTTATGTCCGTGCATAAGCAATGACACCTATGCCTTTGAGGTGGTGAAGTTATGGCTTCCGGTAAGTTTGATAGGTAACTGAAAGGCAGGGTTGAATTGCACGATGACAATGTTAGTGTTTGTGGTATCTGCATTAACTATAACGGCATTGGGTGCCAATTATGCGCGTGGTAGCAGCTAGGATTAGAGGGCAAAAAATTAGGATCATACTCGTGTGATAAACAACTTATACGACACTACTGGGTATGAGAAGTATTCTGCATTATTCATAAGCTGATGAAGAATAAATATAAGCGTTCATACAAAAATTAAAGATAACGGGATACAACAAATATTCATGGTTTTACAAGAAGATAAAATCACGTTATATCTCTTTTACAATGAAGATTAAGAATTAAGAAAAATCATGAAATTATATATTCACAAATCATATTGTACTTCTTTTTTTTATTTATTATTTAGGGATGCATTTAAAGTGATGTGCTAAATTGGTCCTTGACATGATAATAATACTTGATGTTAATCATTACAAAGTGGTAATACTTCAAAATACTTGAGCATAATTCCTAGCCAAATCTTTTTGGATATGCCTTTCCATAATAAGTTTCATTTTCTTGGATATGTCTTCCCATAAAATCATGTCGCGTTAAGTCTACATGAAAATTCGAATTGAACTCCCTCAATTATCCAATAATTCTTGTAACTCTTCTATACTACATTCTTAAAAGAAACTATCATCTCCGCTGTATGAATCAGGATTAACACCTTGATAACTCATAAATTGATGTTGATCATGATGCTGATCCTGAGTCATCAAGGCATCTAAATCATTCTGTTGTGGTAATAACTTATGTGCACTACCTTGGGTCATTGATAGATAACTTTTGTCTACAAAAGTTCGTTGTGGAAACAACCTATCTCCACCATTTGTTTTAGTTTTAACACCTTGATGACTCATAAGCTGATGTTGATCATAATGTTGTTCCTGAATCATCAAGGCATCCATTTGTTCTATATCATTATGTTGTGGAAATAATTCATGTTCATTTCTTGTATTAATATTACCACCTTGATGAATCAACACATGATGTTGATCATAAGGTTGGTCTTTAATTAATGCACTCCATTGTGCAAATAACTCATCTAAAACTACATATCTCAGCATGACCACCTTGATGACTCATATATTGATGTTGATTCAAGGCATTGGTTGGATTTACATCATTCTGTTGTGGTAATAACTCATATGCACTACTTGTATCAATATTAACATCTTGATGACTCAAAAATTGATGTTGGTTATGCTACCAATATTGAGCCATCGAGAAATCACATAGATCTATAACACGTTGTTGTGCAAACACCCTATCTCTACCACCAATATCCGTATTAACACCTTGATTATTCATAAACTGATGTTGGTTATGATTCATCGAGAAATCACTTGGCTTTACAATAGCCCATTGTGAAAACACCTTATCTCCACCACCTGTGTCAGTATGCACATCTTTATGACTCTTAAATCTATGTTGATCTTCAATCATCAAGGAATCAGTTGGTTGTACAAGAATACATTTTGCGAACAACTTATCTCCACCATTTGTATCAATATTCACACCTTCTCAAGGTTGTGCCACGGATGCTACATACCACCACTTGTATAATTAACTTGGATATGCCTTTCCATAATAAGTTTCATTTTCTTGGATATGTCTTCCCATAAAATCATGTCGCTTTAGGTCTACATGAAAATTCGAATTGAACACCCTCAATTATCCAATAATTCTTCTAACTCTTCTATACAAAATTCTGAAAAGAAACTATTATCTCCGCTGTTTGTATCAGAATTAATACCTTGATAACTCATAAATTGATGTTGATCATGATGCTAATCCTGAGTCATTAAGGCATATGAATCATTCTGTTGTGGTAATAACTCTTGTTCACTACCTTGCGTCATCGACAAATAACTTTTCTCTACACCACTTCGTTGTGGAAACAACCTATCTCCACCATTTCTGTTAGTTCTAACACCTTGATGACTCATAAGATGATGTTAATCATAATGTTGTTCCTGAATCATCAAGGCATCCACTGGTTCTATATCATTCTGTTGTGGAAGTAACTCATGTGCATTACTTGTATTAAAATTACCACCTTGATGAATCATCAGCTGATGTTGATCATAAGGTTGATCTTTAATGAATGCACTCCACTGTGCAATTAACTCATCTAAACTACATATATCAGTATGACCACCTTGATGACTCATATATGGATGTTGAATCAAGTCATTTGTTTGATATACATCATTCTTTTGTTGTAATAACTCATATGCACTACTTGAATTAATATTAACATCTTGATGACTCAAAAATTGATGTAAGTTATGCTGCCAATATTGAGCCATCGAGAAATCACATGGATCTACAACATGTTGCTGTGCAAACACCCTATCTCTGCCACCAGTATCCGTATTAACACCTTGATTATTCATAAACCGATGATGGTTATGATTCATCAAGAAATTGCTTGGCTTTACAACAGTCCATTGTGAAGACACCTTATCTCCACCACCTATGTCAGTATTCACATCTTGATAACTCTTTAACCTATTTTGATCTTCAATCATCAAGGAATCAGTTGGTTGTACAGGAATCCATTTTTCGAACAACTTATCTCCACCATTTGTATCAATTTTCACACCTTCACAAGGTTGTGCTACGGATGCATACATACCACCACTCGTATAATTTACTTGTGAAAATATACCGGACATGTTATGTTGTTTTTGATTATCTTTAGATTGTTTTTGATGAATATGACCCTCCATAGGTTCCAAAAAAGGATTTATAAACGAAAAATACTTGAGAGAAGAAAGGGGATTTTATATGAAGGTGTGGGGGGAGGAAAATAATAATCGCTGTGAAATGTGAATAAAGAGTATGAACTTATATAGAAAAGTAATGTATCTATGGACTTATATACACACATAAGAGGCGCTATCCTTTTATACTTTGTTCAAGATTTGAAAAAGATATATGAAAGACTAGCATATTTTAAATTTTTTCCATATTTGTTTCATTTTATGGATCTTAGTTTGACCAAATACAAAGTTAATTAATAAGAATGATTTTAAAAACATGATAACTAATAAAAGATATCCATTGACTGAACTTTTATTTAATTTTTTGTCATAAATAGGACACTTGTGATATTGAAATTAATTTTTTTCTATATCAATGATAAAAGATGACAAATCTTTTCACTATTATTAATATTTTTCCTTTAATACATTAGTATTCTCCAATAAAATATTTGAAAGTGAAAATTTATTTATTATCTTTCTTTATTAGGCAGCGGTTCTCCTGAATGGATCCTGCGCAGTGTAAATTTAAATTAGTCTTGATTGTATTTTTACTTTCTAGTTGAGATCCATATTTGTTCTTATTACGTCATGTTGACCAAAAATATGTGTACGGGGTGAGTCAACGAACACTTGTTCATTCCATTAAATTCTTTTTGGTTAGTACGAATGGAGTAAATGTGTACTACTAAGCACCTATAAAATAAAAGTAGGAATAAGGCATAATCATCCCCTTAATTTTCACAAAGTTATTCATTTTATCTTTAAATTATCTAAATGTCATATTATCTCTTTGAAATTAAGTTTTATTTGTTATTTACACTTCTAATTTATGTGAGGGTGCTCTTACTCACTAAACTTAAGTTTTCCCTATAATTTAAATCCCTCAATTATTTTTGTCCAATTTGTTTGTTGTCTAATTGTAGTTTTGCTCTAGTTTTATATTCCAAATATTGTATAGGAACTTGTACAATGTATCAATAGCATTAAAAGTGCATCAAAATTTTATAAATAAAGAAAGCTAGTGCAAATTATCAATAATAATTTTTCAATACTAAAATGATTCATGTAGTTTCGTAAATACAATAATGAGTGCAAAAGTGTACTTAATAGTTTAAACACAACAAGAAGTAGAATTTTTTCAATTATTTTATGAGGTTAGTAGGACCCTCAGATAGTTTAAGGCTATATAAAATATAGAAAAATCAAGTTAAAAATAATAGGACCAAGCCCCAAACCAGGAATAATTGGATCTTACCTATTTTCATGTGCTATAATCCATGGATTATTTGTGATACAATAATCCAGAAATTGTTTTGCCAAAAATTTTAATGGACGTCAAATATGACCTTATTAATATTATTTATTGGTTTCGAGAGAAAAACTAGAGCATTTCAAAGTTCAAACGATCTCAAAAAGTAGTAAAACATAATTTTAACAATATTTTTGTGTTATAATCCATCGATTTTTGATGATAGGATTCTAGAAGATTATTTACCAAAAATTTTCATTGACATCCATTATGACATTATTAATGGCGTCAGGTTGTTTTGAGGGGAAAACAAATGTATTTTCAACTTCAAATAAACCCAAAAGTAGGAGAAATCACATTTTATCGATTTTCATATGTTATAGTTCATGGATTTTCGATGATACAAGATTTTGGATTTGATTTGCCAATGTTTTTCATGGGCGTCCGTTAAGACCTTATTAATGGCATCAGTTGGTTCATAGGTAAAAACGGGCGCATTTTCAAGTTAAAACAAGCCCTGAAGAAGGAAAACCAATATTTTACATTATTTCATGAGCTATAGTTGGGTATGCGACCTCGCTATTTTTTCGTGTAATAGTTGTGGAGGAAGCTCGGGAAGATCTATCAAGATAGCCAAAGAGATTGCGCCCGCACACAAGAATGGAAGTACGGGCCTTCCAAGTAGAATATTTTGGTTTCTAACAAGCTCTATCAATTGCTGGAACACAGATTAAACTGATCAACAACGTTAGAGTTGTTGCTAGTTGTGGCGTTCGCATTTCGAACGTTCTCAGGAATGTTAAGAGAGAGGTAGCTATGTCGAAGAGAGCGCCACTACTGGATTTTTAATGAGTGTCTGCCTTTCTGTAAACTCCATCTTGGATACCTTGTGAGGCATTACTTGCCTGTTTTCATTTTATGTTAATTCTTGAACGTGCTTTATTGTTTCTTTGAGCAATTGGAGCAATAATTAGTGTTGTTAGTTTGGATTCTTTATAGATAAGAAAGACCTCATAATCAAGCAATTTCTCATAAAGTTCTTCATTAGGTGGTCAATGTTTCATGTGACCTGATGGATGCAAAGATAGTGTCATAATCGGACCCAAGGATTCTCACATTAAGTTGCACATTAGTGATTGGTGCTGCACCGATCATGAGCAATTGAATGTTCTATCAGGCCAATAATATTTTTAAGATGAGCTAGTTGATCTTGGAGACAGATAATTCTTGTATGTGATTTATTGTCAAAGGTAGTGTGCAGGGATTCCAAAGCTTTGTGTGCCAATGTTACTGTTGCAATAGTTGATGAAAGTGTAGGTCCCACTGATGCTAATATGGTATTTTGGACAAGCTGATTTTGTTGAAACCGGTTCATATAAGGTGGATTGAGAGTGGCTTCATTGTTTCTTGTAAGTCAGATTGGAGGAGCAACAGTTGTGCCATCAATATGACCGAAAGGTCATGTCCGTGCATAAGCAACGACACCTATGCCTTCCCGGTGGTGAAGTTATGGCTTCCCGTAAGTTTGATTTGTAATTAAAAGGCAGGGTTGAATTGCACGATGACAATGTTAGTGTTTGTGGTATCAGCATTAACAATAAAGCCATTCGGTGCCAATTATGCGTGTGGTAGCAGCTTGGACTAGAGGAAAAGAATTTGGGATCATACTTATGTGATAAACAACTTATACGACTAGACTGGGAATGAGAAGTATTCTGCATTATTCATAAGCTGATGAAGAATAAATATAATTTTTCATACAATAATGAAAGATAACGGGATACAACAAATATTCATGGTTTTAAAAGAAGATAAAATCACGTTATATCTCTTTTACAATGAAGGTTAAGAATTAAGAAAAATCTTGAAACTATATATTCAGAAATCATATTGTACTTCTTGTTTGTATTTATTATTTACGGATGCATATAAACTGATGTGCTAAATTGGCCCTTGACATGATAATAATACTTGAAGTTAATCATTACAAAGTAGTAATACTTCAAAATGCTTGAGAATAATTCCTAGACAAATCTTGTTGGATATGCCTTTCCATAATAAATTTCATTTTCTTGGATATGTCTTCCCATAAAGTCATGTCGCGTTAGTTCTACATGATAATTAGAATTGAACTCCCTCAATTATCCAATAATTCTTGTAACTATTCTATACTAAATTCTGAAAAGAAACTATCATCTCCGATGTTTTTATCAGAATTTACACCTTAATAACTCATAAACAGATGTTGATCATGAGTCATCAAGGCATCTGAATCATTCTGTTGTGGTAATAACTCTTGTGCATTACCTTGGGTCATCGATTGATAACTTTTCTCTACACCACTTCGTTGTGGAAATAACCTATCTCCACCATTTATGTTAGTTCTAACACCTTGATGACTCATAAGATGCTGTTGATCATAATGTTGTTCCTGAATCATCAAGGCATCCATTGGTTCTATATCATTTTGTTATGGAAGTAACTCATGTGCATTACTTGTATTAAAATTAGCACCTTGATGAATCATCAGCTGATGTTGATCATAAGGTTGATCTTTAATGAATGCACTCCACTGTGCAAATAACTCATCTAAAGTACATATATAAGTATGACCACCTTGAAGACTCATATATTGATGTTGATTCAAGTCATTGGTTTGATATACATCATTCTGTTGTGGTAATAACTCATATGCACTACTTGAATTAATATTAACATCTTGATGACTCAAAAACTGATGTTGGTAATAGTGCCAATATTGAGCCATCGAGAAATCACATGGATCTACAACACGTTGCTGTGCGAACACCCTATCTCCGCCACAAGTATCCGTATTAACACCTTGATTATTCATAAACCTATGTTGGTTATGATTCATGAAGAAATCGCTTGGCTTTACAACAGTCCATTGTGAAAACACCTTATCTCCACAACCTGTGTCAGTATTCACATCTTGATGACTCTTTAATCTATGTTGATCTTCAATCATCAAGGAATCAGTTGGTTGTACAGGAATCCATTTTCCGAACAACTTATCTCCACCATCTGTACAATTATTCACACCTTCGCAAGGTTGTGCTATGGATGCATACATACCAACACTCGTATAATTCACTTGTGAAAATATACCGGACATGTTATGATGTTGTTGATTATCTTTAGATTGTTGTTGATGAAGATGACTCTCCATAGGTTACAAATAAGGATTTATAAACCAAAAATACTTGAGAGAAGAAAGGGGATTTTATATGAAGGGGTGGGTGAAGGAAAATAATAATCGCTGTGAAATGTGAATATAGAGTATGAACTTATATAGAAAAGTAAAGTATCTATGTCCTTATATACACATAGCAGAGGCGCTATCCTTTTATACTTTTTTCAAAATTTGAAAAAGGTATATGAAACACTAGCATATTTTAATTTTTTTTCCATATTTGTTTCATTTTATGGATCTTAGTTTGACCAAATACAAAGTTAATTAATAAGAATGATTTTAAAAACTTTACAACTAATAAAAGATCTCCATTGACTGAACTTTTATTTAATTTGTTGTCTTAAATATGACACTTGTGATATTGAAATTTTTTTTCTATATCTATAATAAAAGATGACAAATCTTTTTACTATTATTAATATTTTTGCTTTAATACATTAGTCTTCTCCAATAAGATATTTCAAAGTGGAAATTTATTTATTATCTTTCTTTATTACGCAGCGGTTGTCCTGAATGGATCCTGCGCAATGTAAATTTAAATTAGTCTTGTTTGTATTTTTACTTTCAAGTTGAGATCCATATTTGTTCTTATTACGTCATGTTCACCAAAGGTATGTGTACGGGGTAAGTCAACAACCACTTGTTCATTCCTTTAAATTCTTTTTGGATAGTACATATGGAGTAATTGTGTACTACTAAGCTCCTATAAAACAAAAGTATGAATAAGGCATAATCATCCCCTTAAATTTTCAAGAAGTTATTCATTAAACCTTTAAATTATCTGAATATCATATTATCTCTTTGAATTTAAGTTTTATTTATTATTAAACTTCTAATTTATGTGAGGGTGCTCTTACTTACTAAACTTAAGTTTTCCATATAATTTATATCCCTCAATTATTTTTGCCCAATTTGTTTGTTGTCTAATTGTAGTTTTGCTCCAGTTTTATATAGCAAATATTCTAAACGAACTTGTACAATGTATCAATAGCATTACAAATGCACCAAAATTTTATAAATAAAGAAAACTTGTGCAAATTATCAATAATAATTTCTCAATACTAAAATGATTCATGTTGTTTCATAAATACAATAATGAGTGCAAAAGTGTACTTAATAGTTTAAACACAATAAGAAGTAGATTTTTGACAATTATTCTATGAGGTTAGTAGGACTCTCAGATAGTATAAGGCTATATATAATATAGAAAAATTAAGTTAAAAATAATAGGACCAAGCCCCAAACCAGTAATAAATGGATCTTACCTATTTTCATGTGCTATAATCCATGGATTATTTGTGATACAACAATCCGGAAATGGTTTTGCCAAAAATTTTCGTGGACATCCAATATGACCTTATTAATAGTATTTATTGGTTTCGAGAGCAAAATGAGAGCATTTTAAAGTTCAAACGATCCCAAAAAGTAGTAAAACATAATTTTAATAATATTTTTGTGCTATTATTTATCGATTTTTGGAGATAGGATTCCAGAATACTATTTGCCAAAATATTTCATGGACTTACATTATGACATTATTAATGGCGTCAGGTTGTTTTGAGGGGCATACAAATATATTTTCAACTTCAAATAAACCATAAAGTAGTATAAAATCTTATTTTATCGATTTCGTATCTTATAGTTCATGGATTTTCGATGATACAAGATTTTGGATTTGATTTGTTAATGATTTTCACGGGTGCCCGTTAATACCTTATTAACGACATCAGTTGATTCATAGGTAAAAACGGGCGCATATTCAAGTTACAACAATCCCTAAAGAAGTAAAACCAATATTTTACTTAATTTCATGTGCTATAGTTGGGTGTGCGACCTCGCTATTTTTTGTGTAATAGTTGTGGAGGAAGCTTGGGAAGATCAATCAAGATAGCCAAAGATATTGTGCCCGCGCACGAGCATGGAAGTACAGGCCTTCCAAGAAGAATATTTTAGCTTCTAACAAGCGTTATCAGTTGCTGGAACACATTTTAAACTGATCAACAACGTTAGAGTTGTTGCTCGTGGCGGAGTTCGCATTTCGTACGTTCTCAGGAATGTTAAGAGAGAGGTAGCTATGTCGACGAGAGCGCTACTGCTTGATTTTTGATGAGTCTCTTCCTTTATGTAAACTCCATCCTTGGATACCTTGTAAGGCATTACTTGCCTGTTTTCAGTTTATGTTATTTCTTGAAGGTGCTTGGTTGTTTCTTTGAGAAATTGGAGCAATAATTAGTGTTGTTAGTTTGGATTTTTATAGATAACAAAGACCTCATAGTCAAGCAGTATTTCATAAACTTCTTCTTTACGTGATCAATGTTTCATGTGACCTTATGGGTGCAAAGATAGTGTCATAATCGGGCCCAAGGATTCTCACATTAAATTGCACATTAGTGATTGGTGCTCCACCGATCATGAGCAATTGAATGTTCTATCAGGCCAATAATCTTTTGTAATATGAGCTAGTTGATCTTGGAGATAGATAATTCATGTATGTGATTTACTATCAAAGGTATTGTGCAGGGATTCCCAAACTTTGTGTGCCAATGTGACTGTTGCAATAGTTGATGAAAGTGTAGGTCCCACTAATGCTAATATGGTATTTTGGACAAGCTAATTTTGTTGAAACCGGTTCATATAAGGTGGATTGAGAGTGGCTTCATTGTTTCTTGTAAGTCCGATTGGAGGAGCAACAGTTGTGCCATCAATATGACCGAAAGGTCATGTCCGTGCATAAGCAACGACACCTATGCCTTCCCGGTGGTGAAGTTATGGCTTCCCGTAAGTTTGATAGGTAATTGAAAGACAGGGTTAAATTGCACGATGACAATGTTAGTGTTTGTGATTTCTGCATTAATAATAAAGGCATTGGGTCCAATTATGCGTGTGGTAGCAGCTAGGATTAGAGGGCAAAAAATGGGGATCATACTCGTGTGATAAGAAACTTATACGACTAGACTGGAAATGAGAAGTATTCTGCATTATTCATAAGCTGATGACGAATAAATATAAGTGTTCATACAATAATGAAAGATAACGGGATACAACAAATATTCATGGTTGTACAAGAAGATAAAATCACATTATATCTCTTTTACAATAAAGGTTAAGAATTAAGAAAAATCTTGAAACTATATATTCAGAAATCATATTGTACTTCTTGTTTGTATTTATTATTTAACGATGCATTTAAACTGATGTGCTAGATTGGCCCTTGACATGATAATAATACTTGAACCTAATCATTACAAAGAAGTATTACTTCAAAATGCTTGAGCATAATTCCTAGCCAAATCTTGTTGGATATGCCTTTCAATAATAAGTTTCATTTTCTTGGATATGTCTTCCCATAAATTCATGTCCCGTTAGGTCTACATGAAAATTAAAATTGAACTTCCTCAATTATCCAATAATTCTTGTAACTCTTCTATACTAAACTCTGGAAAAAAAACTATCATCTCCGCTGTATATATCAGAATTAACACCTTGATAACTCATAAATTGATGTTGATCATGATGTTGATCCTGTGTCATCAAGGCATCTGAATCATTCTGTTGTGGTAATAACTCTTGTGCACTACCTTGGGTCATCGATAGATAACTTTTCTCTACACCACTTCGTTGTGGAAACAACCTATCTCCACCATTTGTGTTAGTTCTATCACCTTCATGACTCATGAGCTTATGTTGATCATAATTTTGTTCCTAAATCATCAAGGCATCCATTGGTTCTATATCATTCTGTTGTGGAATTAACTCATGTGCATTACTTGTATTAATATTACCACCTTGATGAATCATCAGTTGATGTTGATCATAAGGTTGATCTTTAATGAATGCACTCCACTGTGCAAATAACTCATCTAAAATTACATTTATCAGTATGACCACCTTGATGACTCATATATTGATGTTGATTCAAGTCATTGGTTGGATATACATCATTCTGTTATGGTAATAACTCAGATGCACTACTTGAATTAATATTAACATCTTGATGACTCAAAAATTGATGTTGGTTATGCTGCCAATATTGAGCCATCGAGAAATCACATGGATCTACAACACATTGCTGTGAAAACACCCAATCTCCGCCACCAATATCCGTATTAACACCTTGATTATTAATAAACCGATGTTGGTTATGATTTATCAAGAAATCGCTTGGCTTTACAACAGTCCATTTTGAAAACACCTTATCTCAACAACCTGTGTCAGTATTCACATCTTGATGACTCTTTAACCTATGTTGATCTTTAATAATCAAGGAATCACTTGGTTGTACAGGAATCCATTTTCCGAACAACTTATCTCCACCATTTGTATCAATATTCACACCTTCGCAAGGATGTGCTGCGGATGCATACATACCAGCAGTCGTATAATTCACTTGTGAAAATATACCGGACATGTTATGTTGTTGTTGATAATATTTAGATTGTTGTTGATTAAGATGACCCTCCATAGGTTACAAATAAGGATTAATAAACCAAAAATACTTGAGAGAAGAAAGGGGATTTTATATGAAGGGGTGGGGGAAGGAAAATAATAATCGCTGTGAAATGTGAATATTGAGTATGAACTTATATGGAAAAGTAATGTATCTATGTCCTTATATACACACATCAGAGGCGCTATCCTTTTATACTTTTTTCAAGATTTGAAAAAGATATACGAAAGACTAGCATATTTTAATTTTTTCCCATATTTGTTTCATTTTATGGATCTTAGTTTGACCAAATACAAACTTAATTTATAAGAATGATTTTAAAAACTTTACAACTAATAAAATATTTTTCAAGATTTGAAAAAGATATATGAAAGACTAGCATATTTTAATTTTTTTCCATATTTGTTTCATTTTATGGATCTTAGTTTGACCAAATACAAACTTAATTAATAAGAATGATTTTAAAAACATTACAACTAATAAAGTATATCCATTGACTGAACTTTTATTTAATTTTTTGTCTTAAATATGACACTTGTGATATTGAAATTAATTTTTTTTCTATATCAAAAATAAAAGATGACAAATCTTTTCACTATTATAATTATGTTTCCTTTAATACATTAGTCTTCTCCAATAAGATATTTCAAAGTGGAAATTTATTTATTATCTTTCTTTATTAAGCAGCGGTTCTCCTGATGGATCCTTCGCAGTGTAAATTTAAATTAGTCTTGTGTGTATTTTTACATTCAAGTTGAGATCAATATTTGTTCTTATTACGTCATGTTGACCAAAGATATGTGTACGGGGTGATGCAACGACCACTTGTTCATTTCTTTAAATTCTTGTTGGATAGTACGTATGGAGTATATGTGTACTACTAAGCGCCTATAAAATAAAAGTAGGAATAAGGCATAATCATCCCCTTAAATTTTAACAAAGTTATTCATTATACCTTTAAATTATCTAAATGTCATATTATCTCTTTGAATTTAAGTTTTATTTGTTATTTACACTTCTAATTTATGTGAGGGTGCTCTGACTAACTAAACTTACGTTTTACATATAATTTATATCCCTCAATTATTTTTGTCCAATTTGTTTGTTGTCTAATTGTAGTTTTGCTTCAGTTTTATATACCAAATATTTAAAGGAACTTGTAGAATGTATCAATAGCATTACAAGTGCATCAAAATTTTATAAATAAAGAAAGCTTGTGCAAATTATCCATAATAATTTTTCAATACTAAAATGATTCATGTTGTTTCATAAATACAATAATGAGTGCAAAAGTGTACTTAATAGTTTAAACACAACAAAAAGTAGGTTTTTGACAATTATTTTATGAGGTTAGTAGGACCCTCTGATATTTTAACGCTATATATAATATAGAAAAATTTAGTTAAAAATAATAGGACCAAGCCCCAAACCAGGAATAATTGCATCTTACCTATTTTCATGTGCTATATAATCCATGGATTATTTGTGATACAATAATCCGGAAATTGTTTTGCCAAAATTTTCATGGACGTCCAGTATGACCTTATTAATAGTATTTATTGGTTTCGAGAGCAAAACGAGAGCATTTTAAAGTTCAAACGAGCCCAAAAAGTAGTAAAACATAATTTAAACAATATTTTTGTGCTATTATCCATCGATTTTTGGTGATAGGATTCCAGAAGATTATTTGCCAATATTTTTCATGAACTTCTATTATGAAATTATTAATGGCGTCAGCTTGTTTTGAGGGCCACACGAATATATTTTCAACTTCAAATAAACCCTAAAGTATGATAAATCACATTTTATCGATATTCGTATGTTATAGTTCATGGATTTTCGAAGATACAAGATTTTGGATTTGATTTGCCAATGTTTTTCACGGGTGCCCGTTAAGACCTTATTAACGGCATCAGTTGTTTCATAGGTAAAAACGGGCACATTTTAAAGTTAAAACAATACCTATAGAAGGAAAACCAATATTTTACTTAATTTCATGTGTAATAGTTGTGGAGAAAGCTCGGGAAGATCTATCAAGATAGCCAAAGATATTGTGCCCGTGCACGAGCATGGAATACGGGCCTTCAAAGTAGATTATTTTGGCTTCTAACAAGCTTTATCAGTTGCTGGAACACAGATTAAACTGATCAACAACGTTAGAGTTGTTGCTAGTGGTGGAGTTCGCATTTTGGACGTTCTCAGGAATGTTAAGAGAGAGGTAGCTATGAGAGCGCAACTGCTGGATTTTTTATGACTCTCTGCCTTTTTGTAAACTCCATCGTTGGATACCTTGTGAGGCATTACTTGCTAGTTTTCAGTTTATGTTATTTCTTGAAGGTGCTTGGTTGTTTCTTTGAGCAATTGGAGCAATAATTAGTGTTGTTAGTTTGGATTCTTTATAGATAAGAAAGACCTCATAGTCAAGTAGTTTTTCATAAAGTTATTCATTAGGTGATCAATGTTTCATGTAACCTGATGGCTGCAAACATAGTGTCATAATCGGGCCCAAGGATGCTCACATTAAGTTGCACATTAGTGATTGGTGCTCCACCGATCATGAGCAATTGAATGTTCTATCAGGCCAATAATCTTTTGTAATATGATCTAGTTGATCTTGGAGACAAATAATTCTTGTATGTGATTCTTGTAATTCTTCTATACTAAATGCTGAAAAGAAACTATCATCTCCACTATATGTATCAGAACTAACACCTTGATAAATCATATCTTAACATTGATCATGATGTTGATCATGACTCATGAAGGCATCTGAGTGTTCAGTATCATTCTGTTGTGGTAATAACTCTTGTGCACTACCTTGGGTCATCGATAAATAACTTGTCTCTACAACACTTTGTTGTGGAAACAACCTATCTCTACTATTTGTGTTAGTTTTAACACCTTGATGACATATATACTGATGTTGATCATAATGTTGTTCCTGAATCATCAAGGAATACATTGGCTCTATATCATTCTGTTGTTGATATAACTCATTTGCATTACTTGTATTTATATTAACACCTTGATGAATCAATAGTTGATGTTGATCATAAGGTTTATCTTCAATGAATGCACTCCACTTTGAAAAGAAGTCATCTAAACTACACATATCTGTATTATCACCTTGATCACTCATATATTAATGATGATTCATGTCATTGGTATGATATACATCATTCTGTTGTGGAAATAACTCATGCGCACTACTTGAATTAATATTAACATCTTGATGACTCAAACATTTATGTTGGTTATGCTTCCAATATTGATTCTTCGAGAAATTACATGGCTCTACAACACTTTGTTGTGCAAACAACCTATCTCCGCCACTAGTTACTGTATTAACACCTTCATTATTCATAAACTTATTTTGGTTATGATTCATCAAGAAATCGCTTGGCTTTACAACAGTCCATTGTGCAAACAACTTATCTTCACCACCTGTGTCAGTGTCCACATCTGGATGACTCTTAAATTTATGTTCATCTTGAATCATCAAGGAATTAGTTAGTTGTACAAGAATCAATTTTCCGAACAACTTATCTCCACCATTTGTATCAATATTCACACCTTTGCAAGGTTGTGCTACGAACACATACATACCAGCACTCATATAATTCACTTGTGACAATATAGTTGACATGTTATGTTGTTTTTGATTATCTTTAAATTGTTGTTGATAAAGATGACCCTCCATAGGTTACAAATAAGGATTTATAAACCAAAAATACTTGAGAGAAGAAAGGGGATTTTATATGAAGGGGTGGGGGAATGAAAATAATAATCGCTGTGAAATGTGAATATAGAGTATGAACTTATATGGGAAAGTAATGTATCTATGTCCTTATTTACACATCAGAGGCGCTATCCTTTTATACTTTGTTTAATATTTGAAAAAGATATATGAAAGACTAGCATATTTTAAATTTTTTCCATATTTGTTTATTTTATGGATGTTAGTTTGACCAAATACAAATTTAATTAATAAGAATGATTTTAAAAACTTTATAACTAATAAAAGATATAAATTTACTGAACTTTTATTTAATTTTTTGTCTTAAATATGACACTTGTGATATTGAATTTTTTTTCTATATCAATAATAAAATATGACAAATCTTTTCATTATATTAATATTTTTCCTTTAATACATTAGTCTTCTCCAATAAGATATTTCAAAGTGGAAATTTATTTATTATCTTTTTTTATTAGGCAGCGGTTGTCTTGAATGGGTCCTGCGCAGTGTAAATTTAAATTAGTCTTGTTTGTTATTTACTTTTTAGTTGGTATCCATATTTGTTCTTATTAAGTCATGTTAACCAAAGGTATGTGTACAGGGTGAGTCAACGACCACTTATTCATTCCTTTAAATTCTTTTTGGATAGTATGTATGTAGTAACTGTGTGCTACTAAGCACCTATAATATAAAAGTAGGAATAAGGTGTAATAATCCCCTTGAATTTTCACAAAGTTATTCATTATACCTTTAAATTTTCTAAATGTCATATTATCTCTTTGAATTTAAGTTTTATTTATTATTTACACTTCTAATTCATGTGAGGGTGCTCTTACTCACTAAACTTAAGTTTTCCATATAATTTAGATCCCTCTTTTATTTTTGTCCAATTCATTTTGTTGTCTAATTGTAGTTTTGCTCCAGTTTTATATACCAAATGTGGTAAAGGATCTTGTACAATGTATCAGTAGCATTACAAGTGCATCAAAATTTTATAAATAAAGAAATCTTGTGCAAATTATCAATAATAATTTTTCAATACTAAAATGATTCATGTTGTTTCATAAATACAATAATGAGTGCAAAAGTGTAATTAATACTTTAAACACAACAAGAAGTAGATTTTTGACAATTATTTTAAGAGGGTGGTAGGACCCTCAGATAGCTTAAGGCTATATATAATATAGAAAAATTAAGTTAAAAATAATATGAACAACAATATTTATATACTTATTAATTGTGAGATTGGAACCAAATTTAATTTGGTACTATTGTTGCAAAATATTACTTATTACCTTAAAAAAATTTTGTTAAAGGATTTAGAGTATGGGTCAAAGGAATTAGCTGAGAAGCCCAAATTGATGTGTGTGATTTTATCTATGTCCCACCTACAGAAAGTGGATGGTTAAATTGTCTTTGCACTAGGTCTGAGAAAACTTAAATTTAAGACCTTATTGATAACGTCAGTTTATGTCGGGGGAAAAACATATGCATTTTCAAGTTTAAATTAGCCATAAAGAAGGAAGACCCATATTTTACCGATTTTTCTATTTAATTTCACAAAATTTTTGTGAAAGCATTCCAGAATTTTTTTATTAAGAATATTTCATGGACATCTGTTACGATCTTATGAATGGCGTTAGTTGGGCTCGACCGGCAAACAAGCGAGTTTTAAAATTTAAACAATCCCCAAAGCAAGAGAAACCAATTTTTACCAATTATCATGTATTATAATCTATAGACTTTTAATGATAAAGGTTATGAAGTTTTAGCCGAAATTTTTTATGGACGTCCATAATGACCTTTTTAATGGTGTCACTTGGTCACGATGGAAAAACATGTATATTTTAATGTTTAAAGGAGCCCCAAAGCTGGAAAAACTAGTTTTTACTGATTTTCCATTGCTATACTCCATTAATTTTTGGTATGCAATATTGCGGAAAAAAATTTGCCAGAATTTTTCATGAGCGTTAGTTAAAACTGTCTTAATGATGTATTTTATCCCTAAAAGAGAACATGCACATTTTCAATTTAAAACGATGCGAAAGTAGGAAAATTAGAATTTTTCCAATTTTCGTGTGTTATCGTCCATGTATTTTTATGATAGAATTCAAAATAAATTGCCAAACTTTTTCACGATATTCGTTAAGACCTCATTAATGGATTCAGTTGGTCTCGAGAGGAAACCAAGCACAGTTTAAAGTTCAAAGGATCCCCAAAGTAGGAAAAAGAAAATTTTACCGATTTTCATGTGTTATTATTCATGGATTTTTTTGTGATAGAATCTTCAATTATTTTTGGCTGAAACTTTTCGTTGAGGTCTATTATGGTGTTATTAATGGCGTCACTTCGTCCTAAGGGGCAAATGACGCATTTTTAATGTCAATGGAACCCCTAAGAAGGAAAACCTAGATTTTATCAATTTGCGTATGCTAGTCAATGGAATATTGGTGATAGGATTCCTGATTTTTTTGCAAAATTTTTAAATGGATGTCCTTTACTACGATATTTATGGTGTCAGTTATTCTCAACGGTAAAACGAACGTACTTTCAAGTTCAAATGACCCCAAAAGTATAAATAACCAGATTTTATCAATTTTCATATGAGTCAATATTTTTTGGTGATATATGATTCTGAATGTTTTTTGCCAATTTGTTTCATGGATGTATCAAACGACCTTATTAATGGTGTCACTTGTTCCCCATAGAAAAATGAGCGCATTTCCATGAATTTTTGGTGATACAGGATTCTAGAGTTCTTTCTACCAAAATTTTTCATTGACGCCCATTACAACCTACTTCATAGAGCAGTTTGTCCCGAAATGAAAACATGCACATTTTCAAGTTTAAACAAGCCCCAAAGAGGGAAAAACCATATTTTACCTATTTTCATGTGCTATTATCCACGTATTTTTTATGATAGGATTACCAAAAAATTTCCTAAATTTTTTATGGACATTTGTTATGACCTTAATAATTTCATAGTTGGTCTTGGGGGTAAAGGGGTGCATTTTCAAGTTCACGTAAGTCACAATGCAAGAAACTAGATTTTATTGAATTTCTTGAGCTATATTCCATGGACTTTTGTAATAAAAGATTCAGTAATTATTTTCGCCATACTTCTTCATGGGAGTCTGGTACATTATTAATAATGCCATCAGTCGGTCCCGAGAGGAAACATACGCATTTTCAAGTTTAAATGAGCTTTAAAAAACAAAAAAAATCACATTTTACAGATTTTCGTGTGCAGTTCTTTTGGTAAACCTATGCATGAGCTGAGGCTCCGAAGCCCTGCTGGCCCTCCAAAAAGGTAAGGGTTCATATGGAGCCATAGGAAAGTAGAGTAAAAGGCAGGTAAATATCACATAAGAAGAGGAGGAGATACATTCATGAAAAGCGAGAAGCCCTGCCGTGGGAGACTGACCAATTATGAATAGATCTAACTTATGCTTGCGGTTAAGAACATATATAATCTGAATCGTGAGTTTATTTTCTAAAAAAGACGAACATCCCCTTTTCAAAACATTAATATAGGTCAATCATAACGCATGCATGGCATATCTTGTTGAATTGGTCTTTTTTGCCATATCGCGTATAAGGGGAATCGAAACTCCTCTATTGCAGGAATGAAATTGTATAATGTAATAATTCAATCCAACATCTTCTTAGGAGTTGATATTGGCTTACCCCTCTCCTTACAGTCAAGTGGATGAACGCTCCTTTCTTCTTATTAGTCAAATAGGTTTGGAACCCTTTCCCCTTTTAATATGTTGATGGATTTTTAGTGATAGGATTTTTAAATTTTTTTAAAAAAATTTCATGTATGTTTGGTATGCCCTTTTTAATGGTGTCCTTTGTCCTGAAGGGAAAACATGCGAATTTCAAGTTCAAATGATTCCCCAAGTTGGAAAAAACATATTTTACCTATTTTCATTTGCTATAGTCAATGGGTTTAAAGTGATAAGATTCCAAAAAAATATTACAAAATTTTTTTATGGACATCTTTTATGACATTATTAATGGCGTCAATTGGTTCTTAGGAGAAAACCATGCCTTTTCAAATGTAAACGAACCCAGAAATAAAAAAAAACCACATTTTACCAATTTTTATGCTTATGGTCATTTAATGATTTTGTTGATAGAAGATTCCTAAACTATTTTTGCCAAACATTTCCATTCACGTATGGTACGACCATGCTAATGGCGTTAGTCGGTTATGGGGGAAAACAGGTGCATTTTAGATTTCAAATGAGAAAAAAGTCAGAGAAATCTGATTTTACCAATTTTCATGTGTCATATAGTCTATGGATTTTTGGTGGTAGAGGATTCAGAAATTTTTTTGTTTGAATTTTTTATGAATGATCCGTTATAACAATATATATGGCTTCAATTGGTTACGAGGGACAAACGGGCACATTTTAAAATTGAAATGAGCCCCAAAGCAAAAAAAGTTAGATTTTATCAATTTTCGTGTACTATAATCTATAGATTTTTGATGATAGAATTCAATAAGTTTCTTATTGAAATTTTTCATGGATGTACATTACGACCTTATTAATTCCTTCAGTTAGAATTGAGAGGAAAATGAGCGAATTTTAAAGTTTAAGCGAAACGTAAAGTAGAAAATCCAGATTTTACAAATTTTCGTGTGTGGTCATTGCTTTTTGGTGATAGAGGATTCCATTATTTTTTTGTTGAATTTTTTATGTACATCCGTTATAACCTTATTAATGGCTTTAATTGGTATCGAGGGGAAAAGAGACACATTTTAATGTTCAAACGAGCTCTAAAGCACGAAAATAAGATTTTACCAACTTTCGTGTACTATAATCCATGGATTTTCAGCGATAAAGGATTTCAAATTTTTTCTTACTAAAATTATTCTTGGACGTTTGTTACAATTTGACTAATTGATTCAATTTATGTAGAGGGGCAAACAGGCGAATTTAAAGGTTCAAACAAACTCCAAAGCAGGAAAAACTTGATTTTACCCCTTTACATGTGCTATTGTCCATGGATTGTTGGAGATATGATTCCGATTTATTTTGCCAACAATTTCATTGAAGTTGTTATGACATAATTAATTGCATCAATTAATCCCAAGAGACAACAATCGCATTTTCAAGTTCAAACGAGCCACAAAACATGAAAAATTAGATTTTACTATTTTTCGTGTGCTACATTGTGTTGATTTTTGTTGATAGGATTGCAAAATTTTTGTTTCCCGAAATATTTCATGAACATCTGATACAAACTTATTAAGGATTTCAGTTGTCCTCAAGGGGAAACGGTCGCATTTTCAAGTTCAAATGAGCCCCAAAGCAGGAAAACCCCAATTTTAACAATTTTCATGTACAATAGTCCATGAATTTTTTATGAGATATGCAGAAATTCATTAACCAAAATTTTTCATGGACGTGCGTAACAACCTTATTAATGATGTCAGTTGGTTTCGAGGGACAAACTAACGCATTTTAAAGGTCAACCGTCCCTAAAGCAAAAAACTAGATTTTACCAATTTTTGTGTCTTATAGTCCATGGAAATTTGTGGTGATATAATTCAGGATATTTTGTTGCCAATTTTCTTATGGACATCCAATACAAGTTTATAAATTGCGTAATTTAGTCTCAAAGGGGAAAACATGTATTTTCAAGTTCAAACGAGCTCCAAACCAGGAATAATTGGATCTTACCAAATTTCTTGTGCTATAGTCCATAGATTTTTTGTGATACAATAATCCAGAAATTGTTCTGCCAAAAATTTTCTTAGACGTCTAATATGACCTTATTAATGGCGTTTATATGTTCCGAGGGGAAAACGAGAGAATTTTAAAGTTTAAACGATCCCAAAAGTAGGAAAACATATTTTCAACAATAATTTTGTGCTACAGTCTATAGATTTTATGTGATAGGATTGCACAAGATTTTGCTTAAATTTTTCATGGACGTCCGTAATGACCTTATTAATAACATCAGGTAGTTTTGAGGGGAAAAATTATGCATTTTAAACATCAAACAAACCCTAAAGTAGGAAACATCACATTTTATTAATTTTTGTGTGTTATAGTTCATGGATTTTTGATGATACAAGATTTTGGATTTGATTTGCCAAAAATTTTCACGGGCGTCCGTTATGACTTGTTAATGATATCAGTTTGTTTAGAGGTAAAAACAGACACATTTTCAAGTTAAAACAAGCCCTAAAGCAGGAAAAACCATATTTTACTTAATTTTGATGTGGTATAGCTGCATATGAAACTTCGCTATTTTTTGTTTAATAGTTGTGGATGAAGCTTGTGAAGATATATCAACATAGCCAAATAGAGTGTGCCGGCGCACGAGCATGGAAGTACGGGCCTTCCAAGTAGAATATTTTGGCTGCCAAAAAGCTTAATCAGTTGCTGGAACACATATTAAACTGATCGACAATGTTAGAGTTGTTGCTAGTGGTGGATTTCGCATTTCGGATGTTCTCAGGAATGTTCAGAGAGAGGTAGCTATGCCGCTGCTGGGTATTTGATGAGTCTCTTCCTTTTTGTAAACTCCATCGTTCGATACCTTGATAGGCATTACTTGCCTATTTTTAATTTATGTTATTTCTTGAAGGTGCTTGGTTGTTTCTTTGAGCAATTGGAGCACTAATTAGTGTTGTTCGTTTGGCATCTTCATAGATAAGAAATATCTCATAGTCAAGCAGTTTTTCATAAAGTTCTTCACTAGGTCATCAATGTTTCATGAGGCCGGATGGCTGAAAAGATAGTGTCACAATCAGGCCCAAGGATTCTCACATTAAGTTGCACATCAGTGATTGTGCTCCACCGATCTTGAGCAATTGTATGTTCTACCAGGCCAATAATCTTTGGTTCTATGAGCTAGTTGATATTGGAGAAAGATAATTCTTGCATGTGAGTTATTGGCAAAGGTAGTGTGCAGGGATTCACAAGCTTTGTGTGCCAATGTGACTATTGCTATAGTTGATGCATGTGTAGGTCCCACTGATGCTAAGATGGTATTTTGGACAAACTCATTTTATGTCAACCAGTTCATATAAGGTTGATTGAGAGTGGTTTCGTTGTTTCTTGTAAGTGAGATTGGAGGAGCAACAGTTGTGCCATCAATATGACCGAAAAGGTTATGTCCGTGCATAAGCAACGACTGTTATGGCTTCCAGTTGGTTAAGTTATGGCTGTCGTCAAGTTTGATGGGTAAGTGAAAGAAAGAGTTGAATTGGACGATGACAATGTAAGTGGTTGTGGTATCTGCATAAGAACAGTGGCATTGGGTGCAAATTATGCGTGTAGCGGCAGCTAGGATTAGAGGGCAAAAAATTGGGATCATACACGTGTGAGGTTTTATAGCCCTGATACAATAAAACAACTCGTATGACTAGACTGGGAATGAGAAGTATTCTACATTATACATAAGCTGATGAAGAATAAATATAAGTGTTGATACAACAATGATTGCTAACGGGATACAACAAATAATCATGGTTGTACGAGAAGATAAAATCACGTTACATCTCTTTTACAATGAATTTTAAGAATTACGAATAATCTGGAAACTATATATTCAGAAAAAAATTGTAAATATTGTTTGTATTTATTATAAAATGACGTAATAATAGTACATGAAGTTCATTATAACAAAGTAGTAGTACTTCAAATACTTGAACATAAGTTCTTGCCAAATCTTGTTGAATATGCCTTTTCATAATAAGTTTTATTTTGTTGAATATGTCTTCCCATAAAATCATGTCGCATTATGTCTACATGAAAGTTCTTGTTGAGCACCCTCAAATATCAATTAATTCTTGTAACTCTTCTATACTAAATTCTGAAAAGAAACTATCTTCTCCACTATATGTATCAGAATTAACACCTTGATAACTCATAAATTGACGTTGATCATGATGTTGATCCAGAGTCATCAAGGCATCTGATGGTTCTGTATCACTCTCTTGTGGTAATAACTCTTGTGCACTACCTTGTTTCATCGATAAATAACCTGTCTCTACAACACTTTGTTCTTATTACGTCATGTGAACCAACGATATGTGTTCGGGGTGAGTCAACGACCACTTGTTCATTCCTTTAAATTCTTTTTGGATAGTACGTATGTAGTAATTGAGTGTACTACTAAGCAGCTATACAATAAAAGTAGGAATAAGGCATAATAATCCCCCTTGAATTTTCAAAAAGTTATTCATTATACCTATAAATTATCTAAATGCCATATTATCTCTTTGAATTTAAGTTTTATTTATTATTTACACTTCTAATATATGTGAAGGTGCTCTTACTCACTAAACTAAAATTTTCCATATAATTTAAATCACTGAATTATTTTTGTCCAATTTGTTTTATGGTCTAAATGTACTTTTGCTCTAGTTTTATATACCAAATATGTTAAAGGAACTTGTACAATGTATCATAGCTTTACAAGTCCATGAAAATTTCATAAATAAAGAAAGCTTGTACAAATTATCAATATTAATTTTTCAATACTAAAATTATTCATGTTGTTTCATAAATACAATAATGAGTGCAAAACAGTACTTGATAGTTTAAACACAACAAGAAGTACATTTTAGACAATTATTTTAAGAGGGTAGTAGGACCCTCATATAGTTTAGGGCTATATATAATATAGAAAAATTAAGTTAAAATAATAGGATCGGCAATATTTATATAATTATTAATTGTGACATTGGAAACCAAAATTAATTTGGGACTATTGTGACAAAATATTACTTATTACCTTAAAATATAATTTTGTTAATGAATTTAGAATACCGGTCAAAGGAATTGAGAAGCCCAAAATGATATGTGCGATATAGCTAGGTCCCACCTACAGACAGTGGATGATGAAGTTGTCTTTGCACCAGATTTGAGAAAACTTAAATTTAAGAGCTTATTGATAACGTTATTTTATCCCGAAGGAAAAAGATATGTATTTTCAAGTTCAAACGAGCCGTAAAGAAGATCTTTATGTTTAATTTCACAAATTTTTTGTGAAAGAATTCTAAAATTTTTCAGTAAAATTTTTCATGGACATCCGTTACGATCTTATGAATGGCATTATTTTGTCGCGGCCGGCAAACAAGCGCATTTTAAAATTCAAATAATCCCCAAAGAAGGATTTTTTTTTTTACCAATTATCATGTATTATAGTCCATAGACTTTTAATGATAGAGGATTATGAATTTTTTGCCAAAATTTTTTATCGATATCTATAATGATATTATTAATCGTATCACTTTGTCCCAAAAGGAAAACATGTGTATTTTAATGTTTAAATGAGTCCCAAAGCAAGAAAATCTAGTTTTTACCGATTTTCGCTTGCTATCCTCACTAAATATTACGTATGGAATATTACGAAATTTTTTTTGCCAAAATTTTTCATGAGCGCTAGTTATAACAGTCTTAATGGTGCAGTTTATCCCTAGAGGATAACATGCACATTTTCAATTTGAAACAAGCCCAAAGTACGAAAAATCAGATTTTTCAAATTTTCGTGTGTTATTGTCCATGTATTTTTATTATAGAATTCAAAAAAATAAATTGTCGAACTTTTTCATGGATATTCGTTACGACCTTATTAATGGAATTAGTAGGTTTCCAGAGGAAACCAAGCACGTTTTCAAGTTCAAACGATCCCGAAAGTAGAAAAAAACGGAATTTTACCGATTTTTGTGTGTTATTATCCATGGATTTTTTTGTAATAGAATCTTGAATTGTTTTTGGCTGAAACTTTTCATGGAGGTCTATAATGGTGTTATTAATGGCGTCACTTCGTCCTAACGGGCAAACTGACGCATTTTCAATATCAAAGGAACCCTAAGAAGGAAAACCTAGATTTTATCAATTTGCGTATGCTAGTCAATGAAATTTTGGTGATAGGATTCCTTATTTTTTTTGCAAAATTTTTAAATGGACGCCTTAAATACTTTATTAATGGTGTCAGTTGGTCTCGAGGGTAAAACGAACGTATTTTCAAGTTCAAACGATCCCAAAACTATGAATAACAAGATTTTATCATTTTTCATATGCGTTAATATTTTTTGGTGATATATGGTTTTGAAATATTTTTTCCAATATTTTTCATGTGCGTCTCTAACAACCTTATTAATGGTATCACTTGTTCCCCATAAGCAAACGAGCGCACTTCCAAGTTCAAATGTTCTCCAACGAAGAAAAACCAGATTTTATTGATTTTTGTGTGCTATATTCAATAAATTTTTGGTGATACATGATTCTAGAACTCTTTCTGCCAAATTTTTTCATGGACACCCATTACAACTTAATTCGTGGAGTAGTTTGTCCCGATAGGCAAACATGCGCATTTTCAAGTTTAAACAAGCCCCAAAGAAGGAAAAATCATATTTTATAATTTTTCGTGTGTTACTATCCACGTATTTTTAATAATAGGATTACCAACAGAAATTTCCAAAATTTTGTATGGACATCTGTTACGACCTTGATAATTGCTTATTTTGTCTTGAGGGGAAAAAGGGTGCATTTTCAAGTTCAAACAAGTCGCAATGCAAGAAAACTAAATTTTACTGAATTTATTGAGCTATTCCATGGACTTTTGTAATAAAAGCTTCAGTAATTATCTTCCCCGTAAGTTTTCATGGGCGTCTGGTACATCATTAATAATACCATCAGTTGGTCCTGAGGGAAAACATACACATTTTAAAGTTCAAATGAGCTTCATAGAATAAAAAATCACATTTTACCGATTTTCTTGTGCAGTTATTTCAGTAAACCGATGTATGAGCTGAGGATCCGATGCCCAGCTGGCCCTCCAAAAAAGTTAGGGCTCGTATGGAGCCATAGGCAAGTAGAGTAAAAGGAAGGTAAAAATCACATAAGAAGAGGAGGAGATACATTCATGAAAAGCGAAAAGCCCTCCAATGGGAGACTGACCAATTATGAATAGATCTTACTTATGCTTGCGGTTAAGAACATATAATAATCTTTATCATGAGTTTATTTTTTTAAAAAGAAGAACATCCCCTTTCCAAAACATTAACATTTGTCAATCATAATGCAAGCATGACATATTTCGTTGAATCAGTCTATTTTGCCATATCGCGTATAAGGGGAATCGAACCTCCTCTACTGCGGAAGGGAAATTGTATAATGTAATTGTCGCGCCCCATTTTCGCAGAAAACGGGTTTTGTGCACGACCTAACAACATTTTTGGGATTTCGAGTTAGGAGTCGCCACCTAACGAATTAAGGCGCGTTAGGGCACCTATCTAACCTAACTAAGTCTAGCTAAGGTCAGCGAGCCAGAGATTAGGGTAAGAGTTCAAATTACCTCGAGGGGAAGGTGTTAGGCATCCCTAGAGGTCCACAAGTGTGGGTCCTGGCCGTATCTCATGCAATCTATATGGGGGTTACAATTAGCAATCAATGTCACTTTATTTATTAATTTATTTAATCTTGCTAAGTAATAACAAATATAAAACAATTAATACTATTTTCATTAATTTGAGCATGCATGACTAGGTGATAGCAATAAATAAACAATCAAGTTTTATTTTTATTTAAGCATGTGAGACTATGTTATAAACAGAATTTGTAAATATTAAGCAATTAATATGTGAGAAAGTAAAGTTTTGAAAATTGAGCAAGTTTTGAATATGAATTTTTTATTTTAAAAAAATGTTTGTTTCTTTATAGGGATGATGCCACGATATTGTTGATCGCGCTCCTCCACCATAGAAACAATTTTGGTTTGAGGTCGGTCTAAAATAGTTTATGTTTTTGAAAATGATTTAAAAGATTTAGTTTGCATATAGGCACATAAACATTTGCATATAAATACACATAATTTCTTTTGAAATTCATGGGTAGGTGGTACTTCCGGGGACGCGTCGGGTTTAAAAATTGGAACTAGACCTCGTAGTTCCTTTGACTTTCCCACTAACGATAGGTTAGGAGATAGTTCTCATAATTTATTTTCAAAATAAACAGTGTCATAATCAATCCAAAGTTTTAAAGGAAGATAGAATAATGACTTTTTAAGAAAATTATGTTGCAAGGTTTTGATATGAAATATTTTTAAAAGCCAAGTAATTTGCTAAATGCATGAAATGATTCTAATTTAGTATTATTAAAAAAAATATTGCATCATGAATACGGAAGACAAATAGGATTACTTATTAAATAATATTAACTAATTTTGGGGAGAGGGCACAAATATGCACAAACAAATTTTTATTTTTATAGATATGTTAAAAGTTATTTACAAGCCTATAGACATAATTTTCTAGGTGTTCAAAAATAAAACATATATGCATGATTTTTTGTAAATCTAAATTATATGAACAAATTAATCCTTAGGCATGGTTTCTACATGACAAGACAATGCTAAAAGTTATAACATTATTAAAACACCTAATCAGCCTACTAAATTATTATGATTTGATTTTAACATTCAAAAATTAATGGAATCTAGTTATTATTTTTTCTTAAGACTTTTTAACAAAACCGTCAAGCAAATTAAAAATTGGTTAGATTATAACACCTATAAACAATAATTCTAAGTGGTTAAAGATAAACCTATAGGCATGATTTCTAACTTTTTTAAAAAGAAAAAGAAAAAAAATTACAATGAACAAGTAGGCATGTAAATCCCCCTCCCCTAGACGATCCCCAAAATAACTTTATTTATAAGCTTTAGAGTTACAAATGTTACAACATTCGAATAAATAAAATAAGAAAAAAATATATAGATTCAAATAAACAAATAAATCTTTCTTCATGGTTAATCTTCAACTTGAACTTCAAGTTTGAAACCTGTCAAAGCAATCAAATAACGATTAAGTAGATTAGGAATGCTAGCAATGCAAACAAGTTGATTCAACCTTTACTCGAACAAAAGCAAAATGGCAAAATAGCAAAGAAGAACACTTGAATGTTTATCGGAATCTTAATGTATTGTTAGAGTAGCAAGGGAGCAATGAGGGAAGGAAGAGTGATGAGAGAACTTGTGATCGAGAGTGAATGAGTTGTCAGTTTTTTTTTCGAAATAATGAAGGGAGGGGGTCTTATTTATATAGCAAGGAGGGGGAAACAAATAAGGAAAAGAAATATCTAAAGGAATCAATTAAATATATTATTTTCCTTATTTTAAAGGAGGTTCAAATCAGCCAAAATAAAAATATATCACTTCCAAATATAAACAAGAACAAATTAGGAAGAGAAATATTATTATTTTTTTCTTAAATAAGGAGAGACAAATCAGATTTTTTTTATTTAATATTTCATTACTAAAAAAAATAGATAAGTAAGAGTATTGTAAGGAAAACAATATTCTTTTACTTTAATAAATAAGAGCCAAAACATTTTAATTGAGAAAATCATTTAAATTTTAAACCATTTTAAATTCATTAATAATTTTAAAATATTATAATATTTACGATAATTTTATAAAGTAGAACATACCAAAATATATAATTTTCAAGCAAAGTCGACTAAAAATTCTAAAATTTAAAACACGTTTTTAATCGAATAGTATTTCTAAAAATGTTCAAAGGTCGGTCAAAATTGGGTGTCAACAGTAATAATCCAATCCAACATCTTCTTAGGAGTTGATATTGGCTTACCCCTCTCCTCACAGTCAAGTGGATGATCGCTCGTTTCTTCTTATTAGTCAGATAGGTTTGGAACACTTTCCCCTTTTATTATGTTCATAGATTTTTAGTGATAAGATTTTCAAAAACAATTTGTTGAAATTTTTCATGCACATCTGGTATGCCCTTTTTAAGGGTGTGATTGGAACTAAAGAGAAAACATGCAAATTTTCAAGTTCAATTGATCCCTAAAGTTGGAAAACAAGATTTTATCTATTTTCATGTGCTATAGTCAATGGGTTTAAAGTGATAAGATTCCAAAAAAATAATGCAAATTTTTTTTATGGACATCTGTTATGACATTATTAATGGCGTGAATTGGTTCTGCAGAGAAAACCATGATTTTTCAAATGTAAACGAACCCCGAAGTAACAAAACTTTTTACCATTTTTATGCTTATAGTCAATGAAAATTGTTGTTGATAGAAGATTCCTAAATTATTTTTGCCAAACATCTCCATGGACGTTTGGTACGACCATGTTAATGGTGTCAGTCAGTCATGAGGGAAAACAGATGCATTTTAAATTTCATATGAGAAAAAAGTCGGGAAAATCTGATTTTACCTATTTTCATGTGCTATTATAGTCTATGGATTATTGGTGGTAGAGGATTCGTAACTTTTTTTGTTGGAATTTTGTATGAACGTCCATTATAACAATATATATGGCTTCAATTGGTCACGAGGGCCAAACGGGCACATTTTAAAATTCAAATGATCCCCAAAGCAGAAAAAGTTAGATTTTATCAATTTTCGTGTGTTATAATCTATGGATTTTTGGTGATAGAATTTAATAAGTTTCTTATAGATATTTTTCATGGAAGTACATTACAACCTTATTAATGGCTTCAGTTAGTATCGAGAGGAAAATGAGCGCATTTTCAAGTTTAAAGGAGGTGTAAAGTAGAAAATCCAGATTTTTCCAATTTTCATGTGCTGCCATTAATTTTTGGTGTAGAGGATTCCATATTTTTTTTTACATCCATTATAACATTATTAATGGCTTTAATTAGTCTCGAGGGGAAAAGAGACGCATTTTAATGTTCAAACAAACTCTAAAGCACGAAACCAAATTTACCAACTTTAGTGTACAATAATCCATGGATTTTTAGTGATAAAGGATTTCAAATTTTTTCTTACTAAAATTATTCAAGGATGTCTGTTACAATTTGACTAATGGATTCAATTTGTCTAGAAGGGCATACAAGCAAATTTAAAGGTTCAAACAAACTCCAAAGAAGGAAAAACTACATTTTACACATTTACGTGTGCTATTGTCCATGGATTGTTGAAGATGAGATTCAAGAATTATTTTGCCGACAATTTTGTGGACGTTGTTATGACATAATTTATGGCATCAATTAATCCCGAGAGATAACAATCGCATTTTCAAGTTTAAACGAGCCACAAAAAAGGAAAAAATAGATTTTACTATTTTTCGTGTGCTATTTTCCGTTAATTATTGGTGATAGGATTCCAAATTTTTGGTTTGCCAAAATATTTCATGAACGTCCGATACAAACTTATTAATGATTTCACTTGTCCTTAAGGGGGAAATAATCACATTTTCAAGTTGAAACGAGCCCCAAAACAAGAAAACCCCAATCTTAACAATTTTTGTGTACTATAGTCGATAGATTTTTTATGAGACAGGCAGAAATTCATTATCCAAATTTTTTCATGGACGTCTGTTACAACCTTATTAATGACGTTAGTTGGTTTTGAGGAAAAAACTAACGCATTTTAAAGGTCAAGCGTGCCTAAAGCAGGAAACTAGATTTTATCGATTTTTGTGTCCTATAGTCAATGGAAAATTTTTGTGATATAATTCTGGATATTTTGTTCCCAATTTTCTTAAGGACATCCAATACAAGATTATAAATGGCGTTATTTAGTCTCAAGGGGCAAACATGTAAATTTTCAAGTTCAAACGAGCCCCAAATTAGGAATAATTGGATCTTACCAATTTTCGTGTGCTATAGTCCATAAATTTTTATGATACAATAATCCAGAAATTTTTTTTCCGGACATTTTTCTGGACGTCTAATATGACCTTATTGATGGCGTTTGTATGTTCCAAGGGGAAAACAAGGGTATTTTAAAGTTCAATCGAGCCCAAAAGTAGGAAAACATAAATTTGACAATATTTTTGTTCTACAGTCCATAGATTTTTTGTGATACAGGTTGGGTTTTATTTTCCCTAAATTTCTTACCATAAATAGGTTTTCCTTGAAGGAAAAGGTTTTGGATTGACTAATCCTTTTCTTGTAGGAAAAGATTTAGGATTCTATAAATAGAGAATTTTTCTTCTAACTTAATCAACATTCACAATGTAGTCTTAAGAGCTTTGAGAGTTTGGTTAGGGGGAGAATTTATGGGTCACAAGTTTGATAAGTTATCACTTGTGTGAACCTCTCATGTATTCCGAGTTAATTGGTTGAGGTTGTTTATCTCTATATTTTGTACTCTCATATTTATAGTGAATTGCTCATCTCCTTTGTGGACGTAGGTCGATTGACCGAACCACGTTAAATCTTTGTGTCTTTTGCTATATTTCTTGTTTTCTTCTTACTCGTGGTCTTTTGAGGTTTGCATTGTTAGCTTCCACATTTACACCTGCTTATTTTCGGTCCTAACAAGTGGTATCAGAGCCAGATTCAATGACGGAGTCAGGTTTAGTGATTCGATAATAGATTATTGAATCAGGTTAGAAAGAGGTGTTCATCTTGGCGGGTGTAGTTCATGCCGGAACCTTTTTGACAGTAATGAAGATTTTGTTGGAGAAATTGTTTCAGAGAGGTTTTCTGTGTTGAGACATTTATTTTGCAAAGGAGATTATGGAGAGAAGAAGAAAGTTGTTGATGATTAAGTGAAGAAGGTGGACAAATTTATTTCGTCCGAAATTCAGGCCAAGGGGGAGATTTGTTGGGTTTTATTTGCCCTAAATTTCTTACCATAAATAGGTTTTCCTTGTAGGAAAAGATTTTGGATTGAATAATCCTTTTCTTGTAGGAAAAGGTTTAGGACTCTATAAATAGAGGCATGTTCCTTCTAACTTAATTAGCATTCACAATGTAGTCTTAAGGGCTTTGAGAGTTTTGGTTAGGGGGTGAATTTATGGGTCACAAGCTTGATACGTTATCGCTTGTGTGAACCTCCCATGTATTCCGAGTGAATTGGTTTAGGTTGTTTCCCTCTGTATTTTGTACTCTCATATTTATAGTGGATTGCTCATCTCCTTTGTGAACGTAGGTCGATTGATCGAACCACGTTAAATCTCTGTTTCTTTTGGTATATTTCTCGTTGTCTTCTTACTCGTGGTCTTTCGAGGTTTTCTTTGCTATCTTCCGCATTTACACATGCTTCTTTCCGGTCCTAACAAGTGGTATCAGAGCCAGATTCAATGACGGAGTCAGGTTCAGTGGTTTGATAATCGATGATTGAACCAGTTTAGAAGGATGTGTTCATCTTAGAGGTGTAGTTCTAGCAGTAACATTCTTGACAATAATGAAGATTTTGTTGGAGAAATTGTTTCAGACAGATTCTTTGTGTTGAGACATAAATTTTGCAAAGGAGATTATGGAGAGGAGAAGCAAGTTGTAGAAGATTAATCAAGAAGGTGGACAAATTTATTTTGTTAGAAATTCAGGCCTGGGGGGAGATTTGTTGGGTTTTATTTGCCCTAAATTTCTTACCATAAATAGGTTTTCCTTGTAGGAAAAGGTTTTTATTGACTAATCCTTTTCTTGTAGGAAAAGGTTTAGAACTCTATAAATAGAGGAATGTTTCTTCTAACTTAATCAACACTCACAATGTAGTCTTAAGAGCTTTGAGAGTTTGGTTAGGGGGAGAATTTATGTGTCACAAGTTTGACACGTTATCACTTGTGTGAACCTCCCATGTATTCCGAGTGAATTGGTTGAGGTTGTTTCTCTCTGTATTTTGTACTCTCATATTTATAGTGGATTGCTCATCTCCTTTGTGGACATAGGTCGATTGACCGAACCACGTTAAATCTTTGTGTCTTTTGGTATATTTCTCGTTGTCTTCTTACTCGTGGTCTTTTGAGGTTTGCATTGCTAGCTTCCGCATTTACACCTTCTTATTTCCGGTCCTAACAATAGGATTGCAAAAGATTATTTGCTGAAAATTTTTCATAGACATCTGTAATGACCTTATTAATGACATCAAGTTGTTTTGAGGGGAAAAAATATGCATTTTTAACTTCAAACACACTGTAGAGTCGGAAAAATCACATTTTACTAATTTTCGTGTGTAATAGTTCATGGATTTTCGATGATACAAGATTTTGGATGTGATTTGCCAAAGTTTATTATGGGCGTCCGTTATGACCTTATTGATGGCATCAGTTGGTTCAGAGGTAAAAACGGATGCATTTTCAAGTTAAAACAAACCCTAAAGCAGGAAAACATATATTTTACTTAATTTCATGTGGTATAGCTGGGTATGCGACCTCGCTATTTCTATGTAATAGTTGTGGAAGAAGATCGGGAAGATCTATCAAGATAGCCAAACAGATTGTGCCCGCGCACGAGCATGGAAGTACGGGCTTCAAGTAGAATATTTTGGGGGCTAACAAGCTTTATCAGTTGCTGGAACACAGATTAAACTGATGGACAACATTATAGTTGTTATTAGTGGTGGATTTCGCATTTCGGACGTTCTCAGGAATGTTAAGAGAGAGATTGCTATTTTGATGACAACCCAATGCTGGGTATTTGATGAGTCTCTACCTTTTTGTTAACTCCATCGTTTGATACCTTGTGAGGCATTACTTGCCTATTTTCAATTTATGTTATTTCTTCAAGGGTCTTGGTTGTTTCTTTGAGCAATTGGAGCACTAATTACTGTTGTTCGTTTGGCATCTTCATAGATAAGAAATATCTCATAGTCAAGAAGTTTTTCATAAAGTTCTTCACTTGGTCATGAATGTTTCACGAGGCCGGATGGCTTCAAAGATAGTGATCGGGCACATGGATTCTCACATCAAGTTGCTCATCAACGATTGTGCTCCACTGATCTTGAAAAATTGAATGTTTTATCAGGCCAATAATCTTTGGTAATATGAGCTAGTTTATCATGGAGACAGATAATTCTTGCATGTGATTTATTGGCAAAAGTAGTGTGCGGGGATTCACAAGCTTTGTGTGACAATGTGACTGTTGCTATAGTTGATGCAGGAGTAGGTCCCATTGATGCTAAGATGGTACTTTGGACAAGCTGATTTTGTCGAAACCAGTTCATATAAGGTGGATTGAGAGTGGTTTCGTTGTTTCTTGTGAGTGAGATTGGAGGAGCAACAGTTGTTCCATCAATATGACCGAAAAGGTTATATCCGTGGAAAAGCAACGACATCTATGGGTTCCAGGTTGTTAAGTTATAGCTGCCGGTGAGTTTGATGGGAAATTGAAATGCAGGGTCGAATGGCACGATGACAATGTTAGTGGTTGTGGTATCTGCATTATGAACAATGGCATTCGGTGCCAATTATGCGTATAGCTGCACTTAGAGGGAAAAAAATTGGGATCATACACGTGTGAGATTTTATAGCCCTGATACCATAAAACAACTTATAAGACTATAATGGGAATGAGAAGTATTCTGCAGTATTCATAAGCTGATGAAGAATAAATATAAGCGTTGATACAACAATGAGTGCTAACGGGATACAACAAATAATCATGGTTGTACGAGAAGATAAAATCACATTATATCTCTTTTAGAATGAAGGTCAATAATTAAGAAAAATCAGGAAACTATATATTCAGAAATAATATTGTATATACTGTTTGAATTTATTATAAAATGATGCATTTGAATTTATGTGCTAAATTGTCCCTTAACGTGATAATAATACTTGAAGTTCATCATAACAAAGTAGTAATACTTCAAATGCAAGAACATAGTTCTAGCCAAATCTTGTTGGATACGCCTTTCCATAATAAGTTTCATTTTGTTGGATATGTCTTCCCATAAAATCATGTCGCATGAACTCTACATTAAAATTCTAGTTGAGCTCCCTCAAATATCCAATAATTCTTGTAACTCTTCTATACTAAATTCTTAAAAGAAACTATCATCTCCACTATATGTATCAGAATTAACACCTTGATAACTCATAAATTGATGTTGATCATGATGTTGATCCTGAGTCATCAAGGCATTAGATGGTTCTGTATCATTCGGTTGTGGTAATAACTTTTGGGCACTACTTTGGTTCATCGATAAATAACCTGTCTCTACAACACTTTGTGGTGGAAATAACCTATCTCAACCATTTGTGTTAGTTTAAACACATTGATGATTTATAAGCTTATGTTGATCATAATGTTCTTCGTGAATCATCAAGGCATCCATTTGCTCTATATCACTCTTGTGTTGAAATAACTCATGTGCATTACTTGTATTAATATTAAGACCTTGATGAATCATCAGTTGATGTAGATCATAAGGTTGACCTTCAATGAATGCACTCCACTGTGAAAATAACTCATCTAAACTACATATGTCATTATAACCACCTTGATGACTCATATATTGATGTTTATTCAAGTCATTGGTTGGATATACATCATTCTATTGTGGAAATAACTCTTGTGCACTACTTGAATTAATATTAACATCTTGATGACTCAAAATTTAATATTGGTTATGCTTCCAATATTGAGCCATCGAGAAATCACATGGATCTACAACACTTTGCTGCGCCAAAAACCTATCTCTGCCACCAGTACCTAAATTAACACCTTGATTATTCATAATCTGATGTTGGTTATGATTCATCAAGAAATCGTTGGCTTTACAACAGTTCATTGTGCAAACAAATTTTCTCCACCACCCGAGTCAGTATTCACATCTTGATGAGTCTAAAATTTATGTTGATCTCTAATATCAAGGAATTAGTTGGTTGTACAATACTCCATTTTCTGAACAACTTAACTCCACCATTTGTATTAATATTCACACCTTCACAAGGTTGTGCTACAGATGCATACATACCACCACTCATATAATTCACTTGTGAAAATATACCGGGTATGCTATTTTGTTGTTGATTATGTTTAACTGTTTGTTGATGAAGATGATCCTCCATATGTAACAAATAAGGATTTATAAACCAAAAATACTTGAGAGAAGAAAGGGGATTTTATATGAGGGGATGGGGGAAGGAAAATAATAATAAAATGTATGTGTGTGCTCATATACTCACATCGAAGGCGCTATCCTTTTATACTTTGTTTAAAGATTTGAAAAAGATATATGAAAGACTAGCATATTGTAAATTGTTTTCCATATTTTTTTTATTTTTTGTATCTTAGTTTGACCAAATACAAAGTTAATTAATAAGAATAATTTTAAAAACTTCATAACTAATACAAAATATCCATTGACCGAATTTTTAATTAATTTATTGTCTTAAAAAATATTAAAAATTTTAAAAGAAATATTATTTTTAAACCATTAAATAAAATTATTGTCTTCTTCATCCCTTACTGCTCTTTTTCAGCCTATCCTTCCCTTCCCAATCCCTTTTTCTATTTTTTTCACAATCTATTTTCATTTGTTTAGATGATCTTGACACTTTCTTGAGTCCACTAAATATCGACGGAGGAAGAGAGTGGCACCGGTAGTGCTCAACGGACACCACTATATATGTGGAGGGAGAGAGAGGCGCGGCTGGTCAATGGAGAGGAGAACAAGGTGGGTGAGGGTGAGGATCTAATCATGCCGGTTAAGATGGAAATGGTGTGCGGCGGAGTTGAAGGCGAAAATGGTAATAGTGTTCGTCTAGATCTGGTGCGATGGCTTAGGTTGTTCATTTTGTGGAGGTTGAAGGAGTAAAGAAAAATGAAGATGACATGAGGAGATTAAATCAAAAGGAGTACGAGTGGTTTCGCCAATAAAATGATGATGGCAGCGAAGACAACGAATTAACGACAGCATGGGTGTGAATTTGTGGGAATGGAGAAAATGTATTGGTTTTTTTTTGTTAAAAAAATATATTGGGTTATATTTTAAATAATATAATTAATATTTAACTATTTTTTCATTAGTTAAACAATTTAGATTAATAATTTCAAAAATAC
The DNA here is from genome assembly GCF_036512215.1 of Solanum lycopersicum. Lineage (NCBI taxonomy): Eukaryota > Viridiplantae > Streptophyta > Magnoliopsida > Solanales > Solanaceae > Solanum > Solanum lycopersicum. The sequence goes on from NC_090810.1 coordinate 17,514,691, forward strand.
TTATGACATGGTATTAACATATCTGATGTGGATATGACATGTCATTTATGTAAAGGAGAGTGATCTGCACACATTGTTATAGGGGTTTAAAAGACTCATTTTGATTGAGTGTAAGAGTTCAATTGACAAATAATTAAGTAGAAGGGTTCATATTTAAAACACATACAAGTATAAGGGTCCATCAGACCATTTTGCCTATAATTTAAATCCCTCAATTATTTTTGTCCAATTTGTTTTGTTGTGTAATTGTAGTTTTGCTCCAGTTTTAAATACCAAATATGTTAAAGGAACTTGTTCAATGTATCAATAGCTTTACAAGTTCATGAAAATTTCATAAAAAAAGAAAACTTGTGAAAATTATCAATAAAATTTTTCAATACTCAAATGATTCATGTAGTTTCATAAATACAATAATGAGTGTAAAAGTGTACATACTAGTTTAAACACAACAAGAATTACATTTTTGACAATTATTTTAAGAGGGTAGTAGGACCCTCATATAGTTTAGGGCTATATATAATATAGAAAAATTAGGTTAAAAATAATAGGACCGACAATATTTATTTACTTATTAATTGTGACAATGGAAACAAACCTTAATTTGAGACTATTGTGACAAAATATTACTTATTACCTTAAAAAATAATTTTGTTAAAGAATTTAAATTATGGGTCAAAGGAATTAGCTGAGAAGCCCAAATTGATGTGTGCAATTTAGCTAGTTCCCACCTACAAACTGTGGATGGTGATGTTGTCTTTGTACTAGGTCTGAGAAACATAAATTTATGACCTTACTGATAATGTCAGTTTGTCCCGAGGGAAAATCATGTGCATTTTCAAGTTTAAACGAGCCGCAAAAAAGGAAAACCCATTTTCCCCGATTTTTGTGTTTAATTTCATAAATGTTTTATGAAAGCATTCGAGAATTTTTCGATTAACATTTTTTATGCACATCCTTTTTGGTCGCGAGCGGAAATCAAGCGCATTTTAAAATTCAAACAATCCTTAAAGTAGGAAAAACAAAATTTTACCAATTATCATGTATTATAGTCCATAGACTTTTGATGATAAATCATTAAGAGTTTTTTTGCCAAAATTTCTTATGGATGTCCATAATGACCTTATTAATGGTGTCACTTGGTCCCGAGGGGATAACATGTGTATTTTAATGTTCAAACGATCCCCAAAGCAGGAAAAACTACTTTTTACCGATTTTCTCTTGCTATACTTCATGAATTTTTGGTATGCAGGAGTACGAAAAAAATTTGCCAAAATTTTTCATGTCCGTCAGTTGCAACCGACTTAATGGTGAAGTTTATCTCGAGAGGAGAAAATACAAATTTTCAATTTAAAACGAGCCCCAAAGTAGCAAAATGTGATTTTCCAATTTTGGTGTGTTGTTGTCCATGTATTTATACGATATAATTCCAAAACAAGTATCTGTATTTTTTCACGGATATCCATTACGACCTTATTAACGGATTCAGTTTGTCTCGATAGGAAAACAAGGGAATCTTAAGTTCAAATGATCCCCAAAGTAGGAAAAACCAAATTCTATCGATTTTCGTGTGTTATGATCCATGGATTTTTTGTGATAGAATCTTGATTTTGTTTTGGCTGAAACATTTCATGGAGGTCCATTATTGTATTAATAATCGTGTCACTTCGTCCTATGGGTCAAACTGACGGATTTTCAATATCAAAGGAACCCCTAAGAAGGATAACCTAGATTTTATCAATTTTTGTATGCTAGTCAATGAATTTTTGGAGATAAGATTTCTGATTTCTTTTTCGCAAAATTTTAGAATGGACGTCTTTTACGACGTTATTGATTGTGTCAGCAGTCTCGGTAGTAAAACGATCCCCCAAAGTAGGAATAACAAGATTTAATCGATTTTCATGTGCGTTAATATTTTTTTGGTGATATATGATTCTGAAATTTTTTTGTCAAAAGTTTTCATGGACGTCTGTAATGACCTTATTAATGGTGTCACTTGTTCCCCATATGCAAACGTGCGCATTTCCAATTTCAAATGAGCTTCAACGAGGAAAAACCAGATTTTACTGATTTTTGTGTGCTATATATTCCATGGATTTTTGGTGATAAAGGATTCTAGAATTCTTTGTATCATATTTTTCATGGACACCCATTACAACCTAATTTATAGAGAACTTTTTCCCCAGAGGAAAACAGGAACATGTTAAAGTTTAAACAAGCCCTAAAGCGGGAAAAAACATATTTTACCAATTTTCCTGTGCTATTATTCACGTATTTTTATGATAGGATTACCAACAGATATTTCCAAAATTTTTAATGGACATTACGACCTTAATAATTGCTTCTGTTGGTCTTTATGGAAAAACGGGTGCATTTTCAAGTTCAAACAAGTTCAATGCAAGACAACAAGATTTTACTGAATTTCTCTAGCTATATTCCATGGACTTTTGTAATAAAAGATTCAATAATTATTTTCACCGTAGGTTTTTATGGGAGTGTGTTACATCATTAATAATGCCATCAGTTGTTCTCGAGGAGAAACATACGCATTTTCTAGTTCAAATGAGCTTCAAAATATGAAAAAATCACATTTTACACATTTTTGTGTGCATTTATTTGGTTAAACCGATGCATGAGCTGAGGATCCGATACCTCGTTGGCCCTCCAAAAAAGTTTGGTCTCATATGGAGCCATAGGCAAGCAGAGTAAAAGGCAGGTAAAAATCACATTAAAAGATGGGGAGATACATTCATGAAAAGTGACAAGCCTTGTCATGGGAAACTGACCAATTATGAATATATCTTACTTATGCTTGCGGTTAAGAACATATATATGTCTCTATTGTGAAATTATTTGTTACAAATGGAGAACAACCCTTTCCAGAACATTAACATTGGTCCATTTCTCGTTAAATCAGTCTTCTTTGCCATATCGCGTATAAGGGGAATTGAACCTCCTCTACTATTGGCGGGAAATGTATAACGTACTTATTCATTCCCACATCTTATAAGAAGTAGATTTTGTCTTACCCGTCTCCTTGCAGTCAAGTGGTTGAATACCCCTTTCTTCTTATTAGTCAGATAGGTTTGGAACCCTTGTCCCTTTTAATCTGTCAATGGAATTTTGGTGATAGGATTTTAAAAAAATTTTGTTAAAATTTTTCATGGACGTCTATTATGAACTTATTAACGGTTTCACTTGGTCCAAAAGGTTAAAAAGTCAAATTTTCAACTTCAAATTAGCCCTAATGTAGTAAAAACCAGATTTTACATATTTTTGTGTGCTATAGTCAATGAATTTAAGGTGATAGAATTCCAAATATAATTTTGTCAAAATTTTTTATGGACCTCGATTATGAAAATATTAATGGCGTCAATTGATTCTAAGGAGAAAATCAATTATGAAATCACATGAGAAGAGGAGGAGATATATTCATGAAAATAGAGAAGCCCTGCCGTGGGAGACTAACCAATTATGAATACATCTTACTTATGCTTGCGGTAAAGAACAACATAAATTAATTTGTATCGTGAGTTGTTTTGCTACAAAATAAGAACATACCCTTTCCAAAACATTAACATAGGTCAATCATAATTCATGCAAGGCATATCTCGTTGATCATCCTTTTTTGCCATATCGCGTATAAGGGGAATCGAACCTCCTCTACTGCTGGAGGGAAATTTTATAATGTAATAATTCAATCCAACATCTTCTTAGGAGTTAATATTGGATTACCCCTATCCTTACAGTCAAGTGGATGAACGCTCGTTTCTTCTTATTAGTTAGATAGGTTTGGAACCCTTTCCCCTTTTAAAATGTTGATGGATTTTTAGTGATAGGATTTTGAAATTTTTTTGTTGAAAATTTTCATGGACGTCTGGTATGACCTTATTAAGGGTGTCATTTTTCCTGAGGGGAAAATATGCGAATTTTAAAGTTCAAGTGATCCCTAAAGTTGAAAAAACTAGATTTTACCTATTTTCCTGTGATATAGTCTATGGGTATAAATTGATAAGATTCCAAAAAAATATTGCAAATTTTTTTATGGACGTTTGATATGAAATTATTAATGGCGTCAATTGGTTCTGAGGAGAAAACCATGCTTTTTCAAATGTAAACGAACCCTAAAGAAGGACAAAACCAGATTTTATCAAATTTTTTATGCTTATAGTCAATTAATTTTTGTTGATAGAAGATTCCTGAATTATTTTTGCCAAACAATTCCATGGACATCTGGTACGACCATGTTAATGATGTCATGTGGTCATGGGGGAAAATAGGAGCATTTTAAATTTTAAATGAGAAAAAAGTCAGAAAAAACTGATTTTACCGACTATGGACTTTTGGTCGTAGAGGATTCAGAATTTTTTTTGTTGGAATTTTGTATGCACGTTTGTTATAACAATATATTTGTCTTCAATTGGCCACGAGGGACAAATGGGAATATTATAAATATTAAATGAGCCCCAAAGCAGAAAAACTTTGATTTTATCAATTTTCATGTGCTATAATCTATGGATTTTTGGTTATAGATTTCAATAAGTTTCTTATTGAAAATTTTCATGGACGTATTTACGACCTTATTAATGGCTTTAGTTAGTATCGAGTGGAAAATGAGCGCATTTTAAAGTTTAAACGAAACCTAAAGCAGAAAATCCAAATTTTACCAATTTTCATATGCTGCCATTGATTTTTGGTGATACAGGATTCCATTTATTTTTCGATTCGTTATAACCTTATTAATGGCTTTAATTGGTCTCGAACGGAAAATAGACGCATTTGAATGTTCGAACAAGATCTAAAGCATGAAAACAAGATTTACCAATTTTAGTGTGCTATAATCCGTGGATATTCAGTGATAAAGGATTTCAAATTTTTTCTTACTAAAATTATTCATTGACGTCTGTTACAATTTTACTAATGGATTCAGTTGGTCTAGAGGGGCAAACTGGCAAATTTAACGGTTCAAGAAATACCAAATCATGAAAAACTAGATTTTACTTGTTTACGTGTGCTATTGTCCATAGATTTTTGGAGATAGGATTCCATAATTATTTTGCCAAAAATTTCATGGACGTTTTTATGACATAATTAATGGCGTCAATTAATCCTGAAGAGAAAACAATCGCATTCTCAAGTTTGAACAAGCAACAAAACCGGAAAAATTATATTTTACTGATTTTCTTGTGATATAGTCCGTTGATTTTTGGTGATAGGATTCCAAAAATTTTGGTTGCCAAAATATTTCATGAACGTACGCTACAAACTTATTACTTGCTTTAGTTGGCCTCAAGTGGGAAACATCGTATTTTATAGTTCAAACGAGCCCATGAATTTTTTATGAGACAGGTAGAAATTAATTTGCTAAATTTTTTCCTGGACCTCCATTACAATCTGATTAATGACGTCAGTCGGTTTATAGGGACAAACTAACGCATTTTAAAGGTCAACCGTGCCTAAAAAAGGGAAACTAGATTTTATAGATTTTTGTGTCCTACTGTCCATTGAAATTTTTGGTGATATAATTCTAGATATTTTGTTGCCAATTTTCTTATGGACATCCAATACAAGCTTATAAATGGCATAATTTAGTCTCGAGGGGTAAACATGTGCATCTTCAAGATCAAACGAGCTCCAAACCAGGAATAATTGGATCTTACCAATTTTCTTTTGCTATAGTCCATAAATTTTTTGTGATACAATAATCCAGAAATTGTTTTGCCGAAAATTTTCGTGGACGTCCAATATGACCTTATTAATGGTGTTTGTTGGTTCTGAAGGGAAAACGAGGACATTTTAAAGTTCAAACAAGACCAAAAGTAGGAAAACATAATCTTAACAATATTTTTGTGCTATAGTCCATATGTTTTGGTGATAGGATTCCAGAAGATTATTTGGCAAAATTTTTCATGGATGTCTGTTATGACCTTATTAATGACATCAGGTCGTTTTGAAGGTCAAAAAGATGCATTTTCAACTTCAAACAAACCCTAAAGTAGGAAAATCACATCATACCGATTTTCATATGTTAAAGTTCATTGATTTTCGATGATACAAAAATTTGGATTTGATTTGCCAAAGTTTTTCACGGGCGTCCATTATGACCTTATTAACGGCATCAATTGGTTCCGAGGTAAAAATGGGTGCAAATTCAAGTTAAAACAAACCCTAAAGAAGGAAAACCCATGTTTTACTTAATTTCATGTGCTATAGCTAAGTATGCCACCTCTCTATTTTTTTGTGTAATAGTTGTGGAAGAAGCTCGGGAAGATCTATCAACATAGCAAAATATATTAATCCCGCTCACGAGCATGAAACTACGGGCCTTCAAAGTAGAATATTTTGGCTTCCAACAAGCTTTATCAGTTGCTGGAACACAGATTAAACTGACCGACAACGTTAGATTTATTGCTAGTGGTGGAGTTCACATTCGGTACGTTCTCAGGAATTTTAAGAGAGAGGTTGCTATTTCGACGAGAGCGCCACTGCTTGGTATTTGTTGAGTCTCTGACATTCTGTAAATTCCATCGTCGGATTCCTTGTGAGGCATTATTTGCCTGTTTTCACTTTATGTTATTTCTTAAAGGTGCTTGGTTTTTTCTTTGAGCAATTCGAGCATTAATTAGTGTTGTTTGTTTGGCTTCTTCATACTTAAGAAAGATCTAGTAGTCAAGTTGTTTTTCATAAAGTTGTTTATTAGGTGATCATGTGACCGGATGGATGCAAAGATAGTGTCATAATCGGGCCCAAGGATTCTCACATTAAGTTGCACATCAGTGATTGGTGCTCCACCGATCATGAGCAATTCAATGTTCTATCAGGCCAATAATCTTTTGTAATATGAGTTAGTTTATTTTGGAGACAGATAATTCTTGTATGTGATTTATTGTCAAAGGTAGTGTGCAGGGATTCCCAAGAGTGTGCCAATGTGACTGTTGAAATAGTTGATGCAAGTGTAGTTTCCACTGATGCTAAGATGGTATTTTGGACAAGCTAATTTTGTCGAAACCAGTTCATATAAGGTGGATTGAGAGTGGTTTCATTTTTTCTTGTAAGTGAGATTTAAGGAGCAACTGTTGTGCCATCAATATGACCGAAAAGCTTATGTCCATGCGTAAGCAACGACACCTATGCCCTCCAGGTGGTGAAGTTATGGCTGCCGGCAAGTTTAATGAGTAATTACAAGGCAGGGTTGAACTGCATGGTAACAATGTTAGTGGTTGTGCTATCTTCATTAACAATAGTGGAATTGGGTGCCTGTTATGCATATGGCACCAGCTAGGATTAGAGGGCAAAAAATTGGGATCACACTCGTGTGAGGTTTTATAGCCCTGATACCATAAAAAACTTTATCGGAGTAGACTGGGAATGAGAAGTATTCTGCATGATTCATAAGCTGAAGAAGAATATATATAAGCGTTGATACAATAATGATTGCTAAAGTGATACAACAAATAATCATGATTGTACAAGAACATAATATCACGTTATATCTCTTTTACAATGAATGTTAACAATTAAGAAAAATATGGAAACTATATATTCAAAAATAATATTGTATTTATTGTTTGTGTTTATTATAAAATGATGCATTTAAACTAATGTGCTAAATTGGCCATTAACGTGATAACAATACTTGAGTTAATCATTACAGAGTAGTAATACTTCAAATGCTTAAGCATAAGTTCTAGCCAAATCTTGTTGGATAAGCCTTTCCATAATAGGTTTCATTTTGATGGATATGTCTTCCCATAAAATCATGTCGCATTAGGTCAACATGAAAATTATAATTGAGCACCCTCAAATATCCAATAATTCTTGTAACTTTTCTATACTAAATTCTGAAAAGAAACTATCATCTCCACTATATGAATCAGAATTAACACCCTGAAAAATCATAAATTGATGTTGATCATGATGCTCATCCTGAGTCATCAAGGCATCTGATAGTACTATAATATTTTGTAGCGGTAATAACTCTTCTCCAATAAGATACATCAAAGGGGAAATTTATTTATTATCTTTCTTTATTAGCCAGCGGTTTTCCCAAGTGAATCCTCCGCAGTGTAAATTTAAAATAGTCTTGTTTGTATTTGTACTTTCTAGTTGAGATCCATATTTGTTCTTATTACGTCATGTTGACCAAAGATACGTGTACGGGGTGAGTCATCGGCCACTTGTTCACTCCTTTAAATGCTTTTTGGATAGTAAGTATGTAGTAACTGTGTGTACTACTAAGCAGCTACAAAATAGAAGTAGGAATAAGGCTTAATAATCACTCTTATTCATTATACCTTTAAATTATCTAAATGTCATATTATCCCTTTGAATTTAAGTTTTATTTATTATTTACACTTCTAATCTATATGAGGGTGCTATAACTCACTAAACTTAAGTATTCCATATAAATTAAATCCCTGAATTATTTTTGTCCAATTTATTTTGTTGTCTAATTATAGTTTTGCTCCAGTTTTATATACCACATATGTTAAAGAAACTTGTACAATGTACCAATAGCTTTACAAGTGCATCAGAATTAAATAAATAAAGAAAAGTTGTGCAAATTATCAATAATAATTTTTCAATACCAAAATGATTCATGTAGTTTCATAAATACAATAATGAGTGCAAAAGTGTACTTAATAGTTTAGACACAACAAGAATTACATTTTTGACAATTATATTTAGAGGGTAGTAGGAACCTCAGAAAGTTTAGGGGTATATATAATATAGAAAAATTAAGTTAAAAAAATAATAGGGCCGCCACTATTTATATACTTATTGATTGTGAAAATGGAAACCAAACTAATTTGGGACTATTGTAACAAAATATTACTTATTACCTTAAAAATAATTTTGTTAAAGGATTTCAAATATGAGTCAAAGAAATTAGCTGAGAAGCCCAAATTGATGTGTGCGGTTTTGCTATGTATTAGGGCATTATAAAACTTTAATGGACCATCGTCCCACCTACAGATTGTGGATGATGACGTTGGTCATTGCACTAGGTCTGTGAAAACTTAAATTTTCTTGGTTTTTTGAATACGAGTTGATTAAGTTAGTTGGTCTAAAGGGACAAACAGGTGCATTTTCATGTTCATTAATCCCCAAAGATGGAATAACTAGATTTTAACGATTATCGTTCTCTATAGTCCATGAAATTTTTGACATATAGGATTTTAAAATTATTTTCTCTGAAATATATTATAGACGTCCGTTGCGACCTAATTAATGGCGTCAGTGGCATTCCTGAATTTTTTTATTAAAATTTTCCACGGACATCCATTACTATCCTATTAGTCACAGTAGTTGGTCGGAGCGGCAAACAAGCGCATTTTAAGATTCACACAATCCGCAAAGCAGGAAAAACCATATTTTAGCAATTATCGTGTATTATAGTCCATAGTCTTTCGATGATAAAGCATTATGAAACTTTTTGCCAAAATTTTTTATGGACGTCCATAATGACCTTGTTAATGGTATCACTTGGTCCCGAGGGGAAAACAGGCGTATTTTACTGTTCAAACGAGCCCCAAAGCAGGAAAAATTAGTTTTCACCAATTTTTACTTGCTATACTCAATGGATTTTGGGTATGTACTGTTACGAATTTTTTTTGCCAAAATTTTCCATGAGCGTCAGATTTTAACCGAATTAATGGTGTAGTTTATCCCGAGAGGACAGCATGCACATTTTCAATTTAAAACGAGCCCAAAGTAGGATTATCAGATTTTTCCAAATCTCGGGTGTTATTGTCAATGTATTTTTTATGACAGAATTCAAAAATAAGTTGCCGAATTTTTTCACAGACATCCGTTACAACCTTATCAATAGATTCAGTTGGTCTCGAGAGGAAAACAAGCGCATTTTCAAGTTCAAACAAGCCCCAAAATAGAAAAAATAAGTTTTATCGATTTTGGTGTGCTATAGTCCATCAATTTTCGGTGATAGAATCTTGAATTGTTTTTGCCTGAAACTTTTCATGGAGGTTTATTATGAGGTTATTAATGGCATAACTTCATCCTTAGGGAAAAATAGATGCATTTTCTATAACAAAGGAACCCCTAAGAATGAAAACCTAGATTTTATCAATTTTTCTTATACTAGTCAATGAATTTTTGGTGATAGGATTCTTTATTTTTTTTGCAAAATTTTTAAATGGACGTCCTTTACGACCTTATTAATAGTGTGAGTTGGTCTTGGGGTAAGACAAACGTACTTTTAAGTTCAAAAGAATCCCAAAGTAGGAATAACCATATTTTATCGAGTTTCACGTGCGTCAATATTTCTTTTTGTGATATATTCCAAGATTTTTTTTTGCCTAAATTTTTCATGGATGTCTGTAACGACCTTATTAATGGCATCACTTGTTCCCCATAGGCAAACGAGTGAATTTCCATGTTCAAACGAGCTCCAACGAGGAAAAACCAGATTTTACTGATTTTTGTGTGCTATATTCCATTAATTTTTGGTAATATAGGATTCTAGAATGCTTTCTACCAAAATTTTCATGGACACCAATCATAACCTAATTTACAGAGCAGTTTGTCCTGAGAGGCAAACATGCGCATTTTCAAGTTTAACCAAGCCCCAAAGCGGGAAAAACTATAATTTACCAATTTTCATGTGCTATTATCCCCGTATCTTTTATGATAGGATTACCAAAAATGAAATTTCCTAAATTCTTTATGGACGTCTATTACGACATTAGTAAGTGCTTAAGTTGGTCTTGAGGGAGAAACGGGTGCATTTTCAAGTTCAAATAAGTCGCAATACATGAACTAGATTTTACTGATTTTTTTAGCTATATTCAATGGACTTTTGTAATAAAAGAACAGTAATTATTTTCTCCATAAGTTTTCATAGGTGTCTTTCACATCCTTAATTATGCCATTAGTTGGTCCCGAGGGGAAACATACACATTTTCAAGTTCAAATGTGCTTCAAAAAAGGAAAAATCACATTTTATAAATTTTTGTGTGCTATTATTTTGGTAAACCTATGCATGAGCTGAGGCTGCGACGCCCCGCTGACCCTCCGAAAAAGTTAGGGCTCATATGGGTCCATAGCCAAGCAGAGTAAAAGACATGTAAAAATCACCTAAGAAGAGGAGGAGATACATTCATGAAAAGCTAGCAGCCCTGCCGTGGGGGACTGACAAATTATGAGTACATCTTACTTATGCTTGCGATTAAGAATATATATTTGTCTCTATCGTGAGTTTATTTTCTACAAATGAAGAATATCCCCTTTCAAGAATTATTTTGCCAAAAATTTCATGGACATTACTATGACATAATTAATGGCGTCAATTAATTTCGAACAGACAACAATCGCATTTTCAAGTTCATACAAGCCACAAAAAAGTAAAAATTAGATTTTACTATTTTTCGTGTGCTAAAGTCCGTTGATTTTTGGTGACAGGATTCGAAAATTTTGTTTGCCGAAATATTTCATGAACGTCCGCTACAAACTTACTACTGGATTCAATTGTCCTCATGTAGGAAACATCGCATTTTCAAATTCAAATGAGCCACAAAGCAGGAAAACCCTAATTTTAACAATTTTTGTGTCATATAATACACGAATTTGTTATGAGACAAGCAAAAATTCATTTACCAAATTTTTTCATGGACGTCCGTTACAACCTTATTAATAACATAAGTTGGTTTCAAGTGAAAAATAAAACATTTTAAAGGACACCCGTGCCTAAAGAAGGGAAACCAGATTTTACCAATTTTTAAGTCCTATGGTCAGTCCATTGAAATTTTTGCTGATTTAATTTTGGATATTTTGTTGCGATTTTTTTTATGGACATCCAATACAAGCTTATAAATGGCATAATTTAGTCTCGAGGGGCAAACATGTGAAATTTCAAGTTCAAACGAGCTCCAAATCAGAAAAAATTTGATCTTATCAATTTTCGTGTTCTATATTCAATAGATTATTTGTGATACAATAATCCGGATTTTTTTTTTGCGGAAAATTTTCATAGAAGTCCAATATGACCTTATTAATGGAGTTTATTTGTTTCGAGAGGAAAACCAGAGCATTTTAATGTTCAAACGAGCCCAAAAGTGGGAAAACATAATTTTAACAATTTTTTGTGCTATAGTCGATCGATTTTTGGTGATAAGATACCGGAAGATTATTTCTTGAAATTTTTCATGGACGTCGGTTATGACCTTATGAATGGTGTCAGGTTGTTTTGACGGGAAAAGAGATGCATTTTAAACTTCAAACAAACCTAAAAGTAGGAAAAATCATATTTTACCGATTTTCGTGTGTTATAGTTCATGGATTTTCGATGATACAAGATTTTATGATTTGATTTGCCAAAGTTTTTCACTGTCATTCGTTATGACCTTATTAACGACATCAGTTGGTTCAGAGGTAAAAACGTGCGCATTTTAAAGTTAAAACAAGCCCTAAAGAAGGAAAAATCATATTTTACTAATTTTCATGTGTTATAGCTGCGTATGCGACCTCTCCATTTTTTTGTCTTATAGTTGTGGGAGAAGCTGGGGAAGAACTATCAAGATAGCCAAACAGATTGTACGAGCATGGAAGTACGGGCCTTCCAAGTAGAATGTTTTGGCAGACAACAAGCTTTATCAGTTGCTAGAACACAGGTTAAACTGATTGACAATGTTAGAGTTTTTGTTGGTGGTGGAGTTTGCATTTTGGACGTTCTCAGGCATGTTAAGAGAGAGGTTGCTATTTCGACGAGAGCGCCAGTACTGGGTATTTGATGCGTCTCTGGATTTTTGTAAACTCCATCTTTGGATACCTTGTGAGGCATTACTTGCCTGTATTCAGTTTGAGTTATTTCTTGAAGGTGCTTGGTTGTTTCTTTGAGAAATTGGATCACTAATTAGTATTGTTCAATTTGGCTTCCTCATACTTAAGAAAGATCTAATAGTCAAGAAGTTTTTCATAAAGTTCTTCATTAGGTGATTAATGTTTCATGTGACTGGATGGCTGCAAAAATAGTGTCATAATCGGGCCCAAGGATTATCACATTAAGTTGCACACCAGTGATTGGTGCTCCACCGATCATGAGCAATTGAATGTTCTATCAGCCCAATAATATTTTGTAATAGGAGCTAATTGATCTTTGAGACAAATAATTCTTCTATGTGATTTATTGGCAAAGGTAGTGTGCATGGATTCCCATGTTTTGCATGCCAATGTGACTATTGCAATAGTTGATGCAAGTGTAGGTCTCACTGATGCTAAGATGGTATTTTGGACAAGGTGATTTTTTTTTAAACAAGTTCATATAAGGCGGATTGAGAGTGGTTTCATTGTTTCTTGTAAATGAGGTTGGATGAGCAACAGTTGTGCCATCAATATAACCGAAAAGGTTATGTCCATGCATAAGCAACGCAGCCTATAGCTTCCAGGTGGTGAAGTTATGGATGACAGCTAGTTTGATGGGTAATCGAAAGACAGGGTTTAATAGTACGATGACAATGTTAGTGGGTATGGTATCTACATTAACCACAGTGGAATTGGGTGCTAATTATGCGTGTGGCAGCAACTAGAATTAGAGGGAAAGAAATTGGGATCATGCTCGTGTGAGTTTTTATAGCCCTGATACCATAAAACATCTTATACAACTAGACTTCGAATGAGAAGTATTCTGCATTATTCATAAGCTGATGAAGAATATATATAAGCGTTGATACAATAAGGAGTTCTAAAGGGATGCAACAAATAATCATGGTTGTACAAGTAGATAAAATCACGTTACATCTCTTTTAAAATGAAGGTTAAGAATTAAGAAAATCTGCAAACTATATATTCAGAAAGAATATTGTATTTACTGTTTGTGTTTATTATAAAATGATGCATTTAAACTTGTGTGCTAAATTGGCCCTTAACGTGATAATAATACTTGAACTTAATCCATACAATGTAGTAATACTTCAAATGCTTGAGCATAAGTTCTAGCCAAATCTTGTTGGATATGCCTTTCCATAATAAGTTTCATTTTGTTGGATATGTCTTCCCATAAAATCATATCGCATGAAGTCTACATTAAAATTCTAGTTGAGCTCCCTCAAATATCCAATAATTCTTGTTATTCTTCTATACAAAATTCTGAAAAGAAACTATCATCTCCACTATATGTATCAGAATTAACAACTTGATAACTCATAAATTGATGGTTATCATGATGTTGATCCTGAGTCGTCAAGGCATCTGATGGTTCTGTATCATTCTGTTTCGGTAATAACTCTTGTGCACTACCTTGGGTTATCGATAAATAACTTGGATGTAACAACACTTTATTATGGAAACAAACTATCTCCACCATTAGTGTTTGTTTTAACACCTTGATGACTCATAAGTTGATATGGATCACAATGTTGTTCCTGTATCATCAAGGCATCCATTGGCTCTATATCATTCTGTTGTGGAAATAACTCATGTGCATTACTTGTATTAATATTAAAACCTTGATGGATCATCAGCTGATGTGGATCATAAGGTTGATCTTAAATGAATGCACGCTATTGTGCAAATAACTTATCTAAACTACCTATATCAGTATGACCACCTTCATGACTCATATATTGATGTTGATTCAAGGCATTGGTTGGATATACATCATTCTCTTGTGGAAATAACTCATGTGCATTACTTGTATATTAACATCTCGATGACTCAAAAATTGATGTTGGTTATGCTGCCAATATTGAGCCATCGTGAAATCACATGGATCTACAACACTTTGTTGTGAAAACAACCTATCTGCGCCACCAATATCTATATTACCACCTTGATGATTCATAAAGTGATGTTGGTTATGATTCATCAAGAAATCGCTTGGCTTTACAACAATCCATTGTGAAAACAACTTATCTCCGCCATCTGTATCAGTATTTACATCTTGATGATTCTTAAATTGATGTTGATCTTGAATCATCAAGGAATCAGTTGGTTGTACAAGACTACATTTTCTAAACAACTTATCTCCAACATTTGTATTCATATTCACACCTTCACAAGGTTATTCTACAAATGCATAAATGTCACAACTCTTAGAATTCACTTGTGAAAATATACTAGGTATGTCATGTTTTTGTTGATTATCTTTGAAGACCCTCCATATGTCAGAAATAAGGATTTATAAACCAAAAGTACTTAAGAGAACAAAAGGCATTTTATATTAGGGGGTGCGAAGGAAAATAAAAATCGATGTGAAATGTGAATAAAAAGTACGAATTTGTATGGAAAAGTAATGTATCTATGTTCTTATATACAAACATCGGAGTAGCTATCCTTTTGTACTTTGTTTCAAGATTTGAAAAAGATATATGAAGACTAGCATATTGTAAATTTTTGGGAAAATGCATAAGTACCCTTTTTCGGCCTACATGACACTAGTTTGAAAAAAAATATCAACACACGATGGCCCATAAAATAGTACCCCATAGGATTAAAAGGGGTAGAAAATTATTTATAAAATAAGTTCAAAGAGGTAATACGACTTTAGTATAGTATAAGTGTCATTGGGATTTCTAACACTAGTTGAGGGGGTACTTTTGCATCATCCCAAAAAAATTTCCATATTTGTTTCATTTTATGGATCTTAGTTTTACCAAATACAAAGTTAATTAGTATGAATGATTTTAAAAAATTTATAACTAATAAAAAATCCATTGACCGAATTTTAATTTAATTTATTGTTTTAAATATAACATTTATGATATTGAAATTAATTTTTCTTTATATCAACAATAAAAGATAACAAATCTTTTCACAATCATTAAGATTTTTCCTTTTATGGATTAGTCTTCTCCAATAAGATATTTCAAAGTGAAAATTTATTTATTATCTTTCTTTATTAGCCAACGGTTCTCCCAATTGGATCCTGCGCAGTGTAAATTTAAAATAGTCTTGTTTGTATTTGTAATTTCTAGTTGAGATCCATATTTGTTCTTATTACGGCATGTTGACCAAAGATACGTGTACGGGGTGAGTCATCGACCACTTGTTCATTCCTTTAAATGATTTTTGGATAGTATGTATGTAGTAACTATGTGTACTACTAAGCATCTACAAAATAAAAGTAGGAATTAGGCTTAATAATCCCCCTTGAATTCTTAAAGTTATTCATTATACCTTCAAATTATCTAAATGTCATATTATCCCTTTGAATTTAAGTATTATTTATTATTTACACTTCTAATCTATATGAGGGTTCTATTACTCACTAAACTTAAGTATTCCATATAATTTAAATCCTTAAATTATTTTTGTCCAATTTTTCTTGTTGTCTAATTATAGTTTTGCTCCAGTTTTATATACCAAATATGTTAAAGAAACTTGTATAATGTATCAATAGCTTTACAAGTGCATCACAATTAAATAAATAAAGAAAAGTTGTGCAAATTATCAATAATAATTTTTCAATACCAAAATGATTCATGTAGTTTCATAAATACAATAATGAGTGCAAAAGTGTACTTAATAGTTTAAACACAATAAGAAGTACATTTTTGACAATTATTTGAAGAGGGTAGTAGGAAACTCAGAAAGTTTAGGGGTATATATAGAAATATTAAGTTAATAAAATAATAGGACCGACACTATTTATATACTTATTATTGTGAGAATGTAAACCAGACTTAATTTGGGACTATTGTAACAAAATATTACTTATTACCTTAGAAATAATATTGTTAAAGGATTTTGAATATGGGTCAAAGGAATTAGGTGAGAAGCCCAAATTGTTGTGTGCGGTTTATCTAGGTATTAGGGCATTATAAAACTTTGATGGACCATCATCCCACCTACAGAATGTGGATGGTGATGTTGGCCTTTGCACTAGGTCTGTGAAAACTTAAATTTTCTTGGTTTTTTGAATACGAGTTGATTTAGTTAGTTGGTCTAAAGGGGCAAACGGGTGCATTTTCAAGTTCAATTAGCCCCAAAGAAGGAATAACCACATTTTAACAATTTTTGTGCTATATAGTCCACGGATATTTGGACATATAGGATTTTAAAATTATTTTCTCTGAAATATAACATAGAAGTCCGTTGCAACCTAATTAATGGCGTTAGTTGATCTCAGGGAAAAAAAAGTTAAAACGAGCCCCAAAGAAGGAAAATCCACATTTTATTTAATTTCATGTGTAATAATCCACAAATCTTTGCTTATAGAATACCGAGATTTTTTATTCCTAAATTTTTTTAGAGAAAAATTTCAAGGTCTGTTACGACCTTATTGATAATGTATGTTTGTACTGAGAGGAAACATATGTATTTTCAAGTTCAAACGAGCCGTAAAGAAGGAAAACACATATTTTACCGAATTTTGAGCTCAATTTCATTAATTTTTTGTGAAAGCATTCCTGATTTTTTTTATTGCAATTATTCATGGAGTTTCGTTACGATCTTATTAATCGTGTTAGTTGGTCGCGAGCGGCAAACAAGCGCATTTTAAAATTCAAACAATCCCCAAAGCAGGAATTTTTTTTACCAATTATCGTGTTTTATAGTCCATAGACTTTTGATGATAAAAGATTATGAAACTTTTTGCCGAAATTTTTTATGGATGTCCATAATGACGTTATTCATGGTGTCATTTGGTCCCGAGGGGAAAACATGCGTATTTTAATGTTCAAATGAACCCAAAGCAGGAAAACCTGGTTTTTACCGATTTTCCGATGGTATAGTCCATGGATTTTTTGTGATAGAGTCTTGAATTGTTTTTGGCTGAAGCTTTTCATGGAGGTCTATAATGTGGTTATTAATGGCGTCACTTTGTCATAAGGGGAAAACAGATGAATTTTAAATATCATAGGAACCCCTAAGAAGGAAAACCTAGATTTTATCAAATTTCGTATGCTTGTCAATGAATTTTTGGTTATAGGATTCCTGATTTTTTTTTGCAAAATATTTAAATGGACGTCTTTTACGACCTTATTAATGGTGGCAATTGGTCTCTAGGGTAAAATAAACGTATTTTCAAGTTCAACCGATCCCCAAAGTTGGAATAACGAGATTTTATAGATTTTCATGTGCGTCAATATTTTTAAAAAAAATATTTGCCTAAATATTTCAGAAATGTGTGTAATGACCTTATTAATGGCGTCACTTGTTCCCCATAGGCAAAAGAGTGTATATTCAAGTTCAAACGAGCTCCAACGATGAAAACAAGATTTACTTTTTTTTGTGTGCTATATTCAATGGATATTTGCTTATACAGGATTGTAGAATTCTTTCTACCAAGTTTTCATGGACGCCCATTACAATCCAATTTATAGAGCAGCAAAGATTCACATTTTCAAATTTAAGCCAGCCCCAAAGCGGGAAAAAACATATTTTGCCAATTATTGTGTGCTATTATCCATGTATCTTTTATGATAGGATTACGAAAAAAAATTGCCAAATTTTTTTATGGACGTCTGTTACAACCTTAATAATGGCTTCAGTTTGTCTTGAGGGGGGAAAAATGCATTTTCATGTTCAAACAAGTAGTCACAAATCAAGAAAACTAGATTTTATTGATTTTCTTGACCTATATTCCATGGACTTTTGTAATAAAAAATTCAGTAATAATTTTCGCCATTAGTTTTCATGGGTATTTGTTACATCGTTAATATTTCAATCAGTTTGTTCCAAGGGAAGACAAAACATTTTCAAGTTCAAATGAGCTTCAGAAATGGAAAAATCACATATTACAAATTTTTGTGTGCAGTTATTTCGGTAAACCGATTCATGAGCTGAGGCTTCGATGCCCCACTGGACCTCCAAAAAATTTAGGGCTCATATGAAGCCAAAAGCAAGAAGACTAAAAGGCAGGTAAAAATCACATAAGAAGAGGAAGCGATACATTCATGAAAAGCGAGAAGCCTTGTCGTGGGGGACTGACCGATCATGAATAGATCTTAGTTATGCTTACGTTTAAGAACATATATTAGTCTGTATCGTGAGATTTATTTTCTACAAAAGAAGAATATCCCCTTTCCAAAACATTAACATAGGTCAAACACAATACAGGCAAGGCATATCTCAATGAATCAGTCTTTTTTGCCATATCACGAATATGGGGAATCAAACTTCCTCTACTGTTCAAGGGAAAATATATAATGTAATAATTCAATCCAACATCTTAGAAGTTGATATTAGCTTACCCCTCTCCTTACAGTCAAGTGGATGAACGCTCCTTTCTTCTTATTAGTTAGATAGGTTTGGAACCCTTTCCCCTTTTAATATGTTGATGGATTTTTAGTGATAAAAATTTTGAAAATTTTTTGTTGAAATTTTTCATGGATGTCTGGTATGATTTTATTAATGTTGTCATTGGTCATGAGGGGAAAACGTGTGAATTTTTCAAATTCAAATGATCCCAAAATTAGGAAAAACCATATTTTACCTATTTTTGTGAGCTATAGTCAATGGGTTTGAAGTGATAAGATTCCAAAAAGATATTGCAAAATATTTTAATGGGCATCTATTAAGACATTATTAATGGAGTCAATTGGTTCTGATGAGAATACCATGCATTTTCAAATGTAAACGAACCCCGAAGTAGGAAAACCATATTTTTACCAAATTTTTTATGCTTATATTCAATGAATTTTTGTCGATAGAAGATTCCTTAGTTATTATTGCCAAACATTTCAATGGATGTCTGGTACGACCATGTTAATGGCTTCAGTTGTTCATGGGGGAAAACATGTGCATATTAAATTTCCAATGAGAAAATAGTTGTAAAAATCATATTTTACCGATTTTCATGTGTTATATAGTCTATGGATTTTTTTGGTGGTAGAGGATTCAAAAAAAAATTATTGGAATTTTTTATGGACGTCCGTTATAAAATTATATATGGTTTCAATTGGAAAAGAGGGACAAATGGGCACATTTTAAAACTCAAATGAGCCCCAAAGCAAATTGTCAATAATAATTTTTCAATACTAAAATAATTCATGTAGTTTCATAAATACAATAATGAGTGCAAAAGTACTTAATAGTTTAAAAACAACAAGAAATACATTTTTTACAATTATTTTAAGAGGGTAGTAGGACCCTCAGATATTTTAGGGTAATATGGAGAAATTAAGTTAAAAATAATAGGACTGACAATGTTTATATACATATTAGTTGTGAGCTTGGAAATCAAACTTAATTTGGGACTATTATGATAAAATATTACTTATTACCTAAAAAAATAATTTTGTTAAAGGGTTTGGAATATGGGTCAAAGAAATTAGCTTAGAAGACCAAATTGTCTTGTGCGATTTAGCTAGGTATTAGGGCATTATAAAACTTCCACGCACCGTCATCCCACCTACACATTGTGGATAGTGACGTTGGTCTTTGAACTAGGTGTTAGGTAACTTAAATTTCCTTGGCTTTTTAAATATGAGTTGTTTCAGTTAGTTGGTCTAAAGGGGCAAACGAGTGCATTCTCAAGTTCAATGAGCCCCAAAGAAGGAATAACTAGATTTTAACGATATTCGTGCTCCATAGTCTATAAATTTTTGGACATAGAGGATATTAAAATTATTTCTCTGAAATATTTCATGGACATTTGTTACAACCTAATTGATGGTGTCAATTAGTCTTAGGGGGGAAACAAGTTTAAACGAGCCCCAAGAAGGAAAATACAGATCCTATTGATTTTCATGTGCTATAATCCATGAAGCTCTGGGGATAGGATACCTAGATTTTTTATTCATGAATTGTTTTAGCGAATATTTCAAGGAAGTCTATTACGACCTTATTGATAACGTCGGTTTGTCCCTGGGGGAAAACATATGAATTTTCTTGTCCAATGAACCGTAAAGAAGAATAACCCATATTTTACCGATATGTTTGTTTAATTTCATAAATATTTTGAGAAAGCATTCCAAAAATTGTTTATTAAAATTTTTCATGGGCATTCATTACGATATTATTAATGGAGCTAGTTGGTCGCGAGCGGCAAATAAGTGAATTTTAAAATTCATACAATTCCCAAATGAGTTAGTTGGTCGTGAGTGGCAAGTAAGTGCATTTTGAAAATCATACAATTCGCAAAGCAGGAAAAACCAAATTTTACCAATTATTGTGTATTATAGTCCATAAACTTATGTTGATACATGATTATGAATTTTTTTTCTGAAATATTTTGGACGTCCATAATGACCTTTTAGTGGTGTCACTTGGTCCAAAGGGGAAAACAAGCGTATTTTAATTTTCAAACGAGACACAAAAGCAGGAAAAACTAGTTTTTAACAATTTTCGTTTGCTATACTCCATGGATTTTTAGTATGCAGGATTACAAAATTTTTTTTGCCAAAATTTTCATGAGCGTCAGTTTATAACTGAATTAATGGTGCAGTTTATCCCGAGACGTCAACATGCACATTTTCAATTTAAAAAGAGCCCAAAGTAGGAACATCAGATTTTTCCAAATCTCGGGTGTTATTGTCAATGTATTGTTTATGACAGAATTCCAAAATAAATTGCCAAATGTTTCCACGGACATCTGTTACGACCTTATCAATGGATTCAGTAGGTCTCGAGAGGAAAACAAGCACATTTTCAAATTCAAAAAAGCTCCAAAATAGGAAAAACTAAATTTTATCGATTTTCGTGTGCAATAGTCCATGAATTTTTGGTGATAGAATCTTGAATTGGTTTTGGATAAAACTTTTCATGGAGGTTTATTATGAGGTTATTAATGGCGTCACTTCATCCTAAGCAGCAAACAGACAAATTTTCTATATCGAAGGAACCCCTAAGAATGAAAACTTATATTTTATCAATTTCCGTATGCTAGTCAATGATTTTTTGGTGATAGGATTCTTGACTTTTTTTTGAATATTTTAAAATGGACGTCCTTTACGAACTTATTAATGGTATCAGTTTTTCTTGAGGCTAAAAAAAATACATTTTCAAGTTCAAACGATCCACGAAGTAGGAATAATTCGACTTTATCGATTTTCATGTGTGTCAATATTTTTTTGGTGATCTAAGATACCGAAATTTTTTTTGCCAAACATTTTCATGGACGTCTGTAATGACCTTAATAATGGGGTCACTTGTTCCCCATAGGCAAACGATAGCATTTCCAAGTTCAAACGAGCTCTAACGAGGAAAAATAAGATTATACTGATTTTTGTGTGCTAGATTCCATGGATTTTTGGTGATACAGGATTCTAGAATTCTTTCTATAATTTTTTTTCATGGACGCCCATTACAACCTAATTTATAGAGAAGTTTGTCCCGAGAGACAAATATGTGCATTTTAAAGTTTAAGAAAACCCCAAAGCGGGAAAAACTATATTTTACCAATTTTGGCTACTATCCACACACTTTTTGTGATAGGATTACACAAAAAAATTGCCAAAATATTTCATGGACATCTGTTACGGCCTTAATAATTGCTTCAGTTGGTCTTGAGGGAAAACCGAGTGCATATTCAAGTTTAAACAAGTCGCGATGCAAGAAACTAGATTTTACTGATTTTCTTGAGCTATATTCCATATACTTTCATAATAAAAGATTCAATAATTATTTTCGTCGTAAGTGTTCATGGACGTGTGTACATCCTTAATAATGCCATCAGTAGCTCTCGAGGGGAAACATATGCATTTTGAAGTTCAAATGAGCTTCAAAAAGGGAAAAATCACATTTTAGAAATTTTCGTGTGCAGTTATTTCGATAAAACGATGCATGAGCTAAGCCTCCGATACCCTGCTGGCCCTCCGAAAAGATTAGGGATCATATGGAGCCATAGGCAAGCAGAGTAAAAGGCAGGTAAAAATCACATAAAGAGATGGCGAGATACATTCATGAAAAGCGACAAGCCTTGTCGTGGGGGACTAACCAATTATGAATAGATCTTACTTACGCTTGCGATTAAGACATATATTAGTCTCTATCGTGAAATTATTTGTTAAAAATGGAGAACAACCCTTTTCAAACCATTAACATAGGTCAATTTCAGTGCAGGCAAGGCATATCTCGTTAAATCAGTCTTCTTTGCCATATCGCTTATAAGGGGAATTGAACCTCCTCTGTTGTTGGCGTGAAAATGTATAATGTACTTATTCGATCCGACATCTTATTAGGAGTAGATTTTGTCTTACCCGCCTCCTTACAGTCAAATGGTTGAATGCCCCTTTCTTCTTATTAGTCAGATAGGTTTGGAGCCCTTTCCCCTTTTAATACGTCGATGGATTTTTGGTGATAGGATTTTTTGTCATGCCCCAAGCTACCCCCGAAATGCGGATACGGAACGTAGGACCACAAGTGATCCCAAGCTAACCCTGCTGGCATGATCATACTAAAGATAATAAACTGTTGAGGAAGCTAAATCATACGTAAAATGAAAATATGGGGAATACCCATATTCTATAACTGAGATATTTGAAAACAATGAGTTTAATATAAAAGACATATTAACTCAATACTAAGCTGAATCTAACTATGTCCGAAAATAGCCTTTAAACTAGACTAGAAATATTAGGACAAGCCCAGCTAAATCTAGCAAAAACTGAAACTAAATGACTAAAGACTGAAATGAAACTCATGACTGTTGTCCTCAGAGAATGACAATTCACCACTGAATCTGCTGAACTGGAGATGGTAAATCGATCTATGCGTGATCTGGATGCTGAGAACTTGAACCTACATAATAAGAAGATGTAGCACACGTATGCGTCAGTACTTGAAAGGTACTAAGCATGTAGGATAGAGTACAGCTGAAATAAAACATAACTAAACACAAAACAAGTATAATAATCTGAACGTGATGTGCTGATTTTTGAGCTAATTGGATGCAATGACCAATTTATAACATGGTGAAACTTAATACTGAATATACTGATAAATGGTCAATGCAAAGAGTCTGACTAAACTATGGGAGCTACTAATAACCTATAATAAAACCACATGATCTAAATGTGGAGTCCGATGTATACACCCCATCGAGAGGATCCAATATACCCTGCCAAAGGTATTCAGGCATGCTGGTGTGATCACTAAATTGATTGCCCACAGAGGGGACTTACAACCTACTCGGCTAGTAGTGCTGGTACTATTGGGTATGCTAAACCCTTGTCCAACCCGGTATTATGCTACTTCCAATGAATTCTTTAAATTAACTGATTATATCTGAATTTCTATAAATACAGGATAGCTCGAAACTAAACATGAAAACTGAGAATGCAACAATTAATCTGATAATTATGCATTTATAACTGAGGCATGTATATGTGAAGTGTCTGAAATATATGACCTAGCATGTGTAATTCAAGAACTAAAGAAATACAAAGCTAGGGTTCTGAAATTAATGCGATAATCTGAGTAATAACATGATAATCTTATTTGGAACATATATTTAATAAATTCATGAACTTATATCAAAGTTCTAGAAACCCTAGGTTTAATAATGATAAGAGAATCAAGAACTGACTCAAACTAAGGACCCAATGGGTGAAAGGAATCTACTAGTGAAATCTCACAAACCTGGTGATGAAATCCACGGAAAAATACTTAGGTTTCAGGGATGGAACTATTGGAGTTTGTGGTGTTCTTAAACTAGGCTTCTTGAGCATTCTTCTCCTCTCTTGCTTCTAATATTCTATGTTTTTATTTAATGATTTAACTTGGATATGTTTTAATTATGTTTCTAGG